>NC_139061.1:11461069-11893911 GCF_965140915.1 Aythya marila
GGCAGACACCAGTAAGGAACAAGATGTGCAGAAGAGGATCAGCACTTGCAATACAATCCTTATGCTGGGGAAGGCTGCACCGCTATGTTGTGGCACTTGCACTGCTGCAGTGGTGCTGCAGCTTTGACCCTCAGCCCTGGGCAGTGCTGTGCTCAGCTTTGTGGCACCCTTCAGGAAAGGCAAACTGAAACCTGGAAGGTGCTCAGCCACCTTGCTGGAATCGGTTATACAAGCACCAAAAAAAACAAACGTGGACTCCGGCATAGAAACTGCAAGGGTCATTGACCATTTTGACAGAATGAGTTTTTAGAGTCTGGCTCTGTTTGTAGCAAAATTGCAAATTTGAACAACAAAATGGGAGCTTAAAAGTCTGTTTTCTATTTTTGCACATGATACATTTCACCCACTGTCATTCCAATAATCAGCAAAGAATTCAGCAAACAGTTTATGTTCTGCATACAAGCAGAACGATAAGCCCTTTACAGGAAAGATTAGATGACAGTCTAAGTGAACATGGCTATTAATAACGAACCCCAGTCCAGAGGGGAATCATAAATTATACTTATCATCTTTCACTTGTATCCCTGGAAAGATGGATCTAGCAGATTGTCTTGCATAGAGAAGAAAGGAAATGACATGAAACAGTTGCTCATTATTATTGGGGGCTAAAACACAATGAAATTAATTTGATTATGAGTAATTTTAACATTGCTATACCAGATGCAGCAATGCTGTAACATTGCATTCAAGAGGGTAGGAGATATATGTAGTACTAGACATGTTTTTCAGTCTAAAGTAGACTCGTTTTTTCATTCAGGGAATCCATATAGAGCTGCTTAGAGGACAGCCTTTTGAAGAAAAAGTGATGTACATGGGTGCTAGCAACTCTTCAATACAGACAAAAGGTGATCAGAGTAGTTGATTTAAAAAATAAACAAAAAGTGGTTTTGTGCTAAATGTAAAAAGCTGTGTTCTTCCCATCTGATGAAGACCTTTCCAGGTACCCTTTCACCAGCTTTCTTTAAGGAATAAACCTTCTACATCGAGAGATCCAAAGAAAATGCTGTCCGGGACAAAACCGATGAGTCTGGAGCAGGAAGAATTTTAGAAAGCACGGAGGAGAGCTATCCAGCAAAAATCTACGTCTCCTTGGCATGAACTCCCTACTTGTGTAGACTGATCAAAAAGCGGACATCGAGTCTGTGTCAGCACATGAAATACATCCCAAAATATTTTGTAAATCCTTTTTCTTGACATTGAGATGGACTATAAGACTGAATGGCACCAGAACATGATGTACTGAAACACTGTCTGCTTGATGGATCGTTAGGGTGTGTGACATCCTGAGACAAATGATCTCCATCTCCTGGCTGCAGATTAATTTTCTAGGTGATTTAATAAATTATAGGAAAAAAAGGTATCCGAGGGGCAAACAGCTAAAATGGACTTACAGTGACATGATACCTCTCCCTGATTTTTTTTTTTTTTGGATAGTTTTTGTTGGAGAGTAAGTGGCTCCTTCTCTGCCTCTTTTTGCAAGGTGATCATAATTCCATTAAGACATTTTATCTTGCTTTGCACAGGGAAATCGGGGTTGATACAGAAGAATCAAGCCTCCCAGGCATGCTGTGACCACGGTATGAGCTCCTCTTTAAGGATGCAGAACACATCCTTACGCTAATTCCCACTGGAGCAGCACTGAAATGCATCGCTCGGACTGGCACAGCACCGAGACCCGAGCCCACCGCGGCAGCAGCCCCGGAGCTCTGCGCAGCTGCCCAAGGCGCGGAGCTGTGGCCAGGAGGGAGCCGGGCAAGGCTCCAGCGGAGCTCTCCCATGCTGAGCCTGCGCCCCTGGCCAAGCTCCAGGCACAGCTTTCATAGATACATGGTACTGAAACAACATCTAGGGATGGAGGGGTGGTGTGCTTGCATCTCTGCAGTGATGGAGAGAGAAAGGCAGAACCCGCTCAGGGGCACTGAGAAGTCCCCCAGCCTGGTGACTGTCCCGGTCCTTTTCTCTGGGCTTGGCTCCCTGTCTGTTGCGCCACCAGATGCACGACTGGGACTAAATTTGTTAACAGCTTTTGCACAGAGTAAACTGACAGGAGGATTTGTAGACCATAGATGGATGCATCCAACCTCCTAAACCAGCCTGGCTCTGACATGGTTTGACTTCTGACATCTCTACGCAGTACTGCTTTCTCCTGCCCATGCTCGGACTAAAGCTGCTGCTTATTTTTAGAATTGAAGAACAAAAACAAACAAACAAACAATCAAAATGTATCTTTCAGGGAAAAGAAAGCAAAAGTTGCCTCTGCTTTTAAGCAGGACATGAGGTGCTCCCATGCAGGTACCACAGGGAAAGGAAACAAAAAGTCTTTAAAGTTAACTGTAAGCCTACAAGACTGGCATATGAATAAAAGCAAGGCTAAAATTCATTTTTGTTCTTTTCATGGACAGGCAACAGAAGCATTATTATTACCAAATCCCTATGAAAACCAAGTAATACCTTCCCCTGTCCCCTCCTTTTTTTATACTGTATCCTGGATTAGTTTATAACACTAATCAGAAAACAATTCATCCCCTCATGCTCTGATGTAAAGGACTGCAGGTTATTTCATACAATGCATGAAATGCACCACTGCTGATAGGCACTGCTCAACGGCACCTCTTCTGGGGAGACTTCTGAAGGGCGGCTTTTGAGCATCTCTTGTCTTTGCCAGCAGTGGCAAAAAGCCAGAGCACATGGGAAGACAACCCTACTAGGATGAGCAGCTGCCTCCAAAAGCCTCAGACTCTGTGAATGAATTCCACAGACGTGCTGACAAATAATGCCCCAGGGCCAGCAGAGATACCTGCACATCATGCACCACTCAGGATGCTGCATGGTGTCAGCCTTGTGGCATTACAAACAGAAAAGAAAGACAGCAATGTGGCACATGAATTTGCTTCCCGGTTGGTTGCAATTTTTTACAGAGGGTAGAGCTTAAAAAAACAAAGGCTGAAAGTTGGGTCTGGTCATTACCTTTGGCTCCCCTAAGTGTGCCTTCTGCAAGGCTAGTTTACGAAATACTTTTATTTGTTTGTTTCATTTTGCGTGTTTTTTTTTTTTTTTTTTTTTTTTTATGCTTCACCCACAATCAAGAGCTGAGCTCCAGAATCCATTCGGAAAGATTAACTGGTGCAGATGAACACTTCAAGTCTGGGCTTTAAAGGGCCTGAAAATTCATTTGAAAAGACGGTAAGTTAATTTTGCATAGCCGATTTCTTCACTAAACCCTGTATTTTTCCCTTGCCCCATTAAGAATAGAGAGCAGCTCCCAAGAAGTCAATCTCACAGGATAATCAAACCTGCTCTCTGTAATTGAGGTTAATCATAGGAAACTGGCCAGAGGAAGACAGACTCAGTGAACAACGCCGTGCCAGAGTGGTCAATTAACACTGGGTCGGTCCCGCGGCCGCGGTGTGGCAGCAGGAGCAGCTGCAGGCCCTGGATGCAGCCCCAGCTCCCTGCAGGACACACCATGGAGCCGCCCCGGCCCCGCGGTGTCACTAAAAGCAGCTCTGCGTAATTCATCTTCTCGGCCTGACAGCACCACACCTGCTTCCCAAATGAGCAGCAGCCACTGACCACTTGGGTGGGAAGCCTGCCCCTGTGGGGTGCTCCCCAGCCCCTGTCTGTGGGGCTGTGGGGGGCTGCAGCCCACCTCACCCCCCTGTGGCTCTGCCCTGTGGCAAGCACATGCTGTCCACACCGAGGCTCATTTTCCCTGGGATGCTCTTGCACCTAGAGAAGGAACCTGCTGCTTCTGACCAGGCTGATGGGTTACGGTACCCTGCTGCAGCTCGCAGCAGGAAAAAAAGCAGAACCTGAACCCGCTGCACCGCTGGCACATTCACAGTTGCTGACAAAGGACTCAAGATCTTACGCACATGGAAAGCGGAAGGCGTGGTGAGGACAGCGCTTGGACTCCTTCCATGTGTGGCCTTCTGCAGCCCAGCCCCTGCAAGTCCAATGCCAGCACTGCAACCCTGTCCCTGCTGCCTGCCTGTGCTGGGGACGTGCCCTGCCCGGCACCCGCCCAGGACACGCTGCAGCAGCCAGGCTTTGCAAAGGGAGAAGTGCTGCTGCTTCATCTGTTCTCCTCAGAACTGTGCCATTTCTGATGGAACAATAGTCTGAACTTACGGGGTTGGAGAAGTTTGGTTTCTGAGGGAATTTGACAGCAGCTTTGCTAGTTTATGGTAGAAGAGAAAAGGCACTTAAGGGGATTTTGTTTGTCACTTGAAAATTAGCCTAGAGGAAAGAGAATATTCAATTCAAATTTAATTAAAAACTGATGAACCGAAAGCCGCACAGTGGCTCTGTGAATTCCTATTCTTACAGCATAAGAACATGGCACAGATAAGCAGCAAAGAGGAAAATAAACACGAGATTAAAAACTAAAACCCAAATAAAAATGTGCCGAACCGATCTGTGCTGCAATCCAGTGGCTGCAGCCTGCCCCACCACTTACACAGGAGTGGTGGAGGAATATGAGGGCACCTCCCACCTTGTAGGGGGCTGAAGTCCCACACAGACACCACATCCCTGGGAATGCACGGCTCAAAACTTTGGCTCCTGGTCAATCGCTGTGGCAGTGGCTGCACTTACGATGAGCCAGTAGCAGTCATACTGTGGCCCTTCTCTTCTATGTAAATGTACTGAAATAATACAGGCTTCTACACTGTGTGCATAAGCAGACTTTTCTTCCCTCATTTTAACTTGTAGTATGCATGCTTCAAGCCAGGTGCTCCAGTTCTGCTTGTTCAGCTGAGATGTCCAACATCATAACACAGCAAAGTTTGAGCTATGTTTGTGCTAGGTGACCCTGCTTGGCAGGCAGTGGAACAGATGATCTCCAGAGGTCCCTTCCGACCTCAACCACTCTGTGATTGTTTATCAGGTATCAGTTTTGACAAAGGAAACTATTTTGCCTTCCTGCTTTTTACTTTGTCTTGCCTTATGCAGGCACAAAGCACCAGTGCCCGTCCTGGCCACGCCTGGGCTGTGCTCAGCTGACACAAACTCAGAAGTCCGCTTGAACCCAACCACAGATAGTGCAGCCCCAGCACACTTGTACGTGCACTTGTGCAAAGCAAGCCAAGCCCGTGTATTTATGCACAACTAGGGCAATTCTTGTCACCTACAGTATTAGATCGTGTTTATAAATAGCTAATAAAGCCACAAATGAATAACTACTGTGTTTAATGCTTCTTTGTAAGAGATGGTTTGCCAAGTCTCCAGTGGTAACAACATACAGTGGGTACCTGAAACGACAAGCCAGGGCTGCTCTGTATTTCCAAATAAGAAATGGGTATCTAATATCATTATTTTCTGAAATTTATCCATTTCTGGAAACAAGCGTTAAAATCAAGAACTAATTTATGTTTAAAGAATGAGCTGCCTCATGTTTGAAGAGGCCTGTGAGTCCCACCACAAATATGGTAAGCTAATGCAAAAAAGCAGTTCATTACACTGATGGGTTTCCCCTGGCAGGGCTTTTTTGTTTGTTTCTTCAGCAAATGACACCTTTCCACTCCTGCCTGAGTAACTTCTTTGCAGTATTTGGACTTGGAAATAAATTGCCCTTGGTTCTCTATTACTTTGCTGCTGACAGCTGTGAATGCTCACACGAGGAAGAGCCTGCGTATCAAACACCATCATCTGCTCTCTCTGCGTTCCCCCCATGCCAAGGCTGCCCACAGATGTGCCCAACCTTCAAAGACTCTTCCCAGCCCACTCTCACTGCCTCTCGCACCCCTCTTCTACAAGTGGTGGCACAGGGCAAACCCATTTCCCCCAGCTACTGCATTTTTCTTTCCACGATTATCTTCTTTAGAAAGGCACAAGTTGAAAATGAGATGCAGAGCCAGCGGCCTCTTTTGAGCTATGGTTATTAGCTATGTCTAGGATGAAAGTGGTATGACTCCCTAGATAAATACATAGTTCATTAAAAGTGTCCTGGATCACTATATTCTACTGATCAAAAGCCTAAATCACGCAGTTAGTGACATTAAGGAGCTATATTATGATTTGAGCTGTATCAGAACAAAACCCCGTGTGACAACAAGAAAGGAAGCGCAGGTGTTACTGCTGGGAAGCAGTTACTGGAACCAGGCAAAGGCACGGGCTCTGACCACCGGCACACACCCCTGAAGGCTCAGTTTGATTCTCAGTTTTTGACAGCTGAAGCAATTTACACTGCTTCAGAATGGCAGTCTGCATACGTGGAGAGCTCACAGTTCCTTTGCAGAAATGCATTTTGTTAGGTTCTTCTCATTTGGGTTTTAAATAGGCATGCAAACTCAACTAGCACCACGCGACTTCAAAAGCATTGTGAAAACCACGGCCAGTACGCATCTCCAGCAGCAGCTTTGTCTAACGCTATGAATTGGGAAATACGCACAACTTTGTGTCACGAAGCTTAAATGCTTCAAGTGCATTTGTGCTGAGAAACGCGGGTTGGGAGGGCACAGCAGGGCAAGCGGGGCGAGGCAGCCGAGCAGCAGCTCGGGGCTGGCGGCTCTGGCGGGGCAGCAGCCGGGAGCCTGTCCCGGCACCCAGCACCCTGCCCCGCGCTGCCACCCCGCCCCGCAGCCGCCCCTCGCCCCGTGCGGCCCCCGGCAGCCCCGCGGGAGGCTCCATCGGGCCCGTGGCACGGCCCCGCTGCCTTCTGTGGGGCTGCTCCCAGCGGCGTGGGCTGAGGCTGCGCTTCGCAGGGGGGCGCTCTCAAGAAATAATTTCTCATAAAATGTGCTTGATTTTATGGAACCGCTGACTGCCTGCTCTTGCCATTGAGTGCCCCACAGTCATATTTATTGCAGTAAAACGATGCCTCTCCTATTCACAGGATAACACAGTCTTTAAGTGCAACGGCTCTAGGGTTAATTCAATCAGCAGTATTTAAATCATGCATGGTGAAATGTTAATTCTGAACAACTGCATGCTGCTTTACTCAGAACAACTAACATTGACTGAAGGTGATTTTCCCTCCTATCTTGTACCACATTTCCTTATAATACACATGTTGTGGTTTAACCCGGCCGGCAGCTAAACACCACACAGCCGTTCGCTCACCCTCCCCCCTCCCTCTCTGGGATGGGGGAGAGAAATGGGAAAGTGAAGCCTGTGAGTTGAGATAAAGACAGTTTATTAAGAAAGGAAAATAATAATGATGATAATAGTACTACTAATAATAACGTGTACAAAACAAGTGATGCACAATGCAATTGCTCACCACCTGCTGACCGATGCCCAGCCTACCCCCAAACAACCAGTCCCCCACCCCGGCTGGCCACCCCTATATATTGTTTAGCATGACATCAGAGGGTATGGAATACCCCTGTGGCCAGTTAGGGTCAGCTGTGCTGGGTCTTTCCCCTCCCAGCTCCTGCTGCACCCCCAGCCTGCCCGCTGGCAGGACAGAGCAAGAACCTGAAAAGTCCTTGGCTTGGTGTAAGCACTGCTCTGCTGATAACATGCTGATTAAAACATCAGCATGTTATCAGCACTCTTCTCATCCTAATCCAAAACGTAGCACCCTACCAGCTACTAGGAGGAAAATTAACTTTGTCCTAACTGAAACCAGGACAACACAGCTTAATATGGACCCAGAAATCAGAAAACCACCGAACCTCCCATATGTCTGGACTGACTATTTAGGTTATCTTCAGTTGATCTCTGCAAAATCCCAGCCTTACCTCAGAAGTCTCTTCTAGAAATCTGCCATTTCCCATTTCCGATCATTTCAAATCTGGCTCAATAAAAGCCATCTGAGAACAAAGGACATGAATAATGATGACAAGTTTTGCATCTAAATTGTCTTAATCAGTCACTTTTTAGAAGAGCACAAGTCTCTTATCCAGCTCCAGGCTCCTTGTAGGACAAGGTAAAGGTTCAGGCGACCGCCCCTCTGCAGCTCCCACCTCCCTGGAGTCCCAGAAGGGAGGGGGGAAGGTGCCAGTCCTGCAGCACCTCCCGGAGCTACCGCTCAGCATCTTGTCTCCTTGCACGGCAGCACCCACCATGCTCAGGCCAGGGCTTGCTCGTCTCCTGCTTGGTCCCACAGCGCTGCCCAGCAGCTGAGCCCAAGGGCTGGGGGAGGCAGGCAGCACGACCCCGCACCGCTGGGCATCGCTGGGCATCGCTGGGCACTGCAGCTCCCGCTGCCCACTCAGCCCCTGTACCAGGTGCTGCTGCTGTCCTGCAGGCTGCTGCCATGTCCAGTGGCACCCATGGCAGAAAGGCCTTTCTGGAATGCACAGGAGCCACCAGGGGTGTGCAGCCTTGCTGTACAAGCACCGTGTAACCCCTGCTCCCCTCTACACCCAGCCTCAGCAGGCTGTATGTGGCAAGAAACTCACAGCATCTGCTGGGAAGTGCTGGGAAGCATGGCTCCGGAGTGCCCAGCATCCTGTGCACCAACGCCAACCAGAGCAGAATCAATCTGATGATATTGACTTATTTTTGAAAGGTCAAAGTAATCTTAAACACAATGTTATGGCACGTGGCTCAGTTAATCTGGGACACTGTGACTGACTTGTCACAGGGAGAAAACGATGAAGATCAGTGCTTCCTCACAGCAGCACCGCATCTCACTGGGGACGTGTCTGAGCTACGGCACTCGCATTGCATTAACACTGCAATTTGTTCTAGGACTTTCCGTGCTCATAGTTTTCTTGAGGATTGCATACTGAGCGGATCTGGAGGGATAAATGAGTGAAGTTTTCAGTAAGATTAATACAAAACAGCCCTGTTTGACTTTGAGCTGATTACAACTCATGCATGCAACAGCCCTGTGATGAAGGCAAATGCTCTGTAACTACAGTGTTAGCAAAACTCTGTAGTGTTTGGCACTGCTGACACTGAAACTGGTTAAATTTCCTGCACAAAAGATAGCTGCGTTTCATACAGTTTTGCTAGCAAGGAGTGTAAAGGCATTACCTGTGGGTGAAGTCTCACCTTCGTTGTCCAAGTCAGGGAACCAAGGCACAGAGAGGAAATTGGCTGAAATGCTAAATGAACACCCAGCACACCACCAGCAGACTGTCTGCCTCTAAGACCACTGGTTCCCTTCCAAGTACTTCATGGAGAAGGCAGAATGCTCAGCTGGCGCTCATGGCAAGTACCTCAGGGAGCACATGGAGCCGGGACGGGCACTGCAGCCACAGGGTGAACATGGTGCACGGAGGGAAGCCCTGGGCTGTCTGCCAGCTGTACTGGTGTGCCCCGGCTCCAGCCATCTCGGGGAGGAGGGACTGACCTTTTACTCCACGTTTCTGTGCTGGGCACCTGTCTGCGATGGAAGTGGAAGCCTGGAGCTGGCACAGGGCAGAGTGGCACCACTGCAGCTCCTGGCCCCGGGCAGGCGTGGAAGAGGCCCTGGCGCTTGCCTCGCTGCGGGGCCGTGCGTGCCCGCTGACCCCAGCTCTTCCCCGTGCCTACATGGGACAGCCCACAGCTGTAGGCACTGCTGCATTGAGGTGTGCTGCAATTAGCCAGCAGCTTTGCTAACCAGAAACAGGAGAGCGCTACTTGTAGGCTGTTTCTCCCTCCCCCCCTTTCCTCTCCGGGAGTTCTTGTCTAGGCATTGATAAATTAAACTAGGCATCTCCTTTGACTAAGATGGATGGCAAGCTTAAATGATATCCACTGAACAAATGGCTGATTTGTGTATTCTTCCATTCAGGATTAGGCTAATAAGATGTTCATTTATGGATCTATTACTCAGTCATTTAACTGCTTGAAATAAGAGGAGCAGGCAAATTCCACCATCCAGGCATTGATTTCCATCTTTTTAGACTATGTTTTAGTGGAGGATTTGCTAAGGTAATTTAGTGGGATGTATCAAAATGTTCATTAAGCTGACACAGTACTTTAAAACACATTAGAAAAGCCAGAGGTGTCGGAAGGTTTATGGCAGCCGTATTCCCTCCCCCCCCCCCCTTTTTTTTCTTTTCAGTTGCTGAGTTGCTGCAAGCAAACACAACTGAATTGTTTCAGATGGTGAAGGGAAAAATAAAACCAAAGCAAAGTCATTGCCTGAGCACAAAGCAGTGGGACCACTGCTGCAGGAGCCAATCAATGGAGACAGCAGAGTCCAGGACCCATTCTAAAAGCCAGCCCAGCAATGCGGGCTGCCAATGGCTGTGATGTGCAAGACGTTGGCAAGAGGTGGGCAACTCTGGGTGCACTGGTTTCTGCATGAGGCTGGGTCCCTGGGGAGCAAGGAGGCAACGCAGACCAGGTTTTTGTGTGTTGGCACCCTCTGATTCTCTCTGGAACTGCCAGCACCTCTGCCCCCTACCCAGACCCTGCCGCACTCACAAACCCTGCCACAGAGCCTCACCGCAAGCTGCCATGGCTGCCTGTGTGCGCCCAGGGGACACAGGGACTGACAGCAGCTGCTAAGGCACAACTGAAGGCAACGAGCCTTTTTTCTTCAATATTTGTGCCAAGCTTCTCTTGTAGAGCCTTGGGCCATTTGTCTCCATTCTTCCCTCACTGTTTCCAACACGGAAATTTTTCACCTGTTTCCAAAGAGCCTGCAGCCAGGCAGCCAGAAGCACCCCAGCTATGGAGGCGACGTGCTGGGCACACTGTGCACAAACACTGGCAGCAGCGGTGCACAAAGGCAAGGGCTGCCAGGAACATTTCAATTGAACCCTTTTTCAATCAGGGTAATGGGTTTTCATCCACGACGTGCACTGGCAAGGTTTTCTGGACTCTGCCACAAGTGGGGTTCCTGGGCTCCCTCTGTGCTTGCACACTGCAGCCCTGCCTGGTGGTACTGGGGACAACTCCTTGCTTGTGTAGGAGTCTGAAGCTTCCCCTCAGACTGAAACTGTTCTGACAAGACTAGCATTTTCCATGAGGAGCTGGGCTGTGCTTAACATACAGCCTGCACCCACTGGCAGCCACTCCACAGTCCCTGAGCTGGGACCAGGTTTGACCTAGAAACCTCAAAACCCCATGTTTTCCCCTGGCAGCAGCCGGGACAGCCCCTCCTGGCTGCGGGGAACTGTGTGCACAGGAACCCCACAGCACGTGGAGTCGGAGGGCTGGAAGGATGCTCCTGTAACACTGAAGGACACCCCTTCCACCTCCAACCCCCACCTCCATCATGAAACCGGTGTTTCTCCTCACTGTGCTCTGGTTGTTGTCCCTGGCGCTGCAGCAGGACGCACACGAATCGGGACTGCGGACTACCCACAGTGTCCTCCCCAGCCAGGGCACTGTGCTCAGGCACCCCGAGCGTGGGGCAGCACGTTCCTGCCCTGTCAGCCCCTGCACCCTCTGCTCCCTGCTGCTCTGCCAGCCGAGCAAGCAGCCAGATGCACCACGCGCTGCTCTCCTCTGTGCAGCCTGGCTTCCTGCACGCAGGACGCCTTCAGAGCTGTGCTTTGTCATGTACCCCCACTTCATGTTCTCCTGTGCGCAACTTGTGCCATTAACTTGTGCATTTCTTCCCCGAACTGTACTTTTCACATTTTAAGTACAAGCCCAGAGCACTTGTTTGCATGCAGCTGAAGTCTTGTCTGGCCTTCTTCTTACTGCTTTCCCTCCTTTTCACTTTCCACTCTTCTTTCCACTTTTTCCCTTTCCACTCTGCTTTTTTTTTTTTTTTTTTTTTTTTTTTTTTTTTGTCTTTATGTCTCATTCAGGGCCCCCTACTACACTAACAACATTTAATATTGGCACAGCATCCTCACACCGAACACTTTTCTTCTATCTAGCCATTGAAGACAGAGCTATATAGAAAATATACACACACGTGTTACGGGGAGAGGCTGTCCCTGGGCAGGGTCAGTAACTGCCAAGGTACTTTGTGATTGCTGTAAGACTACAATGCATAATCTTAGTAACATTTTAGGGGCAAGTCTGTATCTATTCCAGAGATGGAGAACACAAGGTCATTCGCATTTGATTTTTACTGAGGCATTAGCCTTCTTTATGCCTCTCTCATCAACAGAAGGGAAATTGTTTGTACATCTCATGTTCACAGCTGCTCATCTCAGTTATCCATCTGAACGAGTGCCACGGGTAAGCGGGCAGGGGCACGAGGCAGGTTTACTGACGTGGGGTGCTGGCACTCGGCGCTAGCTCCTCACAGCTCTCTGAGTCAGAGGCACTCCTGGGGACAACAGGAAATTGCACAGCAGATCTCTTCTTAGAGTGAAGATTTGCAGTCGCTAATTACCCACAGATAGTATATGGAGGCTTTGTGTCCTGATAAACAAACAGGCACTCCAGCATCTGTGAGGACAGCCTGCTGTGCTAGCAGTTAATTCAAGGATGGGGGCAGGCTTTCTGCTTGAAGAAAAATAAAAAGCATCAGCTGTCTGGTTCTGCTAAATTAAACTAGGAAATAACTAAAGACCCTGATATTTAAGCTGCTGTCATTAGGATCCAGCATTAACAAGCAATTCTGCATGAGCTAGCTTTTTGCACCTCTCTTTCCTGCAGGACTTGCTCACTGCCCACGCCACAAGTGCTGCTCACGCTTTCAGACTGCTTGCAGCGGCAGGACTCAGTCTCGCTGCTGCCTGGGATGCAGCCCCTACACAGCAGGGCCGTGTCTCCGTGTACAGAGCCACGCTCAGGGAGCGATGGGCAGGGATGACCTGAACTCACGGCCCTCCCAGTGTGGAGGTTCATGGCTTTACCTCGAAGCTGCCAGAAGTCAGCTGAGACCTCCTTTTGCCTTTAAGGCTCTAAGGACCAACCTTTCACATGCTCCACACCGGTCACTCAGGGTTACCCAAGATTTTGATAACATGGCTGAGCATTAGAGGCAGGAATGAGACTAGCCTCCAACAGGTATTTACCCAGCACTTTTGTCCTCTTGCCTGACTTTGAAGCATAACGAGCTCTGAAAGCACTTTCCTGTTCAAGATCATTGGTACCTTCTGCAGACAGAAAACAGGAGGGTGTAGAAGAGGTCTTAATTTATACCTCATTTACTGGGTCTTAGTTAATTTAACAGGTCCCTACGTTCACAAAACAAATTATCCCTTGAGAAAACTGAGCTGGTGCCAGGACATAACTGTTTCATTTAATATACCCACTGCATAATGAAAGCATATCTCCTTATATATGCTGTCTTGGGCTTTACATTAACAGAGATTCTTATGCATATCGGTGCTCTATTTCCTCTAAGTAATGTGTCATTTCAAGTAGACGGTTAAGATGTAAATACAAATGTAGCCTCGAGAAGTCTGCTTTTATCTAGGGAAACGCTTCCTCTCCTGCCTGCTCAGGGTAAGGGGAACAGCCAGATTTGGCAAGGGGTCAGCTGTGCATGCCTCCCCGCGCTGAGCTGGGCCCTGCCAGCCCCGCAGCCGCTGGCAGCAGGTTGTGCAAGCACCCGCAGCTCTGCCCAGCCCTGCTCCCAGCTTCTTTGCAGCTTCCTGCAGTGGGGGCCAAAGCACCTGCAGCTGTGTGGGGCTGCACCACATGCAGCAGCAGGAGAGGCTGCGGGCTGGACACACCACGGGATGCCCAAGTATGCCCAGGCTGCCCTGCACCAGGAGCACAGGTGGCGGGGGGGGAGGGGGGGGGGGGTGCAGGGATGTGTCCGAGCACTGGGAGCAGCTCCGTGCTCCTGGGAGCTCAGATGTCTGTCCATCCATATGTCTGTATACCTTTCTGCCCACCATCCCTGGCTCCTCACCTCGTCCCCGGGGCTTCTGGGCTAGCAGCTACACTGCCCGGAGCATTGGCCTTGCTGTAAAACCACTTCCGTTCCATCCGCTTTCAAAAATCAGTGCAGACCACTGAGCTGTGACCAAGTAAAAAGCTCAGCCCTACATTATTTTTTCTCTTTTGCATAATGCATTTAGGAGTGTATCTATTTTTTATTGCGGAATAATATTCTTGTTTTATATACTGTCATCTTTTTGATGTACTGAGATTCTGTGCAAATTCACTATTCATCACAGGGAAAGCCAAATAAATAAATGCCGTTGTGGCTCTGCTTCACAGCCACAATTATAATCTTTTCCAGGTAGTATTTGCTTCATTATCTGAGTGAACAGTTTTATCTTACCCACAAGGCAGACACTCCAAATTCACAGTTGGGCAGATATAACCTTGGTTATTTAACTCAGTCTAAATGATACTCTAATATTCCTCTTAACTGCTGCTCTTAAACAGTTTCCCCCTATAGTTGTTAATCACATTAAAAGGTATTGGATATATAATTTCCTTTAATTATATGAAAATATTGGTTGCTTCCTTTCTTTGGAGCATTACGCACAGAGCATTAGTGATTAATACCATCAGTTTCCAAAGGCAGTCAGAGAAAGCTCATAATTGTTGATTTATGCCTTAATTGGAAGACACCTGCTTTTTTTCTTTTGATTTTTAGTTTGAGTCCAAAATTATTCTGCATGTGTCATCATTATATTAATCAATACATATTTTGTCTTCACAAATCTGCCTAATTGCTTTTCTCATTTAGACAACCCTGGAGTCATTTGCTAATGAACATCGTCACACTAATATGGCATGGAGGATTTACATGTGGCACTCTAAGCAGATTTAGAAGGAGAAGGGGAAAGACACTGCGCTTGTCATCACAGGTGCTGGAGCCTTCCTGAGCCATTAGCATACAATTACTGCATGGCAGCCTAGAAATTAAAGACCAACTCCACTTCCCACCAACTCCGTGCTAATCACACCACGCAGAAGCTGCTGTTGCCTCCTAAGCAAGAGCACGGCTGTATCGAGGCAGCTTCTTGAGCCCAGCAGTGTCAGCAGTCCACCTACAAGCTCAGCCACAGCTCCAAGGTTCTGCAGCAGCAGGCTGTGGCCAGGCAGCTGGATCCTTGCAACTGTGTGGGTGTGGGAAGAAGTTCCCCTTTTGGCTCAGGGCTGTGCACACACCTGTGGCCGTCCATGGGGGTGGAACAGGCTGGGAACACATGGGTCAAGGACTGGCATTCCTATGCGATGGGATGGCTTAGGCACAGGTCGCCCCAACCCTTCCCTGCAAACACTGGTGCCACCTCCCCCTGACACCTGCGCCCAGCCTCCTCTCAAAGCAAGGTTCAGACACCCAGCGACATCCCCAGGCCTCGTCTGGGTGCTGAGCCGCTCACCCAGGGCATGCACCCCCCATCTCCTGCTTGACTGCAACCTCATTGTTCGGAGACTAATGCTTTCAGCTGGGGCTTTATGGCTATTTATCTCAGCAAGCCGTGCTCCCACAGCAGAACGGAGTGCTGGTGGTATGCAGAGCTGGAGCACCAGATGTCCTGGCAATAGCTGCCAGCCACCAAGGCAAAGCTGGCGCTGCTCAAGTGGGGTCTGCTCACCCCCGCACAGCTGACAGCAGGAGGAAGCATGTTTTCGTCGGGCTCTGACCTGCCCTTGCAGGGAGCAGATCTGCTGCTCCCCAGGGCTTCAGCAGCTCAGAGCCGTGTGGCACCAGTGCCTGCAGCTGCCCGGTCACCCAGCCCTGTGGCGCCCCGCACCAGATCCAGTGCCTCCCAGCACGTGGGGCTGGGAGCAGGGGTGGCTCGAGCAGGGAAATCTCTCCTGTGACAGGCTGACGTGCTTGAGAGCAGCTCAGCGAAGACCAGGAAGGTTCTGAACGTCCCTGCACCTACCCCTCACCCAGGTAGCAGCACTGAGCACCAGCGACCTTCTCCTTGCTGAAACCCCTGCAAGGAGATATGCTTTAATCAAAGCCTCATGGGGACAGAGAAATAGGTGACTGCTGAGACACGGACCTAACGTCCCGTGGAAGTGCACAGGGAGAGAGTAACCCCAGTGAGTCCAGCAGGAAGGCGGCTTGGTACCACACTGCCTCCACCACAAGCAGCAGGGCTGCCCAGGAGGAGACACAACACGCACCAGCATGCGTCTTACCACAGGGCTGTTTTCTAAAAGAAGGCAAGTCCAGATAAAAAATCACCCACCTTAATCAAGAGAACCTCGCTGCAAGTGTTCTCTGCCAGCTGCAGCCTGGGGCTTTCATCTCGTAAGAAGCCCCTGCGCCTGGGAGAGCAGTGAGGTATCCTCCAGCCACACACCCACCAGGACAGGGGTCAAGAGGGACGAGGGGAAGCTCTACTCACTCTAAATCAGGCTTTCTGAGGGAAGATGAAAGCTGAGAATATTTAATCTCTTTCTGACTCTGGGCTTCTGTTCTCATATTGTCATAATACATCTAAAACTCTGCCAATCCTCAAGAATTTGTGAATATTCCACATCTTCCCTTCATGCCAGCAGGTCCCTTGGAGATCATTGCAACACATGTCAACCTTTACTAATATTTGGTATGAAATCCGCAGTATAAAAGATTTCAGTCCCCAAAACCACAACTTCTCTTGGAAAATGAAATGCTTTCAGACTCCAAGCAGAGCACTCATTCTGCCCAAGTTCATGTCGCTAGCTTATAGGCTAAATTCAGGAGATGGCTGCCTTATTTGTCAATGAAAATCCGAGAGGCTCCAAGCCAAGGTCTCACTCAAATTCATGCACAAGGAGGGTGACATAAGAAACTGGAGAGATGCAACACCAGCAAGTGTTAACAGCAGCTGCAGAACTTGCTGACTCGGAGAAGGGCACTCACTCCTCCTGCACAGTACATACATGGTTTTATATGTCCTGCACAAGGGGCAAGTACGTTCAGACACAGGAGAGCTGATAAAGCAATGGCAGAGTGGCACAGTGCTTGCACAGCTGGGGGGGGGGGGGGAGGGGAGAAGGAAAGCACAGCCGTTCAAAACCAAATGCACTTAAATACAGCACTGAGATTTTCCACACCACATACATAAATGTGTGCTTGGGTCCAGAGACCTTACTGTTTTTGGAGGCCACAAATGATACCAAGCCTTATGTGATACTGTAATAGGAAGTGCCTGAAATGATAAATTAATGGAAAGAGCATTTGTGACAGTGATAAAAGGAAAGTTTAAAGCTTGTATTTAGATAAATTGGCTGGAAAATTTGATCCACACAGTCTTTCAAATATGATTATACAAACATCATTTGCATAAATATTATAATTAAAATTCTTCCTATGGCATAATAAAAAAGGGAAAATAGTATTAAATGATCAAGGCAGTTGAATGTTTGAAATATCGCTGTGTGATGTTTCATGCTATCCATTAAATAAGTAATTTATTGCAAAATCTATCAAAGCAAAAGGAAATTAAGTCAGATAAGGCTGGCTTTTTATTTTGCAGTTTTATTTTGCAGAGGATATCGTTACTTTCAGTGCACATTTGATTTTTTCCAAGGTACTAGCTCAGAGTAATTATACTATTGGATCTGGTTTAGCACTGTGACACTCCAGGTGCAATAACTGCAGCGCATGCTGATTAGCAGCTCATGGTAATAATTGCCAAATACCGTCATTCTCAGCTGGGAGCCGTGTCATCTCTGACCCCAAAACCAGGGGGACCTGGGGCCAGAGGCTCTGGGAAGGAGGGTCCCCTGCTGCCCCCTGCCAGGTGGTGCCTGCCAAGCCCAGGCTGGAGGCAGAGCGATGCCCAGCACATGAGGCGGTGGGAGGCAGGGGGTTTGGCGCAGGCACCGAAATGCCTTGCACGATGCTTGGCTCAGCTCCTCTAACAGCCCTGCTCCGGGAGCGAATGGAGCACAGCACTCCCTCCAAAATCCATTGAGCTTGCTATGGATGATCCTCTTTGGAGGAAAGGGTTGATATCACCCCCAAAACACTCCCTCAAGACCAAAGTTGGTGAAACTGTACCAGCAGACACCATTCCTGGGTATAACCCATTTTGTATCTCCACCAGCACCACATCCTACACTTGTAAAGTCCATGAGAAGGGCTCGGGCCTTGGAGCGAGGCCTGGCTCTACTGTGTACCTGCAAAGCAGCTCAGTCATCCCTGACACTCAGAGAGCAATTTGTCACATCCCTTTCTTCACTGCCCTTTTATTTATGCTAGCCATAAGCAGCCCTTTGCTCTCCAGGTGACAACTTTCATCGAGCTGCGCAGCCCACGAAGCCCCAGCGGTGGGCCGCGAGCAGTGCTTCCCCAGCTCGGGTGAGCTGCAGCCAGCCCTGGCCCAGCGCCCACACACAGGGCACCGGGGCAGGAGGCCCTCCTGGGGGGGCTGCGGGTCTTGGGCCAGCGCAGGGATGTAGCTCCTAGACGCGCTCGCTCCTGTGTCCCACCATCTTCTGAAGCAAAGCTTCCAGCAGTGACAGTGTTTAGCCAACAACTGCTGTACCTAGGTAACAACCCTCAGCATCACACGAAGAGCTTCTGTATCGCTCCCGACTTCTCCCAGGATCCTGCAGCCATATAAGAAAACAGGCAGAAACCTGTGGTATTTTAGCAAGCTGCTTCTAAATCCAGCCAGCAAACTGATCCATGGTAATCAGTTTGCAATTTAAAATCAAATACCTGAAATAGTGTACGTGATTAGAATGGATAAAAGCAAAAAGTGAAGGTGTATTGAGAGCTGCAGAGCCAAGTTCCTTGCCAGCAGGATCAGACTGAAATCAATAGGAGAAGATGAGTTAAATTAATAGTTATAAACGTGGACAGAGATGACACTGCTCTACTCCCTGTTCAACCTGAGCTCCTCTTGATTACTGCTTTGTCTGGGGAAAATGACAAGCTACACCACAGCAGCAACTTCTCCATCACCAACAGCATGAGAAGATGCACAGGTAAGTGGTAATTACACGGTTCTCTGAGGGTTTTCTGAGAGCCTGAAGAATCTCTTGGTTGGGGAAAAGATGAAATGTAGTGTCTATATAAGCATTGGATTTGGAAGAATAGCAAAGTAACTGATACTCTGGATCTCCAGAATGAAGTCTCAGTCTTCTGACAGAGGTCAGCGACAATAAGCAGGAAAGCGGCTTTCAGAAAGGTCTCTCTGGACAGAGACAGGCAGGCTCTGGATGCTTGGCATCAGGAGGCCTACACCACGTGCGGAAAGGCCCGTTTCCATCAAAACAGGGTGGCCCGAGCCATGGGACTCTGTCTTTTGGAGCAACCCATTCTTGTCTTCCTTCTACTTGGTTAAAAAAAACAGGATAGAAAATCTCAGAGGAGGGGGCCCAGGAGCATCCCGCCTGGCCACCGCGCTGCTCGTGTGAGGCGTCAGCGCCCTGTCCCAGACATTTCTCCATGATGGAGCACAGTTATTTTCCAAGTGCCTTTTTTAGGCAGGTGCTCCTTGCCTTGCTCTAACATGTTTTTGTACAAACAACAGATTGTGTTGCTGTTAAGCTTTTCATTTGGAAGAAACAGCGATGGGATGCTGCTTCTCTCTCTTCAGCCCCATTTTCCTCTGTGCACACTGACTCCCACTGCCTCTGGCCCCCTGCAGGTCTCTCACCTCCCTGCCACAGCCCTTCCTCTGCAGAGTGCAGAGCAGTGTCCTCGTGCTGCCATGCCATATGTGCAGGCTCTGGCTATGAGGGGTTAGCAAGTGACTGCTCCTGCGTGTGATGCACGGGTACGATGTGGTCTGCGTGCCCATCTGGTCAGGCACAGAGGCATTAAAAATGCTTTCAAGCTTCCAGATCATACTGGTGAATAACTTAAGTGGCTGAACAAGCATGGATTTCTTCTTTACTGCCCATTTGTTGGTGTCAGTCCATTACAAAAGCAATTCCTCCTGCATACATAATTAAAGCCACCACTCTGCCACCCTGGGCAGGGGCCACCCCGGCACAAACATCGGCAAACGCCCCCGTACCTTGGCCAGGACCGAAGGGCAGTGATGCAGCTGCCTTGGCACTCCTGCCAGCAGAGAGCAGACATTTGCCCACGGCACAGACTGAGCTCAGAGAGGGCAAATCATACTGTTTGTCTGTTCAGTCTTGTTTCAACCTCACAGAGACCTCAGGATGAAAGGGTGACTAAAAATGCACTTGGCAATGCATTGGGAAACAACCCTGCTCAACACCCACTGCTTCTGTAACACCCCTGCCTCTGTAACGATCTCTTTAAGTAAACTAAAAAGAAAAATAAGATAATAAAGCAGAGAAAACTTAAGAACGGTTTACCGAAGCGTTTAAACTAAACTGCTGGGAGGTATGTTGACCCTTTGACAAAGCAGCTCCTATAAATCCCCTGCCTTTTCCACCTCCAGGCCTACAAACAATGCAGTCTCACTCCTAATGTCATTTCCACTGCTGAAAATTTGTGACATCAATAAAATCCTGGTTTGTCAGTACAAATGGAATTTTAAATTGAATTCTTATCAAATTAGCCTTTCATCAAGGTCATGCAATATTGTGTGAATAACCTTTTCAGAAGCTGTGTACAGGGTTGCTGCCGGAGGTGAAAACGAGACAAATTCTAATGAGATTACTCAGCTGGAGCACTCAATAACATGTGGTGGAGTAGACGGGGTGACATTAGCTTTAGCGATAATTTAAGTAAATGGATATACCGACGCTTGAAGCACAATGCTCCCCCCCTGCTCGACTGTAACCACATGCACTCCCAGCACCTGTCTCATGGTTATTCAGCAGCCAAGGAGAACTGTCACGTCTGCAGCTTGCTGGAGCCAAACAGCGTTTTCTGGAGAGAACTGAGATGAACTGTAAATGTATCCCCTCTGCTGGCTCCCTGGTGCAATAAAATTTCTCCTAATTTCAGACAAATAGTGTTTTGCAACATTAGCAGCTGGAGGGATTTTCCATCAACCTTGGGCCTAATCACCAAACTTGTGGGGAAAAAAAAAAAAAAAAAAGCATTTCAGCATTATCAGTTCAGCCCTGCCAGGAGCTGAGCATTAGCCCAAACGGGTGAAAGATGTGAACATACGCTTCGATGCAAGGGAGCATCTTCTCCCACTGGTCATGGGCTCAGCTCTCAGCAGACCCCCGCAGGATGCTCGAGCCCCCCACGTGTCCCCTGGCAGCTGGCGCTCTGTGTGCAGATTCCTGCATGCCCTGGGGCTGTGCCGGGAGTGCTGCTCCATGGACACCGCTGGAGGAACCAAGGTACCTGCTCTTGCAAATGCAGCAGTCCTGCACCACTGCGAGCCACTGCCGCTATCCTCCCAGATCATGTCTTCTCACAATCAAGTAAGTAGATCAAATTGCATGATTGAGAAACAAAATATACAGCTGTCTAAAAGAACCCTTCCCAAATAACAAAATGGACATGTATTTGACAACTCCAAAAAATATTTCAGCAAACATAATGGAGAAGATAATGATAATTAGGCTGGCATTTTATGCCATAATGCTCTTGAATGCTTACAAAAATACAATATTTTCAGCAAAAGATAATTGAAAAGATTATTTGGCTTATCTAAAATAAGTTTTTCCAAGCTTCAGCACATCTGTTACAAGAATTCATGCAGACATATGGTGTAATGTTGCAGACTCATTGAACTGCTTATCACTTTGAAAAAGAGGTGGATAAAAGCACAGATTTGTTTGTTTAGGAGGGGGTCCCTTTGCAGGAAATGGACATAACAGGTTTTTATAAGACCCACAGAAGAGCAGAATGGATTGGACGTGCCCAGGAAACCAGGAGTTACAGGAACTGGCCGCTAAAGGGGTGCAGAAGATGGCCAACCCTGCCACACATGCAGGAGGGCTTGGTGCTAGCAAGGCAAGGTATTTGCTCGTTCAAGTATGAGCTGGTCTAAAGATCACACCGACATTTCACTGCAAACACTCACAATTTGGTCTTTGTTGCTAAGTTACATGTTTATCTGGTTCCTAACTGGATACCTTCAACACAGCATGCAAGGGGGTTTTCTGCAGTCAGATACAGACTTTTTATACTCACTTTCAGTGACTGTTCAAGCAGAGCATTTGTTTTTACTGCATGTTCTTGCCATTAAGATCTGCTGATTGAGCCTTTGCAGTTACAACAGGTCTGATTGAAAGCCACTTTCTGTGCAGGTGGTTTTAGAGAAAATCCAGGCTCAGACTCAGGGGCACAGCTGATTCTGACTGCATCTGCAGGCAGAGCTAAGGGAAGGGCAGCATTGCTGCTGAGAATATTTAGAGACTTCAAAGTTCAGCATTTCAATTCAGAACAAAATCTGAAGGTCTCCAGACTCCCTGCCTTTATCCTTCCCTGCTTGTCTCCCTCCCCAGATGCTTCAGCTCCAAGAGAAGACCAAGAGGCACCTTTCCTTTTGGCCAAGTCCATCCTGCACTTAAACTGGCTGTTCTTCCAGCTGGCCAGGAAGAGGAGAAAGGTCCTCGCCTCTTGTTTTGGGGTCCCCTGCTTCGCTCTTGCTCATAGGTGCACTCTGCCACCCAGGGGCACCCCTGCTCTCCTGGGGCCACAGTCTCCTCCTGGTGAACATCTTTGGCTTTCAGGGATCTGGCATGCTCTATTTAAAACTGCTTGGTGATACAGGGTATTCCTTACGTCTTGGCATTCCTAAAAATATTTACCCCCATTAAACCAGCAATCAAGGCTGACAGAGCAGAACCTTGAAAAGGAAAGGGTTTTATGTTGGCCCTCAGTAGGGTTCACCATCAGTGTTACTGTATGGTGCAGCTGCTTACAAACCAGAAAGGCTGTTAATATTGGCTTTATAAGACAGCTGAGCATGCACCTGAAGAAAAGTCAAAATTCCAGTCTTGCAGGCCTTCTTGACATGCAAAGTGCAATCTTATTATTCAAATGCAGGAGCCTAGAGCTGGTCCTCAGCAGATGTTCACCCAGACGTTGCTCTGCTGGTAGTAACTGGACTTCTGGCATGCATCAGGCTTATCCAGGGTGCTAAAGGGCCAATCATTTGTGTTCAATAATCAAAATACACTAAGCACAACATTTGTGAAAAGTGTCAAATGCAATAATATATTCTTGTGTTTAACTTCAGGCTACCCCTGCACCAACCATGTTGAAAAGTGTAGGAACTGGACAAGATTTCCCAGGAGTAAAAGAAATCCATGCGTGTATGCTTATAAAGGCTGACGGGTGAACAAACTCTTCCACAGGGCAACTGCAGATGCTTTAAGTGACATTTTAAATTTTTAACATTTTTCCATTTGCAAATAAAAGTTGCCTTCCAAAACGACAAGCAAGCAAAGATGACTGCCCAGAAAATAGCAATTTCTGTTGTCTTTTCTCATATAGAAAATAAAGAAGAGAATGATCAGTGGTCAGAGGAAAAAAAAAAAAAAAAGAAAGCCCTCTCAGAAATAGATTTTTGCATCTATCCCCTTTTAATCATTTATCGGAGATGAGTAATAGGCCAGATATGGCACTAATTTTTACTGTAAACTACTCTAGGAATGTACTTTGCTCAGAGACATTAACAGAGAAAGCAGATTAACTGGAAAAGCTAACGCTATAGCGAAGTATAAATATTTACATAAATGTTTGACTAAATCCTTTATTAACAGGTCAAATTTTCTCCACATTTTCCACCTCTTGTTACAAGACTTTTAATGGATTTATACCTTTCCAGGCTTTTCAATTTCTTTAGGGGAGGAAGAGACAGCCTCCCAAGAACCCTGACCCTTGATGCCGTGCTGCTGCTGTCATGCTGGCACTTACAGGGCAGGTGCGTGTCTCAGCTCCCAGGCTGCTGGGTGGGAAGCAAAGCCTTCGAGAGGAAAGGGAGAGGCAAAAGGGACTCCGCATGGCTCCCTTGGCCTTCCCAGCCACATCCCCACTGTGTGCAGCACCGCTACCTCCGTCACGGGTCCACTCCTGCGGGACCCTCGGCCACCACTGGCACTTGACCTGAGGCTGGATCGGGGCAGGGGCTGCCCCTTGTCTGCACCCAGTTCTCCTCTCTAGCAGCACAATTTCTGCCTCCCTCTCCCTCCTCTCTTTTACTTCCTGTTTTTTCCCTATATAATGCTAAAGTTAATAATGAACATTAAACATGCCAAAGATGAATATTTTCCAAAAATCGTTGAAAATGTGTGTTTTAGGTCAAGAAACTGGAGGTTGCCCTGGGGTCCTGTTATAGTTTTAGACTTGAATATATTGGAGAGGATTTCAAGTCAAACTGCACTCAGATATTAGAGAATGAAGGTCTGGGCAAACTCTACACGTGAACTGTATTGTCAAGTGAATATAGCATTCTGTCCAGACTCAGGCTTGAAAATGTGGTTTAGATGCATCAATTTTTCCACCTAGTAAAAGAAAGGTTACAGTAAATTGTAACCTAGGGTCATTCATGAATTTCCATTTAATAGGGCTTAGATTAACATCCCCAACCCTCCTGGTACCCTGACTAGCCCAGCCAAACCTGTCAGCCACCCTGTACACAACCCTGAGGGCACAAGGACTGTGTGCGTGCACCAATCTCCTGGTTTTCTCCGATGCTGGAGCAGTGGCTGCTGCCGCCAGGGCAGGCAGCGGACACACAGCAGGGACCAGAGATAAACCCACGTGAAGGAACAGCACAGTGAAAGGAGGTGGAAGCAGCGAGAGCGCTCCAGCACCAGCCACCTGCAAGGTGAGAGCCGTGAGCAATGCACAGCTGCCCGCCTGGGAGGGCGCACGGGGGGCGAGATCCCCGGGTCTCTACTGCGCTCCCACAAGCATTTTCTGCTTCAACCAATTAAAAAGGAAATCATAAAACTATTATAACAAACCATAATAAATTCTCTGCTTCTAATCTTTGTTGTACCAATTAGCCATTCTTACATTCTGTGAAGACAAACTCCTTACATTGTTCCCTTGCTGAATAATCATTAATTCTGCCTGATGCTAAAAGATGTCTTTGATATTTCATTCATGTTGGAATGATAATAGGTTAGGGCTCCAAACTCATTTGAAGGTCAGCAAAAAGATCACTAGTGCCTGAGATCTGTTTTATCTCCATCAGGGAATTTTTCCCCTCCATAATACCAATTAAAAAAGCTAATACAATGAAGACAATCTTTCTGATTAACTGAATTACAGTTGGTCTTACTGCATACATTTTCGATGGAAACTTTAATGTCTAAAAGTCAATCAAACACATATACAAGGCTAGTAAGTCAGAGATTTAGTTCCCCAGAAGATAGGCGAGTAAGGTAAACCTCTAAGAATTGATTTTGTAAAAAGAAAAAAAAAAAAAAAGGTTGAGTATGCCAGACAGCAAAAGTGTGAAGTATGGCAAAGTATATCTGCAAAAAAGACAGGCAGCTGCTTTTTGTTTTGAACAATGGGAGCAGGGTGAACAGTGCAGCCTGGAAAGGGAGAGATCTGTTGGAAAATGTCCTTATCAACATTGTTAGTGATGTTTAACCGTGGCAGCTCAGAGCTAAAGAAGATGCACAATAGCTTCTACCCTCTTCCATTGCACTAATCTGTCTTCAGATGGTAGACAGTGCTAGTTTTCAATGGACAGCAGAGGAACTCTGCTGATTTACCCCAGCTACAGCTCTTACCCTGCAAATACTGGAAGAGCCAATCTCATGGTTCTCCAGTCATGCAGATAATTTTACTCTTAATTAAACAAATGCCACAATGACATCTGGGAATCAGCAGCTGCAGTTTGACCAAATACGTGTGACACCTCCTTTAATTAAAATAAAAACCCTCAAATTTCCCTACTGAAATTTCTACTCTTATAACACAGAACAGCTATGAATTTGCAGAACAAGAAATAACTAAAAAGTACAGCAATTCAGTCAATGCACTTTTCTTGCAGGAAAATACTTAAGCTAACAAGAAAAGATAAAGCTGTAGAAGTTGCAAAAAATCAACTTTCAAATTGATTTTCGTCTTGATTTTGTAGACTGTCATTCCTAAGTAATAAGTAGGAAAACGTAGAGCATCCAAATTACATACAGGAGCATGACACCAGAGGTATTGAACCTAGATTTAACTGCGATACATTTAAGTATGTTACAAAATATATTTTATTTCATAAGGAGGAAGAGACTCTCAAAAGAGGATATTAAACAACCAGAGACTTAAATCTCTGGCTTTTTTAAATATCTTTTTTTACCAGCCTTAACTTTGACGTGTTGGGTACCGCTAAGTATGTATTCTTACACTCCAGATTTTCTCTCTTGATAGATAATATATTTCACTCTATTTAAAGACTTAAAGAAAGTAAAGAAACTTTCTCTGGATACATTTCTAAATAACATCATGTAAGTAAAGAGACTCCCACTGGAATAAAATTTCCTCTTACTCATTCGACTCAATGTTACCCTCCTGACCCTGCCATTAAAATGCTTTCAATGTTGGGCAAGGGAGCATTGAGGGCTCTGCACCCACCTCTGCTAAGGCAGGATCTGCCCTCCAGGGCTACGGGACAGAGAAGAATGCAAACATCACGTACCTGCCACAGCACACCACCGCGACCATACATCCACTGTACACAAGCAGAAGTGTCTCACCCCATGTTTCCCTTGCAAAATAATAATGTGATCAGACATGTCATGACTACAAGCAAGTGGTTCAGAAAAACTATAGAAGCAGAAACCATTAGGAGCTCATGTAAAGAGCAGCCAGACAAAGCAATTATTTCAGTGTGGAGGTTGCTGCCATCTGAAACAGGGATTTTTCTCAATCATTCGTAGTCTTTGCGGAAATTACAACTTGCCTCCAGACAATCATTTCAAGATAAATTTGGAGGAGAATATGCACCATCTTTGATGACTTATGGACTCAGAGCCTTGCCATACGAAGTAAATACACAAAAAGTGGAAACTAGGTCAGATTACTTAGCTATAAAACATAATACGAGTATACATGGGCAAAATCCCAAATGCCGAGGCATCAGGGAAAATAAAAGCAA
Organism: Aythya marila; assembly: GCF_965140915.1. Taxonomy (NCBI): domain Eukaryota; kingdom Metazoa; phylum Chordata; class Aves; order Anseriformes; family Anatidae; genus Aythya; species Aythya marila. The sequence continues at coordinate 11,487,784 of NC_139061.1, forward strand.
CAGAAGAAATCAAGGCTCACCACAATCTTTCCATCTGACCATTACAAAGAGAGAAACTGGGTGGCTGAATTCACACCCATAAAAAAGGGACGACAGCTCTGTCTCAAGAAGAGGCATTAGAGATAGGGTCATATGGGATTATACCATAGATACTTGAAATTATCTGGGTATGCTGAACTTCTCCCCATGCTACTGAGAAACTTGCCCAAGACCATCATGGAGCCACATTCATGGCTGCTGGGGTGAGGAGCCAAGGGAAGGAAGCATCAGCCTGGCCATGGGTGTCCTCTGGGGGCTGCCTCCCAGAGGTGTGAGGAGTGGGAACATGATGTATTTGCTTAGCTTGGGCACATCGTTCTTTTCGAAAATCAGACTGAAGAAAATCATCATTACATCTTTATAACCTTCATTTTATTTTAGATGAGCAAGGTATACAACCACCTTACACGGCTTCAGTGGAACGCAAAGCTTTACTTTACTGGGCCCTTACGTGCCCAGACAAGCAGCCGGTGGGCCAGGCACTCTGCTGGTATAAACTGATTTAGGTCCACAAAATTTGACTGGATGCTGCAGATCATTGCAAAAAGCAATGGAAATACTGGCAAACCTCCTAGCCCATGTTGGTGTGGCAGTTAATCAGATGTGATAAATACAGGATAGTGACAGTCAATGTACGTTGACCCCATAGGTGTTTCCAAGAATGGGGATTACAGACATTTCCAAAAGCAGGGACATATGGCTCTCTCTGTTTATTGCATGTAACTATATATTTTCACAATACCTGGATTTTGCAGTACCTGGGTTGTGCCAGGAAAAGAAACTTTGTTGTAATATCCTATTTCTCCCCAGTCCAGAAGGTATTTTAGTGGGTCTGTTGCGTGTACATGCTCAGTACCCCATTTTGCCATGTCTGCCTTGTGACTTTCAGCATTAATTCAGCTCCCCAAGGCTCTGCTGTAAGACGCAGCGCACGTTACTGTCCTCTTTAAAAAGCACTTGGAGATCTAGGGTAACAAAGTGCTGTTGAATAACAGAATTGCCTTTTGAACATCAAAGCTCATGTTTAAAAAAAGATCAATAGTATTTTTGCATGGCCGAAATCAGAACTCCCCAACACTCAGCATCCTTGCTCTCACATACAGTTCTCCACCCCTTTGTGTGCTCACCAGAGGAAAAGGCAGAAAAGAAGAGCCTGCAATCAAGCCTGCTCTCTGCAGAAAGGTCATCCCCCCTCGCTGCTGGGATCTGAAAGGCTTGGGGGTGCCACCCTCTGTGCCCTGCCTTTGCACCAAAAGGGGGCAAGTCCCATTAACAGGGATGGATTTTTTTCGAGAGCCGACCATTCTGGCATCAGTCTTTTCCAATAAATGACAAGGTTTGCATTGCAGTAGCAAACACTGGGGTGGAGGGCTGGGTTGCATTTGTCTGACTGCATTTTGTTGGTAGCTAATAAATCATCTAAGCATTTTCCAGGGATGCATAGGGTTTAGCTAGGAGCATTAGAGGAGGTGACTCTCCAAAAGGCCATTTGTAGCCTGTTTTCTCCAGAATTTCCTAGCCCAACTCAATCACTCCCTGGGAAGGCAGGGGCCCCTTACCTGCTGCAGCGCTGGCCGTGCTGCCCATCATCTGCCACGGGGCTCCCAGAACCGGCAACATTGCTCAGCTGGAATTTGATAAAGCAGAATTTTTAACCTACTCCCACTCCCTTTTTATTTTCTGTTTATTCGTTCTTTTGTTTCAGCTGTTTGCTGTTTCAAAATGACCTACTTTTGCCCGTGGAGGAGCTGCAATTGTTCTTGCCTCTAATGTTATTTTCTTCCTTCCCTCTTGCCCAAGTTAACTAAACCTAGGACAACGGGCTGTCTCACAGCTTCGTTCTGACATTGTTTACCTGCACTGTGGTTAGTGCAACGAGCCTGTGGGACCTGATGAGACTCTCCAGATTTTACTGAGGCAAAACCAACCAACGTGGAGAACCAGAGCTGCACAGGGAAGCAGCAGCCACTTGCGGGTGCTCCCAGCTGCGGTGCCCAGCCTCCCCATGCCTGCCACAGGAAGCCCCTCGCCCCAGGTCCATGGGCTGGAGCCCCGACCCGCTGGGGCTGCACTTGGCTGAGACCTGCGCCTAGAGGGGCCACATGAGTGCATCAGTAGACGTGCCCCCTTTGAGCTGAGCTCCTGGGGTCCCTGGGCAAAGCCCTTGGCTCACTGCATTATTCTGAGCAGGTTTTTCTACCATATTTATTGCACTCTGGGTGTATTTCTGCATTGTTTTCAATGGATCGTAGAGAATCAAAATGATTGTATTATTTATGAAAAATAAATATTAATCAATTTCAATAAATATTCATGCACACATAAAAAGAGAATGGCAATAGATAATGGCCAACAAGTGACAGAGTATGACCTTGCATTTGGGGAACTTGGCAAACAGTATAAATATATCAGCCAGACGTATACAAATATACTCTCTCTCTTGGGCCCAGATATAACACCAAGTGTAAACACTCAATGCTAGAATCAGTTACATGACAATGGTTTTTCAGAACCGCAGTGAAATAAAACCTAGTGACTGAGAGGTTTGTTCAGGCAGCAGGATTTTCCACTTCCCGTGACAGCTAACAAGGGCAGGGTGGGGGAACGCTGCTGGACCAACACCAGGGACACGTCCTTCGCGGTGGGACTGCCCAAAGGTCCGGCTGTGCTCGCTTGCAGGCAGGGCTGTGGGGCACTGCGGGGTTCGGCTTTGGGGTCAGATCTCAGCCACTGTTCGTGAGAGGTCTGTGGTGCAGTTCCTCACCTGCTTTTGCCTTCTGGTGCAGCCCAGGTCTCACCCTCCTACAGAAAAATATTTACTTGTGTATAACCTCCTGGTCTTTGTTTGCTGCAAATCAAAATTATATGAGGAGCATCAGTACTCCCCGAGGATCTGCTTCTCAGGCAGAGCAGCTCTACTCATCACCGCCCAATTACCGCGGACGGCTGCGAGTTCAGGGAGGGTTAGCACAACCTCTTTGCACCCTGGTACGGGTGATGTGCGCTGGGAGCGGCCCCTCCTGAACCCAGCCACGGCCCCTGGGCTGCTGCAGCATGACCCTGGCTTCCACGCGCTGCGGAGGGAGGCCAAGTGTTTTTCCTGGTAATTACCGAAGGGTTCTGTGAAACTTGCACGGTACAGCATCCAGATAAAATGCCACAGGGAACAAAGAAAAGCAGATTACAATTTTGTCCACCTATACCAAATCAATCAGCTAAACAAGTTCAGCCCTTTTACTCTGAGTTGTCAACAATGCAATTTTCAAGCTCTTTACCAGCACGAAGGAAGTGCTTCCAAAGTCCTGCCCTAGGTTTAAGTAATCTCTGATCCCTCTAACTGCCTGCTCTGGGCAAGCACAACCAGTTGCCCCGAGCTGTCTGGTCCAGGCACCGAGCAGCAGCTCCCACTCCCCACCGCCCCGGCCCCCACACTGCTGCCCACAGCTGCCCTGGCACCGCACCTGCTGCCTGTCCCCAGGCCCTCAGGGGCCATCGCCAAAATTGCATCTGAGCAGTTTCAGGCTTGCCCTGGGTGGGCAGCATGGCATTTCCAGCACACGGAACACCCAGCCCCACACCAACAGGAGCAGAGAGGCCCAGCTCCAAGCACCGTGGCACACGAGGGGTGCACGACAGCAAGGCTGTGCCGCCTTGTGCATGGCGGCACCGCGACGCACCTGGCAGATCCCCGCAGCTCCCACAGTCCTGATGGAAACGATCGGGACGGCCAGCGCAGCCTGCGACAAACGCCTGCAGTCCAACACGAGCAGACATCTGCTTGAACATTGTCTTACACGTTCTTCCAAAGCATTGAAGTGGTCATCCACTTAAACACATGCACGTTTACTTATTCTGACTATTAATTAAAACTATACCCAAGGGTTACTTTCTGGTTTCCTTGCTTTCAATTGAATGGCCATAGCAATACTTTAGGTTTACTACAGGGCAACAGCCACCTCCACCTTCCACCAAGGTGATACCCTTGGTAGGACTTTTGCCTTTTGCACTTTCAGGTTTCCACCAGCTTTCCAAATTTAAGATTATTTTCACCATAATAAACAAACCATTTTCTCTATCATTTCTCTGTCATTGAATACCCTTCTGTTACTGGCTCCTGCAAAGCATCTGTCTATCCTGGAGAAGGCAGTAACCTAAACCTGTTCCTCACTTCTCACATCATCTCCATTCATCTGCTCATCGCCTAGAGCTATTTCCCTTGGTTCTGCATCCATCCCAGACGGCCTCAAAAAAATCTCAGCTGATCAAATATATCTGCTTTCAGAATAACATTTACACCAGAGCAGGACAAATAAGTACAGACACACACCCAAAAAAGCCATCACCACATTGCTCATGTTTCTTTTGAGTGCATCACTTTTTAGACTATTAGAATATGAAGATACCCTATTGAGTGAAAATACTGAGAAAAGGTGGATGTGAAGCAACATGCAATGGTATTTATGCAATGTTGTGTTAATTCTCTGTCACAAGAGATTTACTGAAGGATGGAAATGAGGGAATAACCAAATTGAGAATACTTAGAAAAGCTGAAAGTCAGAGAGAAATTAGGGCTCACAACCACAGTAGGAGCCATTGGTAATCAGTACGTGCCACCATATGTTTTAACAATTTCAGATTTCTCACGTCTCCAGGGAGTCTCAGAGGGTTTTTCATGCTCTTCACTCAGTTTTCAAACTTATGGCTGTTCTCATCAATAAAGTATTTGGTTTACTCACTGTGGCAACCATATAATGAAAAACAGGTGCAGCTACATAATATTTCTCTTTAATTACTATTTGCAAGGTGAAAAAATATCCTGCATTGTTAGAACAGGACGAGCCACCTACTAATTACAATCTTGATTTTAATTCAGGTCGCCCAATCTTGATTTTAATTTAATGTTGCCCAATATCCCATTAATCCTAGTAAATATTAACACTAGCTGCAATATTTTTTTTTTGTCTTCCCCCCTGCATGAAACATCCACCTCACGGGGATAGACACACAGAAGTTATAGCTTTTTCCACTGGAACAGCTAGTCCAGAGACATAAAACGCTTTTGCTCAGAATGAAAGTTTTTTTTTTTTTTTTTTTTTTTTCCCTCCACTTAGCTATTTCTTCAGTATCAAGTTTGTTTTTATGACTTATGGGTGAATAGCACGAATCCAAGGAAAACCTAGTCTTCCATTATTTATTCACACTATCCTTCAAAGTCAACCCACTTAAGAATTCATAAACATTTCTTCATTTTAAATGTATGCACATATGAATGGACATGTCTGTTAAGTGCTATCCCTGCTAACAAGCTTCCTGATGGTCAATTTTTAATTCCTGGCAGGTCTGATGTCCAAATCTTACCAAAAAGAAGAAACACAGAGAAATCCCTATCCACAAAGGGGTTGTGTTAGCACTTGCTGAATACAAGTTTGTGATGAGACATGCAGAAGGCTCCAGTATTACTAAATTATGCATGGCTGTGCATTCAGCAGATCCCCTGCTTTATTTGCAAGAGATTCTCTTGCCAGAGCACTCAGGGGAAGAAGGGGGGGGGGGGGGGGGAGGCTCCTGTCAAAATGAATACAGTGAACTAAGAAGAGGCTTTCACCAATTAACCAATAAAGTTTTTTATTCCCCCCCACACCCTTCCCCTTTTAAGCAGCCTTCCAGTTAACCGTAGGCTCAGCATGCAGATAGAAAGGACTTTGCACTGGGAAAGGCAAGGCTGAGCCTCTCCTCCTCACCCACGTCCCTGCAGCACAGCTGCGAGCACCGACAGTACGCCAGTTACACCTAAATGTGCACACCCCCACTGCTGCCAAAAGCAGGGTACAAAGAGGAGACCAAGTGAGGTGCCTCTCAGGCCTTGAGGCCACAAAGTTAGCAACTGCAGCTTATCATTTAAAAAAGTGGAGTTCCTCTCGCACCGCACTAGGAAAGGCTGGGGCAGGAGGTCAGCAGCTCCAGGGCACAGGATTCACCAGGCACTGCTGCCCTACATACCCCAGAACTCGGTGGCCACGTAGGGCTATGCCTGGCTCAAGGCCACCTGCAGAGCCAAGGTGTAAGCTGTAGCTGATGCCAACAATGAAAGAAGGCAACTACAACTGATCATAATGATGACAAATTTTCTGCTGGAAAACGTCATCTTACTGGAAACAAAAATCCATTGACATTACTAACACTGATAAAAAACGTATTTTGGAGAAGACTGGAAATGAAATCCTTGAATCCAATTGTTCTGCTCCAGCTTTATTGAAGTGGAGAACTGAGGGGGCTTGGACTGGCCTTGAAGCAGTTTATTATTTCGAAGTTGATTATGCTGTTATTTATCATTTATATCATTAGAGAACACAAGATGGTACTGAGTTGTGCTGTGTTCTGGTCAGATATCAATAGTCATGCAAAATACAGCAAAATACAATGAAGCACTGATTTTATTGAACAGAATGACTTGACTGCAGCAAAGCAAAATCATTTAAAAACATTAATAGCTCTGTAAATCTGATATTTCGTTTCTTTTGTTCTAGTTTGGAACAAAATTTCATGCCTGCTAAGCCTCCACAAAGCCAGCTCTCTTTAGGTTGTTTGTTTAAACATTTTCTAAAATTCAATTGAACTCCTAGTCACATCCTGAAATTACTATCAATCAATCCCACCACTCCAGCATATTCATCAGCTATATGGGATACTAATGCAGACTATTCAAGGAAATAACTAGCTGTTAAAAATCATTTGCTACAGGACTGTGGAGAGGTTTCCAATCTTCCCAATTATTAAGAATAGAGTCATAACCTGTCTGCCTCCTTCTGACATCAGTTAGCCTTGAGCATGCAAGAAGTCTGTTCTATCAGCTCAGAACATCTTGAGGGCCTCCCAGAAGAGCTACCAGTGGATGCAGGCTGAAGGAACATGACTGCAGGCCTGTGACTTGGCACACCTGTGAAGAGCAGTTCACATGCAGTGCTCTGCTGCCAAGATTTGTGTGCAACAGGGTTAACACGGGACTGCCAGAGTCAAGGAATCTTGTGACGCCAGAAACCAAGCCTCAGTCCCCAGCTCTGCCAAATACAGGCAGAAAAACTATGCTGCCCCATTTTTCACTCCCCCACCTATTGCCATGCTAGATTCACAGCTGCTCGGCCTCTGTCCAAGCTGCAGTCACATCCAAGCAGGGGCTGCCTGCAGCAGATGTGTGATCTTAACCAGGATCTCGAGGAGCAGGGATAACCTTGCTATCCCAGGCTGATGGCCTTGCACTGGGATTTGCAGCTTTTCCCTCCCAGTCCCATTTCTTGGGCTACCCTGCAGGACTCACTGTTCAACTGCCTCCCATTGCAGCAGACGCGAGGAGTTTCTGATCAGCAGTCTGTAACACCAGCTCCAAGAAGCATGGGATGTCCCCATACTTCCCCCCCCCCCCCGAACACAGCTGCTGGGACTTTAGGTCCAGGGTCCCCCCTAAGCCCAGCAGCCTATCTGCAGCCCTCAGAGTCTTTCCCCAAAGCCGCGTCCCCACCGGGCTCCCCAGACCCCCCAGCTCAGTCCCAGGGGCTGGGGGCTGCTGCCGGAGACAAAGCCCATTTGGCCCTGTAGCAGCCATCCTCCTGCCCAGCAGAGGAGTCCATTACGGCTATGATAAATGCCCGTACTTGTGGAAGTCTCCCAGGCACGCTGCCCATGGCAGTGCCAGCGAGGTAAGGTGCCTGTACAGGATGCGTTGCAGCGTGTCCCGTCAGTGCTGCCAGCCCCTTGCTGTCATCTTACGGTTCAGAAGACTGAACTATAAACAATTAAAAACATAATGGAATGTCTCTTATACCTGGGAATCGACCCAGAAAGGAGTTTAGAGTAAGGAGACAGCAAAAAGCACAAGGCAACTTACAGCTTCAGTGTTCTCCAGCTGAATGAAACGTGGGGAACAGATGCTCAGCCTCAGACTGATCCCACCCCTCCAAGTGCCAAGCCCCAGTATGCTGCCAACACCAGCAGCACAACCCCCCCAGGTACCAGAGCCAGTGCTCCACACCCCTGGTCTGTTATTTGCTCCCACCACTGAAGTTACTTTTCCAGAGGAGCCATGCCTGGCCTCAGCCCCTGCGGTTCTGGAGAGCTTGAAGTGCACAAGGGGACAGCGCGGCACCAGGGTGTCGGGCAAGTTGCTGTCTGCACTGACAACCTTCCTTCCCCTTGAGTATATCCCTGCAGGATAAACTAGACATAGAAAGCACAGATCTTACTTACCAGACAGGCACTTTGCTGCTTGGCTGTCAATAGGATATATAGTCATTTTAGGAACCCTTTACCCCTCTTTTCAGAGGGCCAGAATGATATAAAAAGTCCTTGTCATATATGGGAATTCAATCTAGTGCTTTTATGAATGCCCAGAGCTAATACTTATATCTAGGTAAGACTTCTAATATTTATATCCGGATAACATTTATCCCAAACCAAGTAACAAACACACTCATCTACACAAAGCAATACAGAAGATGGTGGGGAGGAGCGAAGGCAAGCAACTCCATCTGACAGCTCACAGGCACTGGATTACAAACGTAGACTTGCACAGAGCAATTGTTAGTCATACTGAGAAGCTAACCAACTGATGTTGGAAGGCACTTGATGACAAATCTGCGATAATCAACATGAAACTAATTATTTGTGTTGTTTGTACATTTCTTATACGAAATGTCAAAACAAAACTAACCTTTTACCCTCCTAGTAACAGTATTTTATGGTGTACTCTCCTATACATGCTTCAGATTTTTAAGAGCTCTTGACACTCATCTTTAACACCCTTCCCTGCCTCTATGGTTGGAGAAGCTGAAGCGACCTCAGATAGATCCAATGATTTCAGGTGGTCGAAGTCCAGATACCTCCTCAGAATAGGCAAGTAATGTCCCAGCGTGTTGTAACTTAACTTTGTATCATTCAGTGGGTCCTGGAAATACATTCAGGATTCCACGGACAATTACCACATTACCTCACTTAAGAAACCAGCCTTTTTCTGTATTTACTCATCATGCCATGTCAGATTTGGGGTGGGAACAACAATGGGATAGGGAAAGAAGTGACCGAACTTTGGACTATAAATTAGCTAATACAGCATAACGTAGGGGTGTGGAAACAGGCAGGAGGGGAAGTCATCAGCTATTTCTTTGCCATTATTTGTCCTTTACCTTGGTTTCTAATACAGATTTTTATGTATAAGGATCTCTAAGGAACACCAGTAAAGTGAAGGGAAAACACAACTGCTTGCTCTGGTGGTTTGAAGCACAGTATAGATTAATTGCAGCTCTCCAGTGTTGAAAACTAACCCATGAATACATAATCATCATAGATAACTGCTGAACAAAACAGCTGTTCAGGCACCCTATTACACATATTTATAGTGGTGGCAATTTAGGAAAAAAAGATACAGCTTTACAAAGAGAGTTAAAAAGTGATGCAATTTGCAACACACTCACACACACACAAAACAACCATAAAGCTCCCCTGCTGCACTGGCACAGGATTGTAATATATGTTGGCATTATGTCAGGAAAAGCAGTTTCCTAGATTCAGCCACATTAATGTTCATCCTAATGAACTCTCTGGAGGAACTGTCATAAATGACAGAATATCATAAAAGAGCTTCGCTTCCAATAAAGGCCAGAGATAGCATACACAATGATTACATTTAAGGGACAAGCTCTGATCTGTAATGTTTCGAGGCAAGGCAGTGATATTTCTGGTTTATCAGTTATTCATTGGCTTAAGCTTGTTCCTTTCATCTCTGCAGCAGCATTTGAAGTAGGAGTCATGCTAAAGAACTTTAAAGATGTCCTCTAAAGTTATTAAAGATAATAATTGGGATAGTTCTTTCAGCTGACAATATAGTCGATGGCTAAAATTTATTTAAGCTTTTAAAAATCAGATAATAAACAAAGTTTCTTCCTACTGGTAATCATCTCATTTGGTTGCTAAGATCTTCCTAAATAAAGTCAGCTTGATTAACTTCAGACTAGTTATAGAGAATGTTGCTCAGTGTTGTGCAGTTGTTTTTTTTTTTTTTTTTTTTTTTTAGAATATTTACTTTTTTTTTTTTCCTTGTGAGAATATTTACTGAATGTTAAATGTGGCCTAAAACCCACGTAAAGAAAAAGACAAAAGAACACTCTTCAGTGATCTGGCTACAACCTCCCATGATGATAACCATGCCCATTGCCTCCAGATGTTATACAGAAAGGAGAACTACAGCAGCATACAGCAAACAACTGCTTCAAGTGCTAGAAAGCAAGCATACCTCCTACATCTGCTTGCAGTGACACAAAATTATCTCAGCTTTGAGTGACATACAGCTAAGGGAAGTGGGTGGTTAGGGAAGAACACTTCTGTAGTAACCACTCTGTCTTGCCAGAAATCCCAGATTTAGAGAATTTAATGGATTTCTAAGCCTTAAGAAAACTCTCAGTCAGTTCCTTAGGCTTGGCAAATACACTTTGGACCAGAACACTAGTGGCTACTTGAGCCACAATTCAGGCGAGGTAGATGAGCACAGCTCTGTGCAGCTGGACGACAGCAAACTGCATTAATGATAGAGCTGATCCTACACAATTCGTGAGCTTCAAAGTATTGCCAGATAGCAGCAAACAAATGAATCAGCTTACCATGACCGAACGCTGTGCATAACCAGGGAGATTACCTTAACCCAGAGCAACACACCCAACAGCCAGCTGGATGCTCTCGTGCTCATACTTATGTGGCCAAACACCAAAACAGCTCTGTTGGGCAAGTTCTTCAGCTGCAGTGGCCTGGACACACTTTGGGAAGACCAGAACTGCCCCCATGGCCCCTACCAGAGGGTCTGTTCCCCTCCAACCCCCCAGTGAGGGCAGACCCATCTGGGGTACGGGTCTGGCAGAGGCAGGTAAGTACATCTGCTGCTGCTTTCACACCAGCCCCAGCACAGTGGAAGGTTCACTTCCTACCATCCCATGTGACATAGATCTTCCCCCTTCCGTTTCACTTTATTTCTTTGCTCTTTCCTTTCTTGCTTTAGCCTCGTTTGGCTCCCTTTGATGTTTTCTGCCTCCTTCCCTCTGTCTCCCCAGCTGATAACAAACAGAGCACACGTCATTCCAAGTCCTGCTGTCACCCCCAAGATATCTGAGTGACTCTGTAATTAGTCCAAACGAGTTCCATCATTCCTTTTTGAAAAGAGCAATTCTATATAAATTACAACTGCAATCTAGTTTCCAAAGAAACAGATACTCGAGTTTAGAACCCAGATTCCAGCCCCCATGCCATAGCTGCCTTCACCCTCTGTATGGGACACAAACCCACATTGCAGAGTACAGGAAAAAAAAACACAAAATAACTTCTTCATCACTTCCATGTCCAGCAAGGAACAAGCTGCTGGATGTGCTGTGCTTCACACACACTATAACAGTCCTTTGAAACCAGCATATGTTGGGATAAATTAAATGTATCTTCTAACTCCTCTCTGACCAGCACTGTGACAACAGTGCAGCAAAAGCAAGGCTGTCATTCCCACCTTGCTTCCTGGACTGCAATGCAGCTTTTCAGTAAATCAGACTCCCCCTGCCCCAGTCTCCATGTCTCCATCCCTGCTCTATCTTTCTTTGTTGTTCTTATTTATTTATTTTTTTTTGTCCCCCCCCCCCCCCAACACCTACAAAGGAACAGGCAAAATGAGCTAATATAGTCTCCTATGAGTTCAAAGCAATTTAGCAAGTAGAAGATGTCCCCATTTAATAATCCTACCACCTCCATCATCCTGACAGCATGTCTTCAGCAAGCCACTGAAGTCTAAAATTTAGTGTGGGATATGAGATGGGAAGGCCTGTCCCAGCCACCAGTGAGCCAGTTTCACAGCTTACCTGTCAGCTGCAATCAGGCATCCAAAAATTCTCCTGCTGCAGATCAAAAAAAAAAAAAATCAATCACCATCATTCTGATGTGAGAAAATCCCCAGTGTTCCAGATATGCCAGGTAATTTATCACTTCCTCATAACATATATCAGTCCCCTGCTTCTAATCAAAAACATAACCACCAAGAATCAAACATATAGAAGGCAATGCTGTCTCTGTGGAGCCCTCCAACCCCCACCCTGAAAAAACTAACAATAATTATTATAAAGAACCCCCTCCTGAAGGCATTAAGTACACATCAATACAAAGAAGTTTTACAAGAAGGAATTTTTCCTCTAAAATTAAGAGCAAGAATGCTCAGGAGGCAGCCCAAGGCTGAACCTGTTAGGAGTCTTCAGAAGATCTCTAAATGGTATCAGACAGCCCCCACCACAGCAAAGCAGAACCAGGTCAACAGCCAGAAGCTAGTTCTCACTTGTAGCTACTGAGCTCTATGAAGCCAGCTACGGGAACCCAGAAGGTGCTAGGGCAAGGACACCTCCTTCATTTTATCTCCTTCACACTCACCTTCATTTTATCCACCCGCTCAATCCATCATGCCCCCACATCTCCTCACCCCAAGTACCCTGCTGACCCTGGCAGTTCTAGAGGGCAACGGAGCCCACCTGAGCTCAGACTTGTCCCTGAGAGGTGCCTCACAGTTTCACTGCTACACAAGGAGCAACAGCACCAGCACCTGCCTCTGGGTGGCTGAAGTTACGTGGGAAGAACTCCCCTAAAGGCTGTTATGGGCTCAGCTGTGCAACAGGAGACACGTTAGCTCCCAGACCCATCAGTTGCACATGTGTTGTGCTGCAGGTTAATTAAATCATTCCATTGGCATCTGTAATTGAAAAGCAAAGCTGGGATTGGAGTCATCCTTTGTAAAAAGCAGACTTTAATTTTTAGGCTGCCTAAGCAGCAGGAGATACAAATTCTGGAGAAGAAAATGTAAATGCAGCCTTTCCTTCCTCGTGGCCTGTTCATGAAAAATAAATCTGAGATTCCTTAAAAAATGGTCCAGGCTCTTGTATTTCTAGCTTTTTACTCGCTGCTTGAACAAATGACGTGCTCCCAGAACACCCTCCATCTGCTAAACGCTTACAGAAATTTTGGTTTGCTCTTCACTTATCATATTAATGAACTGCCCTGAAGCGTACCTTTCACTTCTCACCTCTCACTTGTTTAGAGACTCTGTCTTGTCATGTTTGCTAATTATTGCAGACATTTTTGTTTAAGGAAGATTTGCTCCTTTCCTGCCAACCTTCTTTTTCTACTTGACCCTTCTGTAAAGTTGCTCATCAAAGTAACCACAATCTGCCTAGTTTGTGTGTGTAAGCACAAAGACAGCTAAGTGGGAAACAAATGGGCAATATTACCATGCGTAGTGTTCTTGCCTTGCAAGTTCTCCACCTTGACCTTGCTAGGAGTGTTTAGTTACAGGAGTTAGTTAAAGGCCAGCCACCCCTTCCCCAGCTGCTCTGTGTTGCACTGAACACAGTCATTGGTATGGGGGAGCCCGTTACATGAAGCAGCAGAGGTGGAGTATGAGCACTGTTTATATAAAGTAGCAGATGGTGGAATTACATAATCTTAAATGTTATATATGCATATGTATATTTATATATCAACTTCAGTAAGGATATAGGAAATCAGATTGCAGGGACAATGCCTATTGCTAGTTACGGTGTGAGTCTATGAACTGTGCATCAAGTTAGATGTATTTCTGGATGCTCTCTCTCAAAAAGAAAAAAACTTAGGTGCAGATTTCATTCTCAAACCTTATCTCAGTGGAAACTAAAGGGAAATAATTTGTGCTAAAGCTCATCAGAAGCAAAGCAAAGAAATTATCACTGCATTTCACAAAGTTTTACAAGAGCAGCTGCAGGCCCCCACGTACCGCTGCACAGCGGTTTTCCCAGTACCTGTAGCCCTGGCTGGTGCCAGCCCTGCGGGAAGGGGCCCGGCCCCACCGCTGCAGCCAGTCCTGTGGCACAGCTCCGCGTGCCGCAGCGCCAGGCCTGCAGCCGTGCCCGTGGGGCTGACCGCTGCCCACCCCTCCCTGGGACACAGTACCCACACCGCAGCCACGTCCCCACCGCCAGAGGAGACGATGGCACGCGGCAGGAGGCGTCCCCGGAGAACATCCAGCAACTGTCTTAGGCGGCTCTGCGGCTCTCAAACGGTCTGCGTAGTGTGAGAGCTACAAACCAGGCGAGACACAAACTTTCCAGTGTGGCCTCTGCTATGCTAATAAAAGTCTTTAACACAGTCGGTTAGGTCTAAATGCCACTCTAAGGAATTAACATGAAGAAAAGCTTTGTTTGACCTTCCCTTTGGAGCACGTCAGGCTTTCAAGAAACCAAGCACTTGCCTTCCTTGCCTTTTATCCCTGCCGCTGAGATGAAGAGAAGAAATTCTACAGGGCCTGGACACAAGCAGTTCTTTAGAACAGATAAAGGAAGCTTACTCAGGAAACAATCTTGAAAGCCTTTAGGACAATCCTAGTGATGCACTGAATGTTTGGCAGACTGGGCTATAAAACAGCATTTGCTTAATTTGTAAGTGTATAGCACACTTCAATGAGTAAACGTCTGGGGTCAGATGTAAGGCATCACTGCAGAGTTGAGCTCTCTTGAAAGCAGCAATACATACAGCCAAATCTGTAAGAATACAAAATACCAGGTATCCACTGCATGCAGAATTCCTTGGAAAATGTGGCCAAATCTGGCAGATGTTGATAATGCTCTGAAAACCTAACTGAAGACCTGCAGCTGCAGTTCTGGGTAAGCTGTTTGGTACCACCCGAGATGAGAGGTGGGCACTGTTTGGAACCTGCTGTTGCGTGCGGCCAGGAGCAGAACCTGGATGCTGCTCCTGGCGTCTTTTGTCATATACTGCCAGGAAGAACAATAGGACTGTGGATCTTAGGTGTTCATGCTGAAACCAACTTGGTACCTGGGGTACCTGGAAGCAACTGTCTTAATTCATACAGGAAAACAACAACATTGACCTATGCTTTCAGAAAAAATGTCATACTCCAGTGCTGATGTTTGACCTGTTACCCAAAACAGAGCGAGCTGAGCACGCTGGCCAAAGCCACATATGTTATAATGCATAGCAGTAGTTGAAGATTTGCCCAATGGCTGCATCACATCACTCAAAAGCCACAGACCCAGAAGCTCCATGTTTCGAGGCAGCAGTGAGCCTGTCGTGGCTTATTGGCCACCCCCCGACACGACTTGTTTGTTCACAAGGAGACACGAGCGTGCCGGGAGGCTGGCGGCTCCCTGTGCCCCACAGGGCAGCACGTCAGGCACCACCAAGCTGTCTCTCTGTTTCAGCATGTGAATAGTTACTAGCACGTACCTTTTGAAGATAACTAGCCATTTTGGAAGAGGCTAATATGGATATCATCTCTGGAAGCTGATATTATGCTTGAAAACGGCTGTTGGCCTTTAAATGCAGAAAGAAACAAGAGAAGGCTTTGAGCGCACATTAATTTAAAATGTAATTTTCATCCTTTGCCTAGGACTCACGTGGGATTTATGCTATTAAATATTAAATACCAAGACCTTTATGCAATGAGGCAGCTTTATTGAATAAAATTATATCAAACAATGAAATCAGAAGCTTTGCAGACATTAACCACGTAATAGGTTTCAGAAAATATTCCAGTTTAAGGACCCAGAGGAAAAACATCTTTCAGCCAGTGACGTGCTTGGAGAACTCCTCGTCCAGGGTAGAGGTGCTAACTGCCTGCTCAGCACACAGGCTGTGGGCAAGATGGCCCTTTCCTAGCCACACTAATTATGTTTATCACTCATTACATAGGCAAAACTATCATTGAAGACAGAGGTTTTTACTTCTCTGATACCTCTAAAACTGAGATAAATGTTTTGTTCTTGTTATTCAGTAAAGAATTCACATAAAATAAGGTGTTTCTGAAATTCAGCTCATCTTCCAATTTGTGTAAAACCCAAGAGCAAATTACAACTTTTTTTTTCTTACATTGTACTCTTGGGAATTGTTCTGAATATTCCGCATGAGAACAGTTATTACCTTGTTGAAACTGGCTGTCGAAGTGACATGGTGCTGCTTTCACTCCACGTCTGGATGGGAATACAAGCACTTCTTGAGTGATTACCAAAACTGACTTCTAATTAACATTTTTGCCATTAAATCTCAATTCTCCAAGGCTTTCAAATAAACAAGAACAGTAGAGCTCCAAACACAGACAAGACAAATGTGCTATACTACATGAATTTTCACCAATTTCACTTTTGTCTTTGGGTGGGAAGGGGAAATACATTCCGGAGCTGAACAGCTGAACTTCAAGGGATTCTGTTTCCCTTCTTTGTATTAGCCCCAGCTCTCAGCTTCTCAACACCTCAGCATTTCCAAATGCAGACTGAAGATGACTATATAGCAGAACACCACCAGCCTAAAAAAACAGGAGGGGGGAGCAGATACCCCCCACAGGTAATAATTCTTTCCATCCATTTATGATACCATTTCACATTTGATTTTGACATATTCAGGAATAATTTAAAAACAGATGTAAATTATAATTTCGAAACATTTTAAATATTCCATATGCTTTTTGAAGAAAGCAATTTTTCGTATGTAATTTCTATTTCAGTAAAAACTTCCAATTTTGATAGATGTCAAAAGCTGCTTTTGAAAGCGCTCTTACTGTAAATAAAATTGTAACTATTTTATGTAATTAAGACTGAAAAGTAAGCAACTGAAATTCCTTTCCACACCACTACCATCGATAGAAAGATGTTAACTTTGATGAAAGCCCTTGAAAATCACAAGCATTTTGGCTGCTGCTCCAAAAAAAATAATAGTATTGACATTTCATTTCATGCAAAGCAACATTCAATCGCTCCTGTCAGCCACGTGTCAGTTTGCCTTGCAAGTGATGCCAGAACAACTTGGATGCACTTAGCACAGTTCCAGGAAGCTTCACCCAGCAGGTGGGATGCAATGTTTGCTATGTCCTGGGTATGATCGCTAGTTTCTGGTGTTGCAAAAGCAGCAGCAGTGCTCTGGTGCGCCTTTCTGTCATGCTGCAAGTCTCTTTCCACTGTTGTCTCTGTCCTTCTGGAATTGTCCTGACTTCTGACTTTCTGCATATCCAGCTGGACAGGCAAGGGGACACAACCATCCTGGCAGACTGTGTGAGAAATTATTATTAATGACTGTTTTTTTGTAACAGTCTCAGAGCAATCATGCGCTGAAAATAACCTTTCAGACATTAGTTCTTTCTCTCCAGTCAACTGCAATGATGGAATCAATAAAGATAAGGTTCCTTCTTCAATCTGAATGTTCATTCTTAATATTGCAATGCACTTTTTCACTTGAGCTTTCCCAAATATAATGAATATTTAGTAATGCTTTTTTCCCTTAGCTTCTCTTAGGACTTAAAGCAATGTGATATAATGGTTATTATCCTACTTCACAGCCTGACGGGCTGTAATATCTGGATGTAATAACAGTTAATTCACCTCTACAGTTGTGGACAATCCAGGGACTAGTAATACTGATGAAAAGAACATCATTGATTTAAATTGACCATACCAGGTATTAGCCCTGATTTTGGGAAATGTGCTTAAATGTAGCCTGGAATACAGTTCAGCTTAAACACAGATTAAGTACCAATGTGATGTGACTTAAAATGGCACTTGTCTTTAGATCTGGAGCTCACGTGTTTAAATATTTTCATAAAACAAAATGTTTAAGTTTCCTGTTATAAGGGTGCCATTTACTAGCACGTTTCCAAGGCACAGACAGGCAGTAGGTAAAAGCTCCTTGATATCAGAGCAGAAGAGACTGTTCCTATTGTTGACCAACCCATCTATATTCTAATTTTAACTGAACTGTATTATGCTTCAACATATTTCGTGTAAATGTGTGGTTTGTATGAAAGAACTGAGCACTTCCAGGTCCGCTGCCTGATTGTTAACGCGGGGTACTGCAGAGAGGGTATGTAAAATAACTGTTTCCTTCATGCACTTTTTCCTTACGCCTGCATGTGTGTTCCTTGGGTCCCCAGGCAACTATGCTCACTCCTTCCCCATGCTTGTACACAGTAAGCACATAAGGCCTTCCTACCCTCAAATCCCAGTGCTTTATTCTACATCCACCTGATTAAATCGCAGCCCCAAGAGCCTTGAAGAGACAGAAATTGCTCTTTCCGCTTACAGCCATGCTGGGATTAGGACCATGTTGAAGACTCACCTCCTCTGCTCCGTCAGGACCTGAAGGGAGGTTAGCAACTCGCTACTGCACTTTGCTTTAGCAAAGGATAGTTTCACTTCCCTTCGAGCTTTTGTATTACAACACCCTCTCTAGCCAAATCAAATGTTTCTGTTATTCTCAGCTTTTGCTACCTCAAACAAACAAACAAACAAACAGCATAATAAAAACATCCATACAGAAACAAGTGTATGAAGCATAACAGGCTTTGGCAACTGAAGCTTGTGAAAGTTGTTTCCTGAATGCAGCTTGTGAGGTGAGAGAGAGACTGTATTAGAAATGAGCAGGATTCCAGAATCCTTTCATCATCTCGGCAACGCTGGGAGCCCACCGCTCAGTCCTACCCCAAGCTGCCAGCAGCAGACGTGGAGCTCCAGGACACGGACCAGGGCTGGCATCTCCACAGCACCTGCACTGCCAGTCTCGGGAGCACCGCCGGAGCTGGGTGACCCTGGGGACACCAGTGCCATCACCACCACCTCACCTTGACAGCTTTCTCTGCTGAGACACTGAACGAAGTTGTTGGTGGTGTGGCTCAGCTCAGAGTGGCCACAGAGGCATGCCTTCTGGTCAGTCTCTGCTTTTTAAAAAACAAGACTTTTGTCTCCACTTCTGAAAGCAGTCTTAAGTTTGCAACGTGTTGCATTAAAGAGAATGAAGAAGCAGCTGTTGCTGAATAACATTTTTTTCTGGCCACCCAGTGTGCCAATTTTCTCAGAAAAAAATGAGTAACTCTAACGGGCAGTGCAAAACAATAGATTGCACCAAGGTAAGTAGTTTGACAGGAAAGATTTGATTTGAATTCAAAGAGAAAAAAAAAGTGGTTGGACCTAAGTGAGATGGCTAACCATGAAGTAGGCTTGCTGTAAGAGAAGTGAAAAGGCTAATTTGAAAGGCTGTAATGAGAATCTCATTGTCATTCATCTTTTATGTGAACATTTGCAGGCAAGAGCCTGGACATCAGGGGAAAGCCCTGTAATTAATTTATCTCTGTTGTGTAAAAGGTAACAGATCTGAATGATGGGTTCTGTCCCAGCACAGCTGCCTCAGATAAAAATCAAGCAGATTAGTTATAGGGCTGATTTCTACTTCCCTTCAAAGGAGAAAAAAAAATAGCTGCAGAAAAATTGGAAGCATGAAAAATACGTACTTCAGAAAAGCAGAGAGAGAAATTTACCTCCAAGAAATCACATCAGTGAGAACTAAAACTCTCTTCAAATCAGGAGGAGGGAGGGGGGAAGCAATATTTATTTGCAGTGGGACAATTTTATTGTCTACCCCAAGGTATCAAGGTAGGATTAAGACCAAATAACGGAGGCAATGATCAAAGCAATTTACCATGGATATTTTGCCCTCAACTTCAGTCTTTGCATATTCAGAAGGCAAAGACATCTCCCTACAGCTGCAAAGCCCTGGCTTACTGTCTGGTGTGATGGCTTTAATCAAGGTCCTTTAATTAAAAAAAAAAAAAAAAAAAAAAAAAAAGGAAAAGTGCTTGTGTTAAGGTCCAGTCAAAACACTGAAGGACCCGACTTCATACAGTTCATACAGCTCCAAGCTTTGGGACGTAAACTGACATCTACCTGCAGGCAGTTAATGAGGAGTTTCCCCTCTGCAAGGAGAGGCTCTGCTGCTGAAGCTAAGCCTTCCCACACTTCTTGGGAATCTGGGAGATACGGATGGCTGGTTTCATCCATGGCAGCAGATGTAGTTGAGGAATTCAAACACCAGTGCAGTTTTAGCTTCAACTGTCCCCTTGCACTCACCATAAAAGCTGCAGAATGGCCCTGAGCCTCCACTGCCAGCAGCAGCCCCCAGTGCGGAGCACGGAGAATGGGAGCACCCAGCATGTCCTGCAGTGAGCACCCCTCCCCAAGGAGCCGTGGGGCAGAGAAAGCTGGGAGGCGTGGGACAGCCAGACACCCTGGCCTTTCTCACAACTCCCAGGGTTTAACATGATCCTTAGATGAGTCTTTTTAAGAGTAGGATTTGCCAGCAGACTGCAGCGTATCACTCCCCCAGGGAAGTGGTCCTGCGCATTCCCAGAGCCCCACACACCGCATGCCCGCTGCTGGCTTCCTGCACTGCAGCTTGAGGCGGCTCCGGTACCGCAGGGCGAGCTCTCCAGCCCACTTCATCATCATCTATCACTGTGGGACAAACACAGCGATCAGAGGATTAGCAACAATCACATTAAGCTCAGCGAGTTGAACTTCTCGCCCAGCAGGACAGGGAGCTTTCCAGTTCAGGTAACAGCAGGCTCTTCTGCGACCAAGGATGCGATATGTCTGGTGCTGCTGGGGGGGTGGTGTCTGCTTCAGCAGCGGCCTCAGCACTGAAGCAGGCACCACCCATTTCATCACCACCTATTTTAGCTGAGGTGCTCCTCTTCTGACAGGAAGAATGATCTGTCCCCCTGCCTAAACAACCGCATTTAGTACACAGTCCCTTTAAAACCCTCCAGCTGCCATGAGATAATTCCTTCCTCAGCTACCAAGCAGGATGCGCATGCTATAGTAGCCCTGCTCTGTATTCCAGCCCTGAGTAACTAAAGTTTGCCTCGAGGGTATCATTTCTCTGCAGCTGAAGTCAACAGCAAAACATTCATTGACTCCAGTGCTCCCAGACTATGCCTTGAAAAGAAACCATCCAAATGAAGTGAAACAAAAGAAATAAAAGGACACTGCCCAGAGTAAGTGGATTTAGACCCCCTGCCTCCTGCTGCAATTTCAATTTCAGAATTTTAAGATGTTAAAAAGAAATTAAAATACAAAACAAATATACTTCTGCAAGCTATCCTCACTTCTTTGGACCAGAAATTACAAACAGGATTAGGATTTGCACTCTGCTAAGATCAGGTGCCACCATAACTAACCTCCTTAGGGTGGGAGGGGGCTTGAGGCACCTACTCATACCCTCACCTCTGCTGTGCTAAAATATACATTGCATCTTTAAGGAAAAAATATAAATTAGATCTAGAAAATAGGAGCTGCTGTTGTTGAGCTCACATCTCAGCCTGGAAACATCAAATCAGATCAGAACAAGGAAGCAACTTGGGAGCTAGTGAGATAATGAAGCAAACCTATTGCTGGTTGCTCAAAGGGAGAACATCCTCAACAACCTGAGGATGGATATGAAATGAGGCAAGCCCCCTGGATTCACACTTGATGGCTGGTTTCCACATGCTGTGGGACCTTCTTTCTGACCTGCAGACAACACTGAGCACCCCAGCTAATGCCCATGCTGTGACTATGGTATGAACAGGTTTAAAAACACTAGGAAAAAAAAACAGTCGTGTGAGATCTGTTGATGATCAGCACAAAACAGTCCTCCTGAAATTGATACCTGCCCATAAAGTTAATCAACAACACGATGGCATGTGAGAGAGAAGAGTTCAACATGATTTTATTTGTTTTAGCAGCAATAAATCTGAGTGAAAATTGCAGAGAACGTGCTGATCTCTGCATTCAAGCTGGGTCAAGGTTCCCAAGAAATGACTAAATGATGATCATTTAAAAGTAATTCTGCAGGAGCATCAGAGGACTCAGAGGAATGCTGGAGAATTGCCTGAACTGTCCTTTGTACAAATAAAGGCCACAGAGACTATTCATGCCCTTAGGTAACTTTTCACCCAGAGATGTCCTTGTACTGGGTCCAGCTGAACATGTGCATTTACTAGCAAGCACATGAAGATTGCTCTGTTGTCAGAAGGCTTCCTACTCTGCAGCACCAAACCCCAGGTGGATAAATGAGCAAGTGAGAATAAAGACAATGGAGCAGGACAGTTGGGTCTGCATGAATTAGTAGTCAGAGCAGATAATGTATCAATGCATAAAGAGAAGAAAGAGCAGACTTGGTCGCCGTTTGCAGCCAATGCATTAGGTGAGCTAATTAGAGAGACAAGAAGGAAATTACAGTCAGCGGAAAATGAGGTACCTGATGTCTGGAAATGGAGAAACATCCTGTTGACTGCAACAGACTCACCAGGCTTCTCCTGCTCTGCACAGGGATCACATGAGGCCAAAAGGTAGAACTGAATTTTAGGAAGAGGAAAGCACAGCAAGACAGAAACAGAAAAGGTACAGAAACACTGACAAGCCTCCTCCCCCCCAAAAAAAACATAACACTAAAGCAACTCAAGTATGTTCCTAGCTTCCAAGAGATGATCTTGTTTTTTCTACTTCACATAATCATGCAAGATTAAAAACAAACAAACAAACAGAACGCTAGCAAATACACTGATACAATCCACAAAGTTGCAGTTCTCTAGTGAATTTATATTTTCTTTTCCATTTGCTGGTGTGTTTGGAAGTCAGCCTGCAAAGATGTTCTTGCCAGCTGGGAAATCCCAGAGGACATGTTCCTTCCTCTGCTTTGCTGGCAACCATGAGAAAAAAATATAATGAATGACCTCTTTTCTTTTTCCCTTCTGCACCAGCTGGCTCCAATACCCTTTCCCAACCTCTGCTAAAACGGAATCTTATTTCCTAGATAAACAGACTTATTTGGTTTCTCAAGATAATGCTTAATTAAAAAAAGTATAAAGGAAATATTTTGCATGGCCTTTCCTCTTTTAAATGCACTTAGTCCTTTGTTTTAAAAGCTATTGAAATAAACCGTTTTCCTCTCTTCTGTTAATCCCATCTCTCTGCACATCTTTCTACACTGGCCACACTGAATTCCATTAGATAACCTTCAAATGGGGGAAGTGGGGCTCTGTGGGATTTCTCTGATGAAAATTTGATTCAGTGTATTTATTCTGGTAAAAAGTCTTCCAAAAAACATACAGGGAAAAACAAAAACAAAAAACACACACACACCTGATTTAACTGTTTTTTCTTGATTCTCTATGTCAACTGAAATTTGACAGTTGAATTCAGCTTCTTCTGGACAGTGACCCATTTCTTTCACCTTGGCCCTCCAGGACAAGACACCCCTTGGGGAGCGTTCCCCCCGCAGCCCCCAGGGCACCACGCCACACCGCAGGCAGCGCCCCTGCCCACTCCCCCCAGGGCTCCAAGCAGAGCCTGTAGCACAGCAGAGGGGAACTGAGAGTTAAACGCTTCTGAAAGGAAAGCTGCCTGGACTGAGAAGTGTT
Organism: Aythya marila; assembly: GCF_965140915.1. Lineage (NCBI taxonomy): Eukaryota > Metazoa > Chordata > Aves > Anseriformes > Anatidae > Aythya > Aythya marila. The sequence goes on from NC_139061.1 coordinate 11,511,095, forward strand.
TGACCTTTCAAGATTCACATTCTTATCGGCTCACATCTCAAGCAGAAAAACCTTACAGACACAGAAGAATGAACTTCATGGGTTATACTTATTTTTCTTAACAATGATTACCTTCACAACGCCAAGCAGTAGGACATCTAAATAGCCACAAAACCAAGAAAGAAGCTTTGGTGGAAACCTTGGCTACAAGTCCTCCATGCCAGCACTGCCATGGCTGGCATGTAGCAAGGAGAGAATGTGGCTCATGGTTCTGTAGAGACATGGCTAAAAGACAAGAAAAACTTCAGAAGGAAGAACTCAGCGTTTAGAACAGGTGAGAGGATGACGGTTCTGCAAGAAATGGTACCGGTGGAAGATCTCCCCCCTTTCCTTCTTCATGAGGTTTTCCCTCCCCCAGTTTTCAAGTGTTTTGGTTCAAGCCCAGTTTGCTCTCTCGGGATGACAGGTTACTTAGCCACTGAAATTAAAGTTCGATTATTGTATTAATATTGATGCTATGACTGTGTGAATCATGGTTCTAGTAGAAGGAATAATTTCACTTTCTTTAAAATATTGATTTTGGAAAGATACCGAGGTGTTGGCATATGGGGCTCAATTCCTACTGTCAGAGCAGCTCAGGAGAGCATCACTGGATATGCCAGGGCACAATGGAGATCAGAAAGAGCAGACAAATTCTAGGCTAGTGTTTCAATGCACCCACCCTCAGCTGAGTGCACAAATTCAGAATGGCACAAAAACGTTATTACATTTGAATGAGTTGATGCTCTCCTCCTGTGCACAGGAGTATTTGATGACAGAGCCCTATCAAGTTGTCACTTGCACTCATTGCTGTAACCCACTGGATAAATCAGCTCGCCTTTCAAGTTTTTGAATGTTGAAAGCATTTAGGAAATTAAGGCCCAATTTTCTTTTCCTACTTCTTTTTCTTCCTTTGCTAAACCCTGTCACATTTCAGTTAAAATGTTTCAAATTTTCTTCTCCACTTTCACAACCCATTCCTGAACTAGTTCATTTAAGAAAGAAAGAAAGAAAAGAAAGAAGTCAAACACTTTTTGCATCAGCATTTCATTGTCACTAAATGCGTTTCTCTTGGAGCCCTCTTGGTTTCATTGAGGCTAACTGAGGAGACACAAGCTCCCAGCACAACGAAAATACAATTTTGCTGGTTTGCAGAACTTCAGCTTAGGCCAACAGGCTTACGCTGCCAGCTGTGCAGGAAAGGTTTGTAGTTAAGTCTCTGTTGGAACGATGCATCTCCCCCTCCCTGTATCTGCGCCCACGGACAGCAGCTGGTGATGGGTACTAAACAAGTAGAAGTTACCCAACTCTCCCATGTTTACAGCTGGCAGTAGCACCTTCTTATTTACCTAGTTTTAAATGACACAGTGGAATATACAATTTTTCTCTTGGCAGAAGAATTCTGCATATCCTCATCTGAAAACTGTCCCCTGATGCTTACTCCTCACAGGAGTGTAGCTGTTGGGAGGAGTGCACCTGATCTGGAGGTCAACTCCCTTACACTGCAGAGCCGAGGGAGACTTCCAAGGCTACAAACATGGGTGTCACAAACCTTGTCAGGAACTGTCAAGAATAAGGTCAGAAATGGAAAGGAGTCATGAACATAGAGCTCTCTTCAAACAAAGACTGACTCAGAATACTTGCCACATAAAATGCAAAAAACAGGTTATATAAGTAACTTTCTGTGAAAATTTCTTTAATGGTTGTGCTTTGACACATCTTTAAGATCATAAACTTCATTCTTTTTAATGTTTTTGGTAAGACTTGTAATGAAAAAAGACAATTCTGAAGTCCTGACATTAATAAGTCTATTGTAAAAAGGTCACCTTCCCCTAAGAAGGTTTTATTATCAGTGGAGCAGAATAGCTCTGAATATGTAATGACTTTTATCTGATGATTGCCCTGTATTCTTTTCTAAAGAAAGAAGACTTTAGATGTCGATAATTTACATATAAGCACTGAAGTGCTTGGCAGCAGAAAAACAAACTGGCTCAGAGAAATTAATTATGGAGCAGCTATAGAAGATGCATGAAAATTAACTTCTGATCTTTGTATGTCTCTAAAAGGTACTAAAAATCACCACAGGACCAACTGACCTCCAGGACTTAGTTAAGTAAGACACGTGCAGTAGAGATTCAGTTTCAGTATAAATAATCAACGTGCAAATGAGACACAGTTTTTGTGTTTTTCCACTTTGGTGCAGAAACTCCACCATTCACATTTAGCAGTATATAAAGGATCAGGAGGTGCACAGAGAAAATATATTAATTTTAATGATGCCAAGAACTCAGGCTAACTACTAAGACCAAAAACTATACATGAAACCAGAACAAACTGAAGGCTGCTGCCCCACTGACCTTACAGGCTGTGAACCACATGGACAGAAGCAAAGCAAGGACACAGAGGGCACATGAAAGCATCAAGCCAGCTGTGAGCACAGCACTGAAGGGTTTACACATCATGGACAGCACCAGTCCTGCCTGGGAGCTTGTGTTGGGTCTGTCTGGGATGGAGTCACCTTTCCCTGCAGCAGCCCACGCAGTGCTGTGCTCTGCACTTGATGCTCCTCCTGTCTCTGTCATGAAGGAGTGGCAGCTCCCCTGAAAACGATGCACGTTTTGCCACTCATTTCAAATTAGGTTTCCCCAGGAGAACTGTGTGTTCCTAAACAGCTATGCCAAAGCTTGTTTGTTGTTTTGAGTCATTAAATTACATTGCACCTAATTACTCCCAATCTACCACCAATGAAGATCTTTTCCAACAAACACTGCCTCTGTTTAGAAACCGTTTTTATATACTAATGGTTTTTATCTCAAGAAAGCTTTACAAAGACCATTTAAACAACATCATGCTCCATTTGGCAGGGACACACATGATGTAAGTATATTTTTAATTCATTTTTTCAAGAAAAAAATGTTTTTGTAAGAATGCTATCTAGGACAACAGCACAAAAGCTTCACCTTGTGCAAAGGCCACTTTTCTGGGGGCCATTTAAATTAATTTCATCAGTGAGACTTAGCCATGTCAATGCATCAGTATTTCAAAGCAAACTGTATAGACAGATTAACAAAGGTATAGATAGATTAACAAAGGCTGCTACCTACTGCAAACCAGTAGCACCTGACTCCACCCTAAAAACCACTTCCCCATTCTACAGGTGGGAAGGAATGCAGCTATGGGTGAACTGGGGGGTTATTCCATTTCATCTCAGTGCTTGGAAGTGACCAGGCTACCATTAGTGGCACCAGCTTAAGAAATTATCCTCTGTACATTTGTTTATCCCAGGCACATGCAATTTCAAGCAGGTTCAAAGACTGAGAGCCAAGTGATGGAATTCACTGCCCAGAGAGGTTATGGCATCTCCAAAAATCAGGGTCTTCAGGAAAGTGAATGCAAACATGCAGAAACACCTCAGTTTAACCAGCCCCGTGTAGGGAGAAGGGTACATGTTAGACTACCAATATCCCTCAGCAGTATGCTATCTCCCACCAAGGTGTCCAGCTCTTTTCACATGACAAGGCATCAGAGAACAAACAGGAACAGTTCTGAGGCATACGTTAGAACCTGAGAAATAGGGGTGGAAAATAATCAAAACCATGAGGGCAGGACTGGCAGATCATCTGCTTTATCAAAAAGTTGGTAGGATTTAAACTGCATGGAGAAGCAAAACTGAACAAGGAGAAGCGAAGACAAAGGCAATTCAGCCTGCAGTAAAAGCCTGAGAATATGCAACTCTCCTGCAGATCTTTATCAATCATATTAGCTGAAGTCAGGATCTTAAGGTGCTTCCAAGCATGCCCTATGTCATTTGCACCAATTACAGGACTGTCGTCCAGTCTGCCTTCCAGTTCGGGGCTTAATGGGAAACAGGAGGAGCCTTAACATCTTTGGATGAGGAAATGAGTATTTAACCTAATTTTTCCAAATCCTAATTGCATCCTTATTTTTCCTAATACTGAGGTAATAAATGGGGCATTTCAGATTTCACTGTGGAACTTCAGCACACCGTTAAAAAAAAAAATAAAAATCTCACCACCACAACAGATGAAGCAGCTATTAGGTATATACTGCTCATTCTCAGCCAATGCAACTCAAAAGCCACGTTTCACAGATGGGTTTAGCAACGGATGTTCTGCGTGGGCAGGAGCAGCAGGGTGGGCCGATTAAAACAGAGTAACAACATCATTTGGGGCTGCTTCTTCCATTTCATTGTAATAAGTTTGAGACAGTTTGCGCTTTCTCCTTTCTGTCACCAGTGCATCTTTTCAGATGGAAAAAAAATCCTGCTACAGTGACTGCATCCCCAGAATACAGTTAACTCATGAATGAAGCAATGACATTTAAGGCCATGGGCACTGGGGTGTGCGTGTGTTAAACTGTGCTCCCTCATGTCTCCATTAAAGAATGAACCACTGACAGGTTTAAACATTTTTAGTTTCTATGAAACTTGCTTCGCTTTTCATCCTGCCATGGATGAAACACTTTCTTAATGCCTTTTACATCAAAGAAATCATTTCTTTATATGGTATCATCCCATCTGCTTTCCATTCCCAATCTCTGCTCCCTTAGAAGGCTGAGCATCAATTGGTATTCAGTGAAGAAACTGTCATTACTTTTATTAATTATATCACATTGTTCAACACCCAAGATAAGGGAATTACTGTCCTCAGTACCAAACACAAATAGATACAGTTCTCATCAGAAGAGAGAGACCGAGAGGAGTAGATAAACAAGACCAGAGGCTTTACCAGTAAAAGATGCCTTTTTAATCAGCACTTCTATGCTCTGAACTCTGCTTAGAGCCCTGACAATAAAATAACACATTGCTACCAGCGGAAGCGAACCATTTCCCCAGGCACTACTCCTACCCTGGCATTGCCATGTTGCATGTACACGTGCAAATATTCACTCACACCCATTTCTCACTGCAATATACAGCCATTGCTTTCCTGTCTCTAAAAATCTCCACTGAGTTTCAAAAATTCACAGATATGCACTTGCAAAGCTAATTTGTATGTTGTTGTCTGAATTTAGTCAAACCACTGTAAGAATAGACAAAATGACACGCTCAGAGGCTGCTAAGGAGATACAGAAACCTGAACGTCTGAGGAGATTGTCAAGCAGGCAGGTAGGACCCGCAGCATGTCTGGAGGAGATAGCGGTGTCTTTGAGCCCCAATGCTGCTGCTGCACTACCCAGAACACCCAAGGCAGAGGCAGCTGTTCACCCGCCGCCTTCAGCAGGGGCCCTGGCAGCAAACAGCAACTGCCACACATACACACAGGAGGGTGTAACCTTTTACTGTGGTGACTTAGAGAAGAGCAGCAAGGGAGTAAGGCTTAAGCAGCTTTTCTAAAGCATGCAGCAGAGCTCAGAGCGTAACATGAGCACCTCAAATTCAAGTATTTTTTCATGTGTTGGACAGTTTTTTTTGTTTTTTTTTTTTTTTAATAGTACCAGCCAGCAACAGCACAAATTTCAGCTCTTCAGCATTTAAAAAATAAGTTAGTACATCTTTTAGTATCTGTTGACCGCTAGAACAAAATCCCTCTAACCAATGATTTTGGGCTGCAGCAGTAGAAGACTCCTGCTCAGCTTACTGAGGCTGTAATCTTCAGAATACAGCTAGCATAGCAAAAGCAACAAGACTTGGATGATAATTTGTTCTGTAAGTACTGTGATATCAGAGCTTCTCCCTGCAAATCTGCAAACTCCAGCAGCTGCAGTGGAGTGTGAGAAACCCCAGAATGCATCAGAGCAAAATAAAAATTGAAGAAAGTAAGACTATCCTTCTGACACTGCAGCTAGTCACATTTCAATTCCCACTATGTATTTCTAAAGAACCAGAAAAAAAAAAAAAGCCTATTCAATGAAATTTGATTTACTTCTACTCATTCAGTCCCCATATATCAAGCGCAGTACAATCTATGTAATTGACAACTGGTCTGGGACCTTCTCTACAGCTTTGGGAAAGAAACAAGACAGATAACTACACCCTCTCTTCACCTGGAGCTAGAAGTTTGCAAATCACAAGCACTGAATTTGGGAAGGATGACTAACAGTGATACAGCCTTTAGACTGAGAAAACTGTACACAGAGAGAAAACTTGGGGGTGCTGCTGCTTTTTTTTGTCTCCTTTTTTTTTTTTGTGATGGTGTTTTTTTGTTGTTGATTTTATTTAAGAGGAATAGCCCTGGAAAAGGACATACCTGTACAGCCCAATTCCCAATTGCACATTTCAGTTTTGAGCCCAGAGATGAACGGGCTGCAGCAAAGTGAATTGTTATAACAACATTGAAAATTCAAAAGAACTCATTATCCTAAATTTAATTGTTCCTTCCAAAAACCCCGTCAGGCTCATTATGTTGGTTCCTTTTTTGACAAGGTTTAAGCTCCTCCAGAGAGCAGCTGTACAATAGCAATAATAATGATAAAGTTGCTGTTTAAAGCTCCACTGGACATCAGAAATAAGTAGACTAAATTCACACTTACAGCTACTTTTTAAAGAAAATTATCATTGTGCCATAATGGTAGAGCTTATGATATGTCCTTACGGAGTTAACTAAACACAAGCTTACTGTAAATGGAATGCTAGCCTTTCAAGCATAGGCCTCTGAAGGGTCTGAATCAGTGTTGATGAGAAAACAGGCTACAAAGCTGAAAAAAAATTATTTTGATAGATATAAACTATCTGAAAAAGAGCTACAAGAAAAAACGAAGTATTCACAAATTAACACTGAAGAGAAGAAATATATTTAGCCAAAAACATCAAGATGGGAGTATTTTTTTGATAGTCATACAGCATAGCAACATACAGAAGCTCTCAGAACCATGGCCCACAATGTTTTCAGCACCTGCAGCATCCCAAATGCTGAATTCCATTAAATAAGAATTTATGTAGTGTCTAGGAATTGGCTGACTCCTCTCTCACCGTGAACTTCTTCCATGGGACCAGAGAGCCTGGAACCACTATAATTACCTTTGTGTCATGGCATTTCTCAGTCCTGGGAGGCAGAAAACTGCAGAAGCTGATGCGCACGGGGCAGACTATTCCCACAGTGGGCCTCGTCTGGTCTGTTAGACAACAGATGGTTTAGCAAAGAAAATAAAAATCTTCAGGATACTCCACGTTTCTTACCAGAGGGCTTGTTTAGATAATAGTCCAATCACCATGAAAAACATGGTTACCTTCCTGTGAAGTCTCAGTTCATCCACCTCAAACACAAATCCACTGAAACTGTAGTCACAGGCTGCTTTATGAAGTATACGGGTTATACAGTACTGTTTTATGCTTCATTTACCTGCTTGCCACTGTGTGACATGAACAAATGAACCATGAGGACTCTTTCATCAGGTAATGGCAGGGGGGAGGGAAATATATATATTATTATATACATAAACACACACTGGATAAAGCATATCTATGTGTGTGCATATATATACACATGACACACACCTATCTGACCTGCACAGAAATTTTAAGGGCACGTAGGACAAGCAAGAAAGGAAATCCTAATCTACTGCTTTTCCTTTCTCACGCTGATGAAATAGTCATAACTGAGCATACAAGAACAGTATTTTGTTTGTGTTCAAAATTTAATAGGCAGGGGTGTTGGCAAATTCCCAAATTTTCTTCTGGAACATAAAAAGCTGAAATTTTACCCCAAAGTGTTACAGTCTGTAGATTTGGAAACAGTTGGTTTCCTGTCCATCACACTGCTCCTGCCCAATGGTGCAACGTGCCAGCCAGGCACACTCAGCCTACACCACCCCACACAACCATCAAGGTCCAGAACACAGCCCTGCAATACTGATAGACCACACAGAGCTGATTCATAGGTTCTCTGGAGGACAGACCTTTTATGCACAGAGTCTTTTCAAGCCATTGCAGGTTTCAGATAAGAGATAGAGGAATTTATTCATGCTTTTTGCAAGTCATATTTGACTGAGATTCTTGTATTTCTCAGAGGATTGTACTGTCAGGTGATGCACAAATGTTATGCATTTAAACAGTCTGTTTTGCAATATCGTACCCATTTAAGTTGGCTTTATTACACTTCAATGTGTTGCATATACTCAGCTTGCCTTTCTTCTCACTGAATTTCAGAGATATAGAACCCAGTTATTGCAGATCTTAATTCTATTGCCTGAACGCTAGGCTGGAGTGGCCATCGTAGCAAGAACTCCTCCAATACAGAGATTCCTCCTACAGAGAAATATTATTATTCCTTCACAAAAGCATGGGAAGCAAGGAGTTGGACTCAAAGATCCTCATGGGTCCCTTCTAACTCTGGATATTCTGAAATTCTGCAATCTGCAAAAACTAGGCATCTAAATCTCAGGCCTAACACGTGAAGGTACAACTCCCGCTGCACAGCTGACTTCTCAGTCAGGTCAAGCTCATCAGCACCCCCAGCTTCACCAGTAAAGGCCCTTGCTGCCCCCGTGCACACATGGGTCTGTCTGTGCTTTTCAGCACGTCACTATAGCTCAGACCCATGCAGCTCTCCTTGCCTATGTCCCATGGATGGAACCCTAACCCTGTGAGATGGGTGCCTACAGCTCTGCCCATGCTCTCCAGAAGGGTTCAGAGGCTCCAGGGTCTGGGGACAGCAGCGCTCACCGCCACGCTTCAGGTCCCTAGGTACAAAGGGCACCTGTCGATACCCAAAGGCCCACACACCTCCACTAATGCTCTAGCCATAGCCAGAACCCAGCCTGCTCTCTCTTTTACACTACATTTTGCTTTTCTGACTTCTGAGTAGAAAACCAACAACAACAACGGCACTGCAGAAAACAAAATATCATACCCCCCCAAAGACTATAATTCTACCGCTTGCTATCGGCTTTCATTTTATCAAGCAACAATAACCCTGGATAATAAAAAAAAATGGGAGGGGAGGGGTTCCAGAGAGCAGAGCTGTGCTTTGCACTGGAAGGGTGAGAGGATGATAAAGCATGGGTTCCCCCCCACCCTCTGCAGTTAGAGCAGGGCAGGTTCAGCAGTCAGCACCTTGGGGTACCACAGATGTGAGCGGCATCGGACAGGCAGGCACTATGGTTTCCCACGGCAAGGCCACCTAATGGTTTGGAAGCATCCATTTCCAGAAACACTTGGCCATGCCTCTCCTCTGCATGGCACAGCTCCCCTGCTAGGATCTGAGGCAGCCAGTGATACGGGACAGCTGCACAGGGCACCACAGGCAGACCCTGGGGCCTGAGGATCTCCAGCCTGGGCCCAGGGCCTCACCCCCCAGCCCAAGCAGCCCTGAGCAGTGCCACAGCCACAGGCCCAGGCGGCGCGCACAGCGTCTGTCCCGCAAGCACAGGCGGTGCCACGCACCTCAGTGCAGGCGAGGCAGAGCCGCGAGTTACCTCAGAGCAGCCCTTACCGTGTGCCCTCATGTTAAAATACGGCCCCTGCGACCCAGGGAGGCCTTATTAAAACCAGTATCACCAAATTCCCAGTTCCCCTAGCCTGCTGGAAGCATAAGAACACCAGGACAGCATTCACTGCCACAGATGCAGAGGAAAGGCAGGACACTGATGAGGTCAGCATTCCCAAAGGAACTAGAAAACAGCAGCAGAGCTTAGGACAGAAAACCAACTGCAGGTAAGTTATCCAGAAGGAATTAGAACCCTTGGGACTCACATGCCTACCTTAAACCACAGCAGATTTTCTCAGTTAATGCTTTTCTGGTCACAGATACCCTCCGCTGCAGGCCCCATGAGGACAGCAAGCTGCCACGGCACAGCCCTGTGGCGGATGCCCCTCAGCTGCCCACCTGGGACCCAGGCACCAGCGCCACAGCAAAGCCTCCAGAAACCCCCGGAGGCAGAGGGACAGCAGCTCCAGAGCACCCAGCTCCCAGCCATACCTGCAGGGCTGGGCACAGCGGATCTGCCATTATCCTTTCCATCCTGTCTAATCTCACATGGTTACTACAGAAATATCACCATACGCAGAGGCCCGTGTTTAGGAACACGCCTTAAAAGGTACGTCAAGGCAGTGGCTCTTCTCAGCAAAGGAACCCCCTGCTTGCTGAGACTGGCAAGACTTCACACATCAGAGTTTTCCTGAGGACAAGTAACATAAGCAGTAACAGGTGAACTTTCAGGGTGAACATAAGTAACAGGTGAACTTTCAGGGTGTGTGTTAAATAGGGCTATACGCAGGTGAATATCATCAACCAAATTTGTAATTAATTCCAGCAACTCAGCAGCTGTAGGAGTGAAATCACTGGAGCTTCACTAGTTTATAAGACCTATCTACTTAATCATGCCACAAGTTTGTTATGTAGTGTAATGACTACTGTAGAGATGCTGTTCACAAGCTGCAAAGAACCAGAACATTTTAACTGAAATTCCACTTCAGCACCCAGGAGTTAAGTGGGACATAATATATAAAATCTGTACTAATTTCTCCTAAACTTTTCATCATTTCCACTCAGAATCAGTAAAACTGCACATCAGCTGCCTTGATAGGTCATGGTGAAAGAGCACAGAAACTTGAGTTGCATCTGGTCCGTACAATGCACTTGGTACTTTGAAGTGTGCTGGGTATGACCCAGCATGCACCACTGAATAAACCAAAACCAAAGTGAAAAGTTACTTTGAGTTATTATTAACAAGCACTGCACTATTTTAATTGGCCCCCTGATGAATTCTGGCCTAAGAGTGGGGACAATAAATTGCCTCACTGTGTGAAATTTCTGTTTTGACTTCAACGGTAAAAAAAAGCCTCCAAGAGATACAAAAAGAACCAAAGTGCCTAATATTCTCTCAGACCGCATGGGGAGAGCTGATAGTACACCGGGTCTGTTGAGTGCTCTTCAGACATCCTGTCAACTACACTGACGCAGAACTCGGGAAGCCCTCATAGCTCACACAGTGAAACAAAGTCGTTCCTCATCTTGTGTTTGAAAGGAAGATCTTGAAGAGCATGGTGTAATTAATTCAAGTATTTCTGAGAGCTCCAGTTTAGAGGAAAATGTTCAGCTTTAAATTTTATCCTCTGTGCACCCCCCCCCCCAAAAAAAAACACACAACAAAACACAACAACAACAACAAAAACAACAAAAGAACAATGCTAATTAAATTCTGTGTCACCAAACCAGCAATGCTTATTTTCTAGCCAGGGTGAATGAAAATGGATTTCTGCACTCCTGTGGTGGTTCCTCTTTCTCCTCAGGTGTCCTGATGCATCCAGAGCTGAGGCCAAGCTCTGGGAAAACCCAGGCTGATCCGTGCTCTGCATGGAAACCACACGCATCAGCTGAGCTGCTCCTGCAAGCAGGGCAAAAGGCTTCTTTGCCAGGGCCACCCTAACGTGTGTCAGGGAGGAGAAGGGAAAGGGCACCCTCAAGGTGGAGTGACTTTTCTTATGCAGGTGCATTAAAATTTTCCTCTCTTACACCTTTTGTGAAGTCAAAAAAGCAGCAGTGATCAAGTATTAGAACTCAAGACTGAAACAGTCCAGTTTTCATGTAAGTAGTTTTTGGTAACGTTATTACTTTTGCTTCTACATAAACCATTTATTTGGCAGAGTGAAAGCATCCTGCAGGAAAGCACCAGGCCACTGCAAGAAGTCTGCACAAAGAACAGGGATAAGTGGCTATCATGAACCAGAATAGATCCACCCCAGGCACTGAATGGAGAGATGCTTGTTGGCACCAGCAAGGGAACTGGCTCCATAATTGTAATGAAAACTGACCCTCATTTGGTTAATTTAAAATTGCACTGGCTTGTGTAGTAGCTGTTACCCTCTCTCCCTGACAACTGGGTCAAAACTGGTGCTGCAGCTACATAAAGGAATATAACCACAAGTCATGTAAATATCTTTAGCCCAGTCAGCAGCACAAGGATGTACAATGCATTTTTAATTTTAAGGACAAAGCATATTCCCAATTAGTGCTTAAAAGGAAGCCTGAGTCCTTGATTCATCAACTGAAACAAATTGGAGGACTTCTACAGAAAAAAAAACAAAATAAAAAATCACCCTAGAATAACATAATACCGAGGGTTAATAATGAAGAGAGGGGAAAGAGGATACAGGAGGATGGGGTAGATTAATACAGCACAGTGCAGTTATGGTCCCAGTGGAACTGCATCTATTCTGAAAGTTAAGCATATACATAAAGATGTTCAGGAGGGTAATGAAGACACAGGGCAGTCATATCCCAGGGGCTTACCACGTGTAAGGACAACAAGATTCACTTCTTAATAAGGGCTTCTTTTTATTTTGGATTAGGAAATTGTTCTGCATAAGTCATTTATACTTTCACATCATACTTATTTTCAGGGGGAGACTTTTCAAGTGCCTAATCACCACCTTGCTGCTCTCAGACAATCCTGTTGTGCTTTCTGTCTTTTTCTCCCTTTTAATTCTATTATTATTATTATTATTATTATTATTATTATTATTATTATTATTATTATTATTATTCCCTGTGTCCTTTCAGCACAGGGAATAAAATGTCCTGAGTTGCTCACCTGGTTTTGCACTAAACTGCTGCCTCAGGGACTGCAGGAGATGCCAGTGGAAACATCCCCTCCGAATCTCCCCACTTATTTTCCTCATAGTTGTAACTCATGGTCTTTTAAGCCAATACCCGTTAGGTAAAGTGACCTGACCCTACCACACGACAGGCAGAGGGTAGATGCTTTCCCTTTCAACATTTTCATCTTTTGCACAGAACTGGTCCTACAAACCACTGCACAAATTCTTCCCATTTCAAAAGTGGAAGCAAGCCTCACTCAGAGCTGAAAACTCTATCAAATTCTCACAGCTCCTCTATTGTGATCCCTTCTTTTAATTATTGGGTTGGCTGCAGCAATAATGCAGAAGTGTTTTTGTCTACAAAGGAAGTTTTTATGTGTTACTATAGCTACTCACAGGGCTATCACTGTCCACTGTACCATCGAAAATACTCAGACCACAAATTTCTTGTTGCAGTGCCAATATGTGCTATTCTATCTCTAGACACATTCAGACATGTTTTCTGTTTGTGCATTTACTTGCAGTATATGCTGGAAGATATCTTTCCAGTCAGTGTGTTCTAAAAATAAACATATTTCACTTGCTCTTCTACAGTGTAGAAGAGCTTCTAAATGTTGGGTGGCTTATAGATTGATTCTTGTCTTAGAAATGAGCTTATTTACCTCCATTATTTGATAAAAACTACCTTTACTTTCACTCCTTCCCAACAAAGACACCTATTTACACTGAGCTGTGTGCAAGCAGTGCTTCTTCCCAAATACACGGTTACAGGAGCGTACAGTCTGAGGACAGCCTTCACCAAGGACAAGCACTCACTGGGTGCATTCAGTCAGGGTTCCTCCAAGATTCTGCAGAGCTCCACTGGATGTATTGAAGCTTGTGTGCTGGATCTAGGTTTTCTGGCATTATTTGCAAGAGAAAGCATCACAGAAGAGACAAGTTCTCCTGAAGAAAACAATAACTGAGCCAAATGAACCTCCAAGTAGGTTCTACCGATGCTGTTGCCACCCAGCCCATTCATAAGGAACAATGGGTGCGGGCACTGAGATTCCATACTGGATTCATAAACAGAGTGCTGCCTTTTTAGTATGTCATATTTAGGCAAGAGAACAGATTCTGGCTGTAAAAAAGTACCCTTGGAACCTGTTTTTATAGTTCTTACTTGAAATATTTCTAAACAGTTTTCTCATCACGCACGTTAAACAACTCCAGCCTCAGGAGTATAATAACACATAGCAAATATGCTGACTTTTGCAGAGCATAAATGCAAGTCTTACATGCAGGTCACAATTTAATGAGTTCACAGACAACACAGCCCCCAAATGAAATGAGAATCAATGCTAATTATGATGAGGAATCCCAGTGTCTGTACTGCATCTGTAGTGACACTCACCTGCAACCACTGACTTCTCACATATTGATTTTAAGGTTAACATCAGGCATAGTACCTTGACATGAAATGTGTCTTTCTGCCCTCAGATTTGCACTGACAGGGATCAGACAGCCAATAATTGGTAGTGGGGAAACATCCCATACTCTTCATGCGTAACTGGCACAAAAGAAAACACAGCTTCATGAATATTTAGCAAGTTCTCACACTCTTAGTCATGCCAGATGTATTTCAGATTTAAAAGAATGTCTCTTGTGCAATTAGAAAAGTCCTTGTTCCAGGAGCAGTTAGTTTTGCAGCTGAATCCCATACCCACTTCCTGAGTGAGGATTAGTTTGAGGTTAGAAATGCTCAGAGAGCAAAATGGTTTCTATACAGACATCTTTCGTTTGTAGACTTTTCAATTACATTTAAGCTTTTGATGTTTACATGTGCTACGTATCTGCCACAAACTAAAGTATTAGACAATGCTACCATTATTTCTTTAACAATAGCAGGACAAAAGAACGATATGCAACCAAAATACCAGCTAAGGAAGAAGCAGATCAGTGTGCGTGAGTGGAAGGTTACACGCAGGGCTGCCCACTGATGTGCAGGTCAGTCAGTTATGGGTGAGAAACACACCACAGAGCTAGCACAAAATCCTTCCTCGCGGCACAGTCAAAAGCACAAGTTCAAGGACGCATCAGAGGACAGGCGTGCCCAGCCGGCTAGAGCAGAGTCAGGAACCTCTTCCCCCTGTGTCCCAGATGCCCTGCTCTGCAAGCAGCAAGTGCCAAGGTGTCACCCAGCAGCTCGGTGCAAGCCATGGGCAACTCCTGTCCCTGGATGGGGTGAGGCAGGTGGATTCCAGGGCTCCTCTGCTGAGCCTTGTCCTGTCTCTGGTAACACAGGCATTCCCAAGCATGAACGTGCCCCTCAGCCTGCCTCTCCGGCTCCAGGGACGGGGGCCTCACCGCTGGACCCACGTGGCTGCACCACGAACGCCTTTTCCTCAGGCAGTCTGCCTGTACCCATTGCTTGGGAATATGCTGTTGGAGCTGCCAGAAAGATAGTACAAGGGGCAGAGAGGTATATAAAATGCTCCGTTAGTGAATTTAATGCCTAGTGATAAAACGTTTTATCCATTCTGGAGGACAATATTTAAACAGATGCTATTAGTGGTTGTATTTCAAAAGTCAACAGGCCTAAATAAATAAAACATTTATTTCTACTAAAAATGTTATGAGGCCAAGCACTTTTTTTTTTTTTTTTTTTTTTTTTTTTTCCCTTAGGTGTTCAATTAAGAAAAAAATACATAGATCTCCCACAGAATTTAAGACTGCCATCAACAGGAAAGCTTTAAAGCTTTTTGGTTAAACATTCATCCCATCGTGTAAAGAACTAAATTGATTATTTTTAAATAATTTACATCCCAGAGGCAGTATTAAAAAATGTCCCAAATGGAACTAAAAGCATCGTAAATATAATTTCCTGTCAGGTTATATGAAATATTCTGATGACTGAACAGTTCCTAAAAGGACACTAAGTGTGAACTTGGAAAGTCTGGCCCCAGCTTTCTGAAAATTCCAGCTTTGAGGTGTGTGTCGTTTGATTTAATTTTTGCTTACCTTGAGCAAGCCCTTTGAGCTACATAGCTATGTGTGTGTTTTCCTTTCCTCTGATAGATTACATTGATGCTTATATTTTGAATAGACTTACCTATCTGAGAAGCAAGAGTCATCAACCCAGAATTTGGGGGAGGGAGAGGAGAGGAAATCATGACTCTGCTTACAGGCAAGATAAAGATCCTTCTGAGAGCATCACCAGCTTGCCAATGAATGCAAATGTCTTTTATTTTTCTTTCAGTGTGAATATGTGTGGGAGGGGGAGGAGACAGAGGAGAGTCAGCGTTACCACCACTGCTGTAATGCTGAATTAAGACAACCACCTGTCCATCATCTACTTCCAAATTCTTTCTGCTTTTCAAAGATGACTGACATTTCACAGACTCCTGTTGCCCATCTTGCTAAAATATTAATGCATCCAAAGGTTCAGATGGCTGCAACCATTCAGAACAGAGAATCAGAAATTAAAAGCAAACAGGCAGAACAAAAAACCAAAATCTGGGTTTGAACTTGCCATTAGAAGAGGAGGTGAGCATGCATTCATCTTGAGATGTGAGTGATCCTGTTTTGCTATTAATGCAATATTTATTAGCATTGACTCCTCTCCTTGTGATTTCCACTAGCTCTGTTTTCACACCATGTTCATCATCACAACTTTTGAGTTTCTCTGCTCAGCTATCACAGTGCCCATATGTTGCCCAACTTGTCCAGCCAGGCTTCTTGCCTGGCTCTTTCTGTGTCATATAATCTCACTGTGTAAACAGCCCCTTTCTCTGGATGTTTTCAATTGCTAGACAAAAATAAGATGAGTAGTTTTCTCATCTCTCTCTCTCTCTCTTTTTTTTTTTTTTTTTTAAAACAAACAAACAAACAAAAAACCCAACATTTCAAGGACATTGAATATTTGCTTTTTTTGACTGAGGATCTCAGCAAGCAACCCATGAGTAATATAGACTATGTTTTTTTTTTTTTTTTTTCCCCCACTCAGCTGACCACGGTTAATGTATCGGTGAAAAAAGGCAGCTGGGAAGTACGGACTATGAGCAGCTGCCTGAATACCTGCTCTGGAATAAAAATTAATTGGTGTGGAAATATGACTCAGTAATGCTGCCAAGGATACAGAGATCTATCTATTTGTCCCATCCTGTGATATAAAAGCAGGTGAGAACACCTAAATAATGATAATGATTATGATTATCATCAAGAATAATAATCTCAGAGATGGATGTGGTGATGCTCAGGGCATAAGCAAAGGCCACCTCTGCCTCAAAAATCATACTCCAGCCAGATCTGATGAAGAACCACAAAGGTCCAGTGCAGAAGGGTCTTGGGGACTTCACTGAGAGCTGAAGGGGACACAAGAAAATAGATTTGGCTGAAGAAAAATATATTCCACAGGAGGTCTACGAGGGGTTAATCACAATCCATGGCATGGGTCAAGACAAAGTAAGCACTCCTTCCTCCAGCCAAATTCCCACCAAAGCATCCTACACCATACGATTGCACAGCTAACACCTTCATCACAGGGTACTATGGCACTGTGCAGGTCATCAGGATGCTTACAACCTGCTTTGTCTCTCTTTGAATTTGGCCAAGACACTTAGAGATTGTTCCACTAGCAGCATGGAGATAACAATTTTCTTCTGTGTGTAATGTGGCTGGATTCCTCACCTATTGCTCTGTGACATCCTGTTCTACAGGCTGGGCTGAAATTCAAAGCAACAGCAACAGCTTTTGATGTTTTCAGAGGTAGGAAGAATGCCATTTGGACAACTAAGGAACATTACAGCTTGTGGAACTATCATTAAAACATGAAAAACCTGTCTTAGCATGAAAATACCAAGCAGACCTTCTTGCTCTTCTGGTGATAAAGGTTTATATTTCATTAAATCCGTGAACTCTGATTATTTAGCAGAGCGAGTTCTCCATCCCCAGCAATTTAATGGGTCTAGAATTTGTGCCCTTGTGCATGTGTACAATTTGGAAAGTTTCTGATTTCCTAACAAAGAGATCAGGATACAGGGATCATCTTCCTTGTATTTATTACAGCATTATAATGTAAAAGTAATTTTGTGGAAGATGTCTGAGGATCAGTGCCGTACAGGCTGCCCAGGGAGGTTGTGGAGTCTCCTTCTCTGGAGATATTCAAGGCCCGTCTGGATGCCTACCTGGGCAGCCTGCTCTGAGGAACCTGCTTTGGCAGGGGGTTGGACCCGATGATCTCTTGAGGTCCCTTCCAACCCCTACAATTGTGTGATTCTGTGAAAACTTAAGATTGGGTAGAAACTAATTACTAACAACAGTTCTTTACTGCGTCTTTGGGAATAACTGCAGAGGGTGACACACACTGGCTGTTCAGTTTCCATCTAGATCAAAGCCCTTGCACCACCTGTGACGGAGGTGCTTCGCAGGCAGGATCATGAAGATTGCCAACCATTCGTGCCCATGAAGGCTCACGTGTCGGTCTGCTGGCCTCCATCCACAACATGGTGGCTTGCATGGACACAGCCGTGGGACTGAGAGAGCTCTCCCTTCGGCTAGGAGGGACCAGGGGGCTGCCAACAGCTGCACAGCAGCGTCTGGTGTCGGGGCAGGTAACCTCCCTGCCTGCTAGAGGTCTGCGACTGAGCCTCCCTTTCCAGGTGCACTCCAGCAGGCCCCGGTGCCCCTGACTCGCAGTCATGCTGGAAGCCCCCGGCAGGGCGGTGAGGAGCCCGGCACCGCACCAGGCCCCGATCCGGAGTGCAGTCAGGCAGCAGGGGCACAGAGGAGCCGGTGGTGCCGCAAGAGGAGGCAGCACAGTGAGGGCTGGGAGACGGACACTGAGAGCTGCTGGGGCACCGCGCCTGCAATCCACATTGGCCCCTTGTCTCCAAAGGGGAGGAAATGCATGGAAGAGGAAAACTGTGCTAGAGGCAACACCAATGCAGACGTCATGGGAACTGCTCATGGTTTCCTTTCGCTCAGAGTGAAATTCAGGAATAACATCTAAACCCGAAGGAGAAGAGGATGAAAGGGCTTTGCTCCAAGGCATATGACACTGCCCGCCTTTGTTGGACCAGATGTGAGGAAAGAGAACTGAGGAGAAAAGCAAAGCTGGAGCTGAAAGACTTTTTTTTTTTTTTTTTTTTTTTTTTTTTAAGAAAGAACAAAATGAAAATGATCCTGAAAGAACAACTGTTCCTTTCAAAGCCATTAGTTTAGGAAGCTCGCTGTAAAAGGGTACATTTCTGAAATGTGGCTGCCAGTTTCCAAGCAACAGCTGAGCCCCAGCGCTGCTGCCAGCAGCCGTGCTCCTCCAAATTTGGAATTTGGGAGCCCACACAGCGGGGAGAGAAGGGGGGTGCAAAGGAGGCAGCTCTGCCCCCCAGTACTGGAAGCGGCTGTGGGGAGAGCAGGCTCAGGCAGTGCCCAGCACAGGGAGCCCAGCTGAGCCCTCCCTAGGCAGCAGCAGCAAGCCAGCCTCCGCGCAGGGAGGTAGAAGCAGAGTGAGGCATTGAAAGTAAGGAGGATGGAAAATTGACCAACACGCTGCATTTGACAGAGCCTGGCAGAGGAACAGGGGCAAAAGGAAAACCTGAAATAAACCCTGTAACTGCAGCAGAAGAGCTCTAGTTTCTAGTGAGTATAACTAAGCATAATTTGATGTGTATTACCAAAACCAACAACTCTGAATTAGAGTGAAAAGTTCTCATGTGTTGGATACACTGAAGTGTATCTTTCTTCAGGATTTCGTAGGCTCATGGACCTAACAATGGAAAGAAGAAAGCAGATTCTCCTGGGGCCTGCTTTTCTAGGCTGATTCTGTTAGCAGCTGAAAACATGCGGCTCCTGCTGCGTCCAGTGCTTCACGCTGTTTCATCCCAGTAACTCCAGAGAAGGAAATCATTACAGTTACCTAATCCACTAGCTGTTTTGTTACCTCCATTACTATTCCAAATGACAATAGGCACAACATGTGCTTAATTTTAGAGCTTGAATTGAATTAAGCTGGCAAAAATCTAAGCTCATGTTCAAGCTACACGAAGGGCTGAGAGGTTTTATTTCCATGCATTTGGTGACAAAAATTGTCCCCCATACTCCACAGCCTTACACTGCCCCAAGCATCTTCCTGGCAACATGCATTCCCAACACTCCAAGCGGTCTAGAGCTGACATCTGGGTTCAAGCATCTTAGCCTGAAGCATTAGCAGAAGAACGGTGATTAAATGTTGGATGAGATGACTGAGGATACCAATACCAAAAAATGCCCATCTACATCCACTCTGTTCAAAAAAGTGATGAATGGGGACATAACTGAGGTGTCCAGGATTCAGCATCCTACTACCACTGATACTAATTAGTTGCAGATACTTTGTGAGGTCCAGGAAAATTGTGTTGTGTATAACTGGGAAAGGAAAGGCTTTGCTGCACCCCCCCCCCCCCCAAGGAGCACTCTTCTATTTCATTGTTAACTGTTTGTAATGGGGTTGTTATTATTTCCTTACATAGATCCATTGCACTCTCTCTGCTAAGTGCCATGCAAACAGCTCTTTAACAGTCTGGAAACCCGCTTTGAGCATCACTGAACACCTGCTTGTTCTGATGTTACAGAAGAAATGAACTCAGCACCTCCAGCTCACTATTCCTTTTTCGTTCATCTTCCTACACTTTCCTGTGATCCTGCCCCTTGTCCTTCCTCTGTGATCCCCAACTCTTTGGATTCATCTCTGATGGTTTGCCATAGCTGCTGTTTGTGATGCACTTAAAACTGAAGGGAGGGATCAGCTTTTGCCACTGAAAACCTAATTGGACAACTCAATAGTGCTGCCCCATGACAACCTAATTCATGGGCACCAAAGACAGCAGACTAATTGCAATGACTCAACTATTTATCTTTTCAGAGCTGTAAAAAGGGGGTGAGTGTTAACTGCAAAGCCAGTTTGCAAAGAGCACCATACAGTATCCTGACTCTCATTTAAAGTCTGAATCAGTGTGATGGTTACACTGGGCATTCAGGGCTCTCTAATTGTTGCTGTCAATTCCTGGTAATGAATGATTGAGTCAACATGGGTCAAAAACCCCTGATATAATGCTATAACAATCTCACTTTTCTCTATTGAATCTGTAAAGGGAGGCTATGAAGGTTTCTGAGATGTGCTGATGCTGTTATTTTATGATACGGCCAGATATTTGGGACATTCAAATGTTTATTACTCAGGTGACTTTCTATATACTCAAGTTTATTATCGTCCACTAAAAATAAAGAACAAGACATTACTTACACTTGTCAAAAGACCAAGCCCTCAGGCAGAAAATAAAAACAGGCTTATTTGATTGAAGGCTTTAGCTGCTGTTGCTTTTGTGATTACCACAGTGTAAGGTCTTATCCGCATTATTCCTTCACACAGTCTGGCTGAACAGCTCCGTTAAAGCCCCCCTTGAAATCCAGCTCTGGGTCTGAGTGGGAGAGGGGAAGCAACACCTCCAGAGCGTGGTGGCAGTGCAGGACCCACTGCGTACCTAGCTAGGACAGCAACGAAGTAAGGCTCCTGGTGAAACTGCAGGTACCTTGGCCTTTCTTCTTTTCAACAAACAGCTGCATTTAAAAGATAATACAGGTCAAGAACATCAAAAGGAACCACTCAAGAAAATTTCAGTACTTTAAGCTAAATGTTTTTTTTTCTGAGGCTGGAAACCTCTCAAATAGGAAGGACAGACAAAGAGAGGACGCTGATGTGGGCAGGGACTGTCCATCTCCCTTGAGCCTAGTACAAAGGGAACCTTCAGTTAGATACACAATACCAGGAAGAAATATACATTCATGGTTTTCTTCTAGTCCATGTGTGGTCACAAACATCTGTGTTTACCATTCCGAGACCAGGACTCTCAGTGAGCCGAGCCCTACGTTTTGCCTCAGCTCCCCCACTCTGCTTCTTGGCCCACAGCAGGGTGGCCTGGGCTGAGCACAGAGACAAGGCATGGTCAGGGCCCCGGCACACACTGCAGAGCATCAGTGGGATCCTGCTGGGCTCAGGCATGGCTGGTGCTGCTGGCCCAAGTGCAGAGATGCTGCAATACAGGAGGGGGCTCGCAGCCCCTGTGCATCCCAGCTGCCCTGACACATGGCCACCCTACCAGGATAAAGTACTTCTGCTGAGGCAAGGAAAGGTGGACATCACAAACCACCAGAAATACGTGGGCAGGACAGAGAAGACTAGAGGCAATGTAACCAGAAGTGTGGCACAGATTTTGAGGCCCAGAAGAATGATGACCACTTATTCTGGCTTCCTATATGATACAGACCATTAAATCCAGTAACTTGCTTCATAGTTTGCCCTTTGGTTGTGCTACACCAGAGGCAATCTCTTATGATTAAGGTTGTTAGTCCCAAAATCACATTCAAATCACCTCAAAGATAATGGGTTCATAAAAACATATGTTTTCCAAGCACATATTGCAAAGTCCGATAGATTACCAAAACAGAAGTATTAGTATGTTCTTTGGGTTTAAAGCTTTGAGCAGTGCTATTAGCAAATTTACTTTTTACAGCCACTTAAAAATAATTCCTTTGCATCACCATCATCTCTTAAAGGTCAGTTCAAGTGATTCCCTCTATTTAGTTGCTTTTGCATGAAGCTGCAAGCATGAAGACCAGCAGAGATCAGCTAAATGTTGATTTTTACTGCAAAGCTAACAGTAAGTCCTATCCCAGAAATCACCTTCATGTGGCTATCTGCTCCAAACTGCACCTGCGCCTGATTCCCTTGAATCCTCTCCTCTCCACCGACAACACCTAGCTGTCTTGTTCCTTGTCAATGCTGCAGAAAAGCCAGGTAGTCACCTCATTTTTGTTGCACCAGTTGTATTTCTCTTCCCAGGGATGCTAACCACACCACCATCGCTTCCTTGTGCAGCCGTATGTGCAATTGCCATCTGTGTAGTTGGCACTTCATCAAAAAATATTTAAATATCTGTGGAACTTATAAGAGTGTAAATGAAACATGACAAAAACTATAACACAACATAATGTACGCCTGAAGTAAGAGAACATCAACCAGTTCACAAGTGCAAAACACACAATCCCCCTCTCCTAATTTTCAAAAGCTTGCCACCAGCCTGCCAGAATTGCCTCACAACCTCTTGCTTCAAAGCAAATTTGTTCCTAAAACAAATTACACAAGTAGCTGCTTTCTACAAATCTTTCCCCTTTTCAGTTGAACCAAACCAGTTCCACATTTCTGTGCTACTGTTAGATGATGATCTTTGAGGCAGTGAGGAGCTGCACAGCTTAACCATACGTGATGAACCACCACCACTTTTTGTTTATTTTGAAGCTTCCTCTTGCTATTTTGTGGTATCCCTTTTAAAGCTGTGAAGCAAAACAATAATGACCTTTAGTCCTGCAACTTCCTGACAAAAATCATGTTTTCCTGTTTGTTTTTATTTTTCATAGCATACTTCAGTCTTTCAATGGATGTTGAGCAGCAATAGGAACAGCAATTTTATTAAATTTGCAGCAATCCTCACTGATGCTGAAAGTCTACTTTCACCTTTCAAATCCCTTCAGAATTTGGAAATTAACTTGACTATTCCTTATTATATCTCTTCTCTTCGCAATGTTATTTCACCTCCACTTAGACACTAGGAACACATTCAAGACACCTGTCTTATCCTTTTTGTTCTATTCATTGCAACAGGTGTGAGGAGTGCAAGGTGTATGAGGAGCAGCTGAAGTCACTTGTTTTGTTCAGCCTGGAAAAAAGACTGAAGGGAGACCTTGTCATGGTCCACAGCTTCCTCACAAGGGGGAGCAGAGGGGCAGGTGCCGATCTCTGCTCTCTGCTGACCAGTGATAGGAGCCACAGGAATAGCTTGAAGCTGTGACAGGGGAGGTTCAGGTTGGATATCGGGAAAAAGTTCTTCTCCAAAACAGTGGCTGGGCACTGGAACAGGCTCCATGGGGCAGTAGTCATGGCACTGAGCCTGCCAGAGTTCAAGAAATGTTTGGACAACGCTCTCAGACACTTTGTCTGATTTTTCGTGTGGTCCTTCGGGGACCCAAGAGTTAGATGATCTTTCTGGATCCCTTCCAATTCAGGATATTCTGTGTTTCTACTATTCATTTATCTGTTAAGGGATCATTCCTTACAGCACTTGTTATTGGGCACAGCATCTGTCCTTTCAGACCCCAAATAGTGCGGCTGCTTCCAAAACTGCAACCCACCTGAGCAGCAGGAATAGCAGGCAAGAGGGAACTCTGGAGCTGGAGGCTCCTGACCCAGATGGGCAGATTTGTGCTGCATCTTCCAGTAGCTGCCACCATTCTGACCCACACTGCATCATGACCTTAGTCAGATGCAACTGAATAACATCCTATGCCACAGCTTTGCGCATTATAACCATACAGCATTGCTATACAGATTAGCACCCTTTTAGCATCTGCCTTTGTCTTCACATCTACAATACATTCTGAGGGATATTTTAGGAATGTAAGGTTCTTCACTGATCTGCACGGTCTTCAACAAATACTTTGCATGGCTGTTGTCATATCAATTGCTCCAAAATCTTTGGGAAGTTTGCCAATAATTTTATTAGACCTGATGGTTTTCCCTATACTATGCATAATAATGCATTTGTGTTATGAAACCAACTATTCTGGAAAAAGAATTACATTGTCAACCACTGCAATAAATGGCTGTTGTGCTTAGTCATTTCATGAAATAACTGAAAATTCTACATAGGCACTACATGGAATACCTAATCCCTGAGCATTTATGATTATTAAATAAAAAGGACAAGAAAACTATTTTACATATTATATTAATTTACGAAACCACACAGAGTTTTAGATCATTTCTTGAAATGACACCAACAAAACATGTCTCTTCCCTGAACTGATCCTTACTTGAACAATTGAGACTGTTTTCTGAAGTGACTGAAAGTTTGAGTCATTTAGCACAAGAACTGCTTCCACAACAGGATTCTAAAAGTAATGCCACTTGTTTCACAATTTCTGTGCTGTATTTTGTGTAACAATGGAGCAGAGCCATCAAGCAGAGAAGCAAAGTGCTCAGGATTTTATTCAGACGCAGAATGCCTCCAACTTCTGCTCATTCCATCAAATGACTGATTTTACAGCGTGACCATAACAGATACATGCTTTATTTTCCCAGTTTTTGCTCCTTTTCTCTTGTCATTGTTAAACATTTTTTCCCATGTGCGTGTCCTGCTCAGCTTTTTAAATTTCCTTTTCACACTACTTTTCCCTTATAAAACATCAGATTGCGTTTTCAATTTATGATCCGATCCATTTCCCTCTCAATTTAACAAGAGCCGCAACAGGCATTTGCATGGGTACAACTTTTCTATAGACAATGGGATGACAGGGATGAGAAAATAGCGAGTAACACAAGAATAATGTACTGTAAATCTGAGTCTGAAAACATGTGAAACAATCTTACACATCATTCTTCATAATAAACGCTATACATGCCTTTTCTCATTTAGTACGTCATATTTTTAAGCTCTTATGAACAGTATGTATTCCCAGCAGTCCTATTTGACTGAGCAGAGGGTGGTAATACACCAGAGCTAATGCAGATGGATGCTGAAGGCCCATTATTCACAATCACCTTAAAGCCTGGCGTGCTATTCAGTGCTCACTCTTTAGAGTGATGCGTTTGCATTGGCATACTCAAGACTGTGTTAGCACTGAACAGATATTTCCCTTTAAGGCATTTAAACAGTAGCTGTAAACAAAATGTTAAAACTACCAATCCCTCCAGTCGCAATGGATTACCCAGCTGCAGTAAAACAGAGGTGATCATCTCTGCAACTCTGAGGCAGAACACGTCACAAGATTTTTGCTCTTGAAAGCATGAAAAAAATCCCCAGGAATCAAAGAAAAGCGGTATTATTAACCAGATGAGAAACCAGGAAGTGGAGAGATTATGACTATGACCGTTAAAGGTATTTAGGCTTCCCTCTCTCTTTGAAATCTGTAAAAGATGCCAGAAGTCATTTAGACTCTTTATCATAAGAATCACATAATGGGTTTGTGGTCAAGCTAAGGTCTGAACCTGTGTCCCTCAAATTACTGGTAGCATCTCAGACAAAATGCTGTGTTTCTCTTTCACCCATGTTTGAGAGTATAATTTAGTATAACCAACAGCAGAAACAGGCTCATCTCAGCCAGTCACCTCATAAAAATTCAGATGCTTTTGCTGGTTCCTGCAGAGGTCTTCTACAGTAATTTTTCCCTGTTAGCTCTATTCCCAGCCCCAGAAAGTCCTTTCTTACTTTTTATTGAAGCTGTGAGAAATAAAGATTTAGGCTACATGTGCAAGAAGGATAAGAAGCCAAAAACGGTACCTTCTCCTAGGATTTAACTGAAATTCAGATGTTGGCAACTTTGTACCCTGCAAAATCAGGGTTAGGAAAACCTAAGTGCTGTTGATGAGTTTACAAAAGAGTTTCAATTCCTAAGACCACCTCTAGTTTTCACTCTGTAGTTGATTGGCTCAGCTTCCTTTCCATCTACCAAAAAAGACAGCGTTTTCCCATTACATTTAACCTTATGATTTATTTTTTTCAAACAGCTTCGTTTTTTTCATCATCCACCTCCACATTCCTGAATTCACCAGGCAGGGTCCTGCTCTCATATACAAAGGTGCAGATCTGAAGTGGTTCCCACCACCTTTATAGAAATCACTTCAGATTTGCATCAGAGCATAGAAATAAAAAGCACAGAATTATGTCCTGCTCTTTTCTCAACTGGAATGCTCTATTGATTTGTATTTTTTCCATATAATAGCATATTAATAACAAAACAGAGCTGACATAAGCAATGTGGAATGAAAGATAATTTCAACTTACAGAAAACATGAAGTACCAACACATCAAAGGGTAAAGAAAACCTTGCAGATTCAATATATAGATGTTTTGTGCAAGATGCAAAGCATTCTGGCTAAAATGGCCTCCCCAAACTGCCATGGATTTAATCTGTATTCGTTACGCATGTACAAAAAGAGAGTAGAATTAACGTCATTTGCCAGGAAGATTACCAAGAGATTTGTCAACTATCTGCTCACAAAATAGCAACTCTCTATAAAAAAAAGACAAACAACCAAAACCCAAACAAGAGAGTGTTGTCTGATGTAATGCAGGTCTTCCCATTGCTGAGGATGGTGATAAGAAAGCACTTCACAGTGGCATCTAATCTGGTGGCCTTGTAAAAAAAGCATACACAGTTCAATTCAGATGGCTTAATTAACCTTTTGCAAGCCCTATGTAGATAACCTTACTTTAAGTTATGAATGCCTTGCTTTGTTTAACTGAAACTACTTTTTAATTTATATCTTCACAGAACTAAGATTTCAAGGCTCCCACTGACAATTAACATCACCCATTCCAAAGAATTTACCAACTGCTTGTCTAGCCTCAACAGGTAAGCTACACTGAAACAATAAGATAAGCTTTGAAATTGTCTTTTGAACATGTAACTAAATTCAATTAACCAAGGAACCTGTGTACAGAAAGGCCCTGCACACACGGCACTGTGCCTGAGCAGTGCGAGCAGTGTGGCTGAGCCCATCCCTAAGCCACCTCCCAGGGCGCTGCCTATGCCTCTTCCTACTGGGCCGTGTGGTACCATCACAAACCTTTGGAAAGGCTGCAGAAATTAGCTGTGACCAGGTCAAATATTCCATGAAAAAAAAAAAAAAAAAGTGGATGCTATTAAGGTGTGGCTGTATGTGTCTTGTGTAAGCAGCATTTGGGGTGGGTGCAAAGCAGAATCCCCAGCTCCAGGCCTGCAGAACCTTGCATGCAGGACAGCTCTCTACTACGGGGGGGGAAATATTTACACTGAAAAACAAGTCTGCTGAAAAAAAATAAATATTAATTTTCCCAAAATTATGCTGTGGGAGCCATTTGCCAAAGGAAGACCTTCCCAAGGCTGCACTTGAATGACAGAGCAGCAGGGGTCCTCCCGGGGAACTCAGGGAAAGCCCCGGGAAAGCATTTTGCTGTTTATCTCACAGGATATTGCTGTGGGTGTCACGGTGCAACAGGGGCACAGAACACTCCCTGATGCTCCACTGCAGTGACTCTAGGGGAGACGAGTGGTACCACCCGCCCTGGGTTACAGCTCTACCTTCCGTGGCTTTCCTTGAAGATCATAAAACAATGGTGCAGGTTTGGGTCTCAAACTAGCACAGCACTGCTGTTTGCAGCTCAAGGTCGGCTCAATGCCATTGCCTCAAGGCATGTGTCATGCTGCTGATACTCCATAGTGCAAATCTGGGGTTTGGAACATTTTATGGCATCGTTTCATTTGTAATGGTCATGTTGAACTTAATTTCCTGCCACTGTTTCACCTGGGCAGGTTCCTGTAGTCCTATCGATTTAGGCCTCAACCCAACATAACATTTAAAAATATTATTACATTAAGCATTTGATTAATTTTATTTCTGTAAAATTAAATTAATTTCAGACTTTTGCAAGCTTAAAGTTGTATACACAATTTAAAGGTTGGATGGGTTGCAGTGTTACATTGCTAAATCCTGGGGTTCTCTGTTATTCATAATTCAAAAAAAATCACTGTACAATTCAACTCCTATCAACATATTAAGTCCCAGAAAATGTTTGCTAAGAGCAAAACTATTTTAGCTATTCATTTTCACATCTTATCAAGTCTGAAGGATCATCAGATTTATGTGAATGCTGTAACAGCTTGAAACTCTTTATATTTCATTCCTGAATTTCTGTATATGACAACTATTTGCAACTACTACAAATCTGTTCACAGAAGCATCTTCTGTCAGCAACTGGCATTTTTTCTCCATAGGCAAAGACAGGCATAGCTTGTGGTCAAACGCATTCGCAGTTTCCAGTGCACCTTACATTGTTAAATTCTATCGCGAGCCCTACTGCATGATGCGCAGGCAGGCACACAAGGGGCACGCAGGGCAGGGCTGCGTGCGCGGTGCAAGGCACCGTGCGGCTTCCCAGGTTCTGCTGGCGCCTTGTAGACAGAGCTGGGAAGAGACCCCCATGGCCCGGGTGTGCCCGAGGTGCTGGTCCCTGCCTCACCACTCCCCTCGCTGCCCAGGAGCAATGGGAATAGCGCGGCACAAAGCGCCCCGCTCGCTGTGTGCAGAGGTGATGCTCAGGACAGCGGCAGCACCTGGTGCTGGGCCCATGGCAGCACCTGGGGCTTTGCTCCTGCTGCCAGGCGTGGGCTCTGGTGCTGTCCCAGCTGAGTGACCGCCACCTGGTGCTAAGCCACATCCAGAGGGGATTTCTGTATTTCTGAGGGTGTCACAGATCTGACCCTCAAAAAAAAAAAAAAAAAAAAAAAAAAAAAAAAAAAGCACATCAGAAGTGCAAATTCCTTCCTCCACTACAAGTGCAGATTATTTTCCCACATTCTGTAGCCAGAAATAGAAGTTCCTGCATTTGTTTGCTTTTAAAGGAAAATAAGACAAGACATCCTTCAAAAAAGGAAAGAAAGAAAAGTAATCTGACCAACTCCACTAGCCACTGGTCACTGAAATTCTCAGGCTGGTCGGACAGCTAAGAACTGTGCAGCATGCTGATGTGAAACAGCAGCAGCCCCCACAAGGCATCTGAACTCCCTCTTCCCTCGCAGATCCCAACAAAGCAGAGTGCCGGCATTCAGTGTGGCACGACTGACCTAACCACAGGAAGTAAACCGTGGTCCAGATAACTGCATCCGAATTTAGCTTGGAGACACGGATCTCCACAGGTCTGATTTAAATATGCAAAGACTATGAGGTGCTTCAAAAGCCACATGCAGTTAAGTGCAGTAAGTGTGTAGCCTACTGCCATTTAAGTGCAGATGCTTTAACAATAATTATAAAATGATAGATCTTCCTGCGAACCAGCAGCAGAAAAGAGTCTGTCCTTGCAGTGAAGGCGGCAGATGAGCCAGTCCTAAGGACAGCGCGCAATCCGCCGCTCTGCTCTCACGCTTAGGAATCATTTGCTTCTCTCCACCTGTGCCCAGCCTGCCGCCCCGCTGCCTGAAGCCCCCAGCCGGGGCCGGGAGCTGCCGGGACGGGTTGCCCGCCCCCCCCCGGCCTGGGGGAAGGGGCCTGGGGCTCGGTAGGGGCTGCCCCTAGTGGGAAGAGGCACGGAGGAACAAAACCAGTTCCGATCCGTTCAGCCGATCGTATTCGGTCCACGCTGCCGCCACTTAGCGATCTGCCCATGCAGCCATCCGCGCATTCAGGCAGACGCACGGACGGATTTTGCGGGTAGAGCTGCAAGCGCCCGTAGCGGCCAAAGCCTGCAAAGCTCCTCTGCGAAGCAGGCGTAGGAGAGAGGCTGCTTCCCGAAGAGCGGAGGAAGGCAGCCCTACGAAAGGCCAGGGGCCGGCTGCGGCTGGCGGCCCCGGCCCGGCCGCGGGGGAGCCCCCCGGGAGCCCCGAGCCCGGCGGGGCCGCGGGGCAGGAGCGGGGCCGGGCTCGGCGGCGGGGTCCGCGCCGAGGGCAGCGCAGGGCTCAGCCGCCTCTCGGGCGTGTTCCGGCTCCTTGCGATTCCACCGGGTCGGCTGGGACTTTGCCTCACTACACCGGGAGTTCCTTGACCGCTAAAGAAAGGTGAGGCTTTTTTTCCCCCTCTTTTTCTTACCCAGTTACGTTATCTGCTCCTGCGAGCTGTTTGTCTGCTGGCCTTGATGCGAGTAATAACCGGACAACTTTTCGCAGATGCTGGGGTATTAACATACAGTCTGAATGGCTGCCTGATCTGTTACATTTATCCGTGCCATCTAAGAACACGAGGCTTGGCTGCGTTATTTATGAAGACTGCAGTTTACTGTCGAGATGCCCTTTTCCGAGCATCCACAAAATACTGGACTTGAAAAGTAGGAATGGATGATGCAAGTGTGTGTTTGTGTCACAGAGCCTGGCGAAGCAGACTGGAAGGCTCTGTTTCTCTAAACAGTTTCTGAAGCATCATTGTGCTAAATAGACTAAGGATTTTTAGTGGGTGGATGTTGCAGGGATTTGGGGCTGTTTATGAAAGACACCTAAATACCAATGTTCTAATTACAGATCTGCATGTTATTTTAATTTCAATAGATTACATTGCCTGCAGGCTAAGATCTCTAGCTACGATAGGATAAGGCAAAAAAAAATACACAGTGCATTTTTTTATAACAAGCTCTTGGAAAACTTCAACCTATAGCCACAGAACCATATTGTCTGGTTGTTGTTGTTTGTTTTTAATTGTGCACACAGCATCATCTGCTGGGTGTTTGAGCTCTTAATACCAAAGGAATGTACATTATACATGTATGGTTTATTATTGTTCAAAATACTTTCTAGGTTCAAGAATACTGTTTGCTGACCAGGCTCAGATTGTCAGTGAATGATTCCAGTAGACAGTATGTGCTTGTGGTTATCTTTTGAGTACACATCCCTTTATGTACAAAATACATACACACATACATGTGTATGTACGTACAAATAAAATGCAAGCTTTTATATATTTATATTTGCTTCTTGTCCATACTGGCATGGAATCGCTCCTCCTGATTTACTATTTTATCATTGACCTAGGTAAAAGTATTAGACTCTCAGAAAAAATACTGTATCGCCGTGATGTGCTTTCTGTTACAAGCTGTCACTGGAGTACTTTCCAAGTCAGTGCTGTCTCACAACAAACGTTCCTGGACCAGCTGCCTCCTGCAGGCCCTTCTGCATCCCTCTCCATAGTGTTCATAGTCTTCATAGTGTTCATCAATGTTATTTTCTAGATTTACACCTAGATATGCTAGCAAACTGGTCTTGAACAAGTGGCGTATCTAGTAAAAGAGATGCAGTGACCAAATTTGCACAAGTTAGCACTGACAACCCAGCACACTCAGGCTGCAGCTCTGTTCTGTGATATCACCTTTCATTTCCAAAGCTGAAGTATCTATCAGCTTTAGAACACCTCCTATATTGTACAGGCTGCTGTGTGCAGTGGATACTATGTTGGTGTGTATGTTTTCAACATGATTTGACTATGGTTTACAAACTATACATTTTTTCTCCACCCCCCTGCAATTTCTACATAAATATTTTTTTCTGCTTGATCACAGTCATCATTATTTAACAGTTTTAACACCGTATCAGCATCAAAGTCAACTTTGCAATCTGATAAATCATGTAGAAGCACATGTGTAGGAAAAAAGAACAGATGAGGGAGGAAAGAGTAAACTTGCTAGAAAGCCCTCTCAAGCTGCAATGTTTGCCACTACACCCTGTGGAGAAACTGTGGTGCTTCTTCCTTGCTTCCAGTTTGTTGACAGACCTTATGTTGTGCTTGAAGTAATGCTCAAGAAGCATTGTGTCTGCAGAGAGCTTGTCACAGAAGGGGCATGTGGATACAGGGTCAGCATGGATCCACCCTCCAGCAAGTAAAACTTCCTGAGTTGGAAGAAGCTCATTGCTTCTGAAAGCCCAGATATCAAGGCCAGATCTCTCGTTAGGGAAGATGTCATGCCACATGAGAGCGTCAGTGGTCAGCACAGGCTGAAGGTCCCTTCACCTGTGTTCTTGTATTTGTGGTTTCTTTATTTATTTTTAATAAAAGGAGTTAAATTCCTTTAAAATATGATATGCTGCCTGAAAGTTAACTTGGAAAAACCTCATTGGTTGCCTCTTTAATTTACTGAAAATCCCAAGAGGATGAGCTTCATTTTGATGGGAAAGGGTGGGAGGGGTAGTATGCAGAAATATTTAAAAGCCAAATTATGCTCTAAGTCAGACAATTGGCAGCGACTTGGGAAGAGATGTGGAAGAAACCCTTTCACAGCATTTCATACAAGCCCTCAGCAAGTCCCACAGAAGCAGACCGAATGACTTGGTGGGTTTCACATGAACGGCGATGCAGGATGTGCATTGGCCCTGGCTCATCTTCAGCCGCACATGTCTGAGACATCCTGCCTTGGAACAAAAGAAAAAAAGCCGCCCCAGTTTCCCACCTGTATGGGCAGGAGGGCAGAAATGAGAAGGACTGAGGAGCAGCCACAGCGGGGTGAGTGGGGTGCATGGGAGCAGTGGCATGGTGCCTGCATGCTACCCTGTGGGACGGGGATGCGTCCTCAGCAGTCGCTGTCCAGGTGCCGTGCATTTGGCCTGGCAGAGGTCCCTGGCCAGGGGTCCAGCCTCACGGGAGCAAGGCCAAGGCATGGCACCCTCTGCTCTGCACAGTGCCTGTCCCTTTCCACAGCAGCACTGTGGTGTCCTCTCCTTTGCATGGCTCCAACGACCCTGAAAAGGATTGTTCCCATGCTGCTGGGCAGTTACATCCCTAAACTGCAATTTTTGAGTTAGAGAAGCATCCTCAAGATTCAGCTTGCTTTCCTTCAACATGATTGTGCAAGATTGGACCCAACCCTAGAGCCCAGTCAGCCACAAGTCCTCCACAAGCAGTTCAGCCCACAGCCCTGCTCCCCCACCAGCTGGTGGCCAAGCTTCCTCTGGTCGTGGTGCAGACGCACGAGGCTGGGCAGCCAGACCGGGGTTTCCCCAGGCTAGTGGCAAGCATACCTGCGTGGCCCTGTGGAGCTGGGACGGGTGTGCCCACCTGCACTAGGGCTGGGTGTTGCTGCCTCTTCGTCTAAAGCCACAGGGCGGATTACTGGATTCCGGATGATGCTGATCTGAGCAAGGCTTTGTAACTGCCAGAAAGATCAATGATCAGTTTATGTACTCCACAGACCTTATCTCATAGAAAAGAATGTTTTTAAATTGGGAAAGTAAAAAAATAATATTACAGTAAGGTTTCATTGAAAAAAAATCCTTTTTTTTTTTTTTTTTCTTTTGTGTGTGTGAAAGAATAACTTTAGAAGGGTGCTGGAATTCAGAAATTACCTGTTTTTGTTTCACTTGCATAAATTTCTAAGTTACATTGTTAAGTTAGTGAGATGATGCTGCATGACACTACCTAAAGGAGCTAGAAAAACTAACAATGGACCTGAGCCAAAATCCATCAACATCAAAGTATATCTTGATCTGATTGTATTTTGGCTTAAGACAGCAGACAGGACATGTCTTCTCAGCCTTACTTTCAACATGTGCTGCTTTATACACAGCTTAATTTTGCTCTCATACCCTGTGATTCTGAAACTGGGATAATGTGGCATTTATCTGCTGAGACCATTCAAGGTACAGGGTGTAGACTGTAGATAACTCACCTTTGGCTTCTTTTCTAACCACTTCCCCAGAACCTGAGATGGCGTTGGCCATGCACAGAAGTACCACTGTGATAAGCACTTGCTGCCTGCCTGATGGGGACCAGCACTGGCAGACACTGAGGGTGCCTTTAGCTTTAGGAATAACGAAAACTGCGAATTTTTGACAGGATCCCAATTTTCAAATCATGCCTTCTTGAATATTTTTCTTCCTGCCCTACATACGTGAATTTGTGAAGTATGATGTTGGCCTTGACTTTCCAAACAGAGCCTCCAGAAAATGGCATGCAAAGTCACCAGGCGAGGGTAAATGTCCAGAGTAAGCTGCAGTGAGCAGCAGACACAGCCACCTCCCTTCTGCCTCCCTGGCACCCACCAGATTTAGAGGAATCTTTCTGTTAAGTTGCTGGCTGTCCCAGAGACAGTGAAAGTAGTCAGAGCATTGCCCGTGTTAGGAAACGGATCAGAACAAATACATATTTGGACATTCTGGAATTTGGGGTTAGAGGCATCTTTCAGCTCTGCATTTAGTCCTGCTGGTAAAAACAGCATTGCAAGGTTTCCTCACAGGGTATTTCTAGCTGTGCCATAAACAGAAATACTAGAGATCTCACAGAAAAACGTAAATGATATTCTTTCTAATGATGTTTTCAGGCAAAAATTTCTAGGCACAAATAGCTAAAACCCACCGTTCAAACAAATGAATGGTTATCTGACTTCCATACAGTTAAAAAATCACCTGTGGCTAGTAAAGTAAATAAATTAATATTTTATAAAATAAGATCACTCAATGCTTCTCTGAACTCCATCAGATTCTTGCCCTCAATAATTTATGGAAGTGAGCTACCACAAGTAATTATCCATTTCACAAACAGGCATCACCTCATTGTGAGCCACGCCACTTCAGCAGTGGCGGAGGGCACCCTTCCCTCACTACAGGCAGAGCACCCAAAATACCGTCCAAAGCAGCGCTCACTGCCTCCACAGCTGAACCACCAACCCTAGCCACAGCTCATTATCTTCCATTTTCCCATTGCAGTGTTAACCCTTCCATTTCTCTCTTCACCTACAGGTCTTTTCTGCTGTAAAACGGTTCTCATTATCCAGCTCAAAGTCCTTCCTATAATCATTTCATGATTGTACTGACTTTAGCTTAACTGTCAATTAATGTGGTCCTCAAAAACCCTTTGGCTATGAGAACTGATAAATAGGAATAGAAGACTCTACTTCTCTTCCATTTTACTTCATTCATTTTACGTGAAACTTGTATAAAGAGGAAATATGATACATTTTCTATAACCAGATACTACTTCATGTCCTCCTTACTCTTTCCTTTTTAATCTCAT
The DNA here is from genome assembly GCF_965140915.1 of Aythya marila. NCBI lineage: Eukaryota > Metazoa > Chordata > Aves > Anseriformes > Anatidae > Aythya > Aythya marila. The sequence goes on from NC_139061.1 coordinate 11,546,143, forward strand.
CATCAAAAGTGATGCACTCGAATTCTTTCAGGCATACTCTGATGATACTGCAGTACGTAGTTTATGGAAAAATCAAATTACTTTTTTTTTTTTTTTTAAATGTCAGCAGCACTCTGATATTTCACCACTAAAAAGCAACATTTAATTTTTGAGTTGTACATTTGCAGCAGTTGCTGTGGGTGGAGAGTCTGCTTATTTATTTCGTTGGGTTTTACTACAATGTACTGTCATGGCAACTGTAGTGAGGGCGAATGCATCTGGAGGTAATTTATATATGTCATATTGACTGCAGTAAAATTGGCTTGTACCATTTAAACTTTTTCAACCACTGGGCAAAGGCAGAGTTAGCCTTTTGAGACCCAGAGGCAGTTTCTCCTTAGAAAGTAAATAAATAAATAACCCTTCCTTTCAGGCAGATCAGCAGGAGCTATGCCAAACGTTTCTTGGTGCCTGGATACAGAACTTGCTTCATGCTTTAGTTCGGTCCGACAACCCGGGCAGTCACCCAGTGATGCTGATGTGCAGCGGGACGCCAGCCCTGTGGTCACACAAGGCGGTGCTGGGGCGGCGTTGGCTGGATCCTGCCTGGGCACTGGGATGCAGTGTCTCAATGGCAGTGCGGCATCCTGCCCCGGCGAAGCAGATCCCCTCCTGACGGGGATGATGCAGCTTCAAGCTGCTTCAGCTGTGCATCATTGTGAACATGGAGAAACTGGACTGGAATCAGCTGAAAGACTGGGGTGCGCAGTGGTGATAAAAGGGTCTAAATCAGGCTGCTGATGCAGTTTCAGGCATAACACTGACACCTCCACTGCACAGCTCTGATGGTTCTTCTCCAGCCAAGCTGCTGGTCTTAGACAAAATTTGTCCTGCTGCTACAGCACTTCCTTTCTAATGCAAATGACTTAGGCACACTTGGGAACCTTGGCTGTAAGCATTTCTTGATGTTGTAACTCAATCACATTATGAACAAACCAGAAAAGCTAAGAAATACAGAATTACGATTGGGCAAAGATGATTGAAACTTTGTTAACTTTATTTACCCTCATCTTACTGCTAGGGGAAAAAAACCTTCTGAATACCTGCACGACTGCAGCCATCATTAATTCCCCAATGAAACTTTGCAGCACCACTTGATTAAGAGGCACCATACTTCTGCATTGTAGATGGCAAAACAAGAAGAGTGTGCTCAGCCGCCAGCCACCAAGGCATGCAGCTGCCTCCTCCACTGGCCAAGCCTTACCTCGAAGCACTGTATGCTTCCAGGAACACCATAATTTCCCATCAGAATTTCAAATGGCTGATACACGCACCCATCTTTCTTTTAGATTAGACAGGTTCTACTGGGAGTAGCTCTAAAGCTTCCAGTAGCCCTGTGTTAGGAGCGACTAGTGAATCAAATGGTACCTGTGCTGATAGATACTACTTCTTCAGATAAATTAGCACGGTAACAATCTGCAGTGTGTAATTATAGCTAATTTTCTGTTCATCTGTCTAGGTACTCCTGACCCTTTAACTGTAATTCCTGAGCACTCACAACGTTGATCAGAGATTTTCAATAATTTAAATCTAAGGGTCAGCTCTTCAGCTAGTGTAAATCAATTCATTTTCTTTGGCTTTGGAGCTGATCAGAAGGGAGTTGTGGTAACTTTTACAGTGGAGAAAATGATCTTAATTTATTAAAGCACACTACTGCCACACAGCCTTTGGTACTGCTTCTTTCCTAGAGTTCATCAGCTGCTGATAGACCCACAGGTGTGGTGGATGGAGAATAAGTCCTTGTCAGACCAAGCTCTTGGAGAAAGTGTAGAAACAGAGATAAAGACATCCAATATTTTTTGATACTACATTTGAGACCAGTATAAAGCAGCAACAACAAAAAAAAGGAACCTCAATCAGGTCCTTAAGACCACCCGAACTGCAAACTGCCTTGTGCCAAATCCACTTAGCAATCAATGCTGAAAGGTCACACAAAAAGAATTCAGGCTCAACTGACAAAAGATTCAGCTGGGCTTTAATGTATTTTTGGCCTAGAAGTTTCTGAGCTTTGTTTCTGATTGCTGCTTAAGAGAGAAAGAAATGGTGTAACTAAATGAAAAAGGAAATGAGTGCAGACTTTTAATTGGTGCCATCTATTTAAGAAAGAGGTGTAAGTGACTATCAACAAAATAATAAATCACACATGGAAACGAGGAACACAGAGAACAGATATTTCTTTGCCAGGACTGGGAATTTCAAGAGTGTGCCCCAACTGCAAGTTAAGCAAAAGCCATAATATTTTCTTTTCTGGAAAACATTGCATCTTTTCTCAATGCTTGCCTGGCTCCACAGAGAAGTGATTGACTGGGAAAATAGGAACTTATGGGGAGATGCCAGATTGTATTTATTACAGGAGGTCAAAGGTTCCCTAGAGCACAAAGGATCTTTTCTTACCCAGACAATCCCATCATGGTACACATCAGCAGAACTAAAGCCTGCAAAGCTCAGAAACAGCCAGGACTATTTGGTGATACTTGAAATTATTTTTTTTTTTTTTCCAGACATTCACTGATTTTTTTTCTCTATGCACATCTACATATCAATATTTGTTAATAGAAATTACTTTAAACACAGCAGAATCTCTGTGGTTTCTTTTAAAGTGATGTGCACAGTACCTCACACAGGGGTGCATGTAAGTGCAGAACCACAGATAGCCTTCCAACACAATGACTGACTTTACTGTGCTGCAAAGAGATTAATAATTATCTTATCTATTGTGAGTTGATGCAATTGCCCCCCCCCCCCCCCATTCCTTCTGTTCTGCATTTGTAGCCTAGCTACTGTTCAACTGAAAAGAAAGAATTTGATAATACTTCCCTAAAAAGATGTCTATACTGTGGCGGCCTGTTCCAGTCACTGACAAAGAATGGAGATGTTGGCAATTGACAAAAGAAAATAAAGAACTTTTTTTCCAAACCCCCAAGAGAAATAGCCTCATTATAAAGGCATTTCTTGCACATTTCTAGTTAAAAAAAAAAAAAAAAAGTAATGCTGAAGAGCTGAAGCTACCTTCTGCTTAATCAATTATTCTCACAGGATTATTGTCATTAAAGTGCACAATTATAAACAGCAGATGGAGAAATGCTCAGCTGAAGAAAAAGGCACGGGGGGAAGGAAGTCGCCCTGAAGACCAGCATTTTCTGCACGGCGCTGACCCTCTTCCCCTTGATGTTGCAGGTGTGGGCGCCAGCCATGGGCAGCTGGGCGATGGCACCAGCCCGGGGCTGCGCCCAGCCCGTCGGCTGCCTGGGAGCCTGATGGCCACAAGGGTCCGGCCATCGGTGGCCGGAGAGGAGACCACACATCTGGAGACGGCACCGAAGTGATGGGCTGAACTTACGGGAGGAACCAGCACCCATCCAGGCGGGGGTCTGGGGGCCCACTGGGAAGCGTGAAGGGCCCATTTCAGTAAGGGCATGGCCAAAGCTTTCTTCAGGCTACAGAAGTTTCTTCGGCGGACCCAATTTCTGCTCTTTTTCCTGACAGCTGCTTACCTCATGGCCGGCAGCCTCCTGCTGCTGCAGCGGACCCGCCTGGTGGTCCAGCAGGGGCCACGCGGGACCTCGGCCGGCCAGGCCCTGCTGGTGCCAGAGGCGGTGCCGGGGGCTGGGCTGGCAGAGCCTCGGGGGGCACAGAGCCCCAGTCCCAGGCTGCTGGCGGGCACGGCTGCACTGCGGGAGCTGGCGCCGTCCCAGCGGCACGGCCCGCACTGGCTCATGGCCCGCAACTCGGAGCTGAGGCAGCTGCGAAGAAGGTGGTTCCACAGGTTCATCAGCGATCAGGAGCCCATGCAAACAGCAGGACTCAAAGCAATGAAGCGTACTGCTGAACACAAAGGTAAGGGATCTGCCCTCTGGCTCATTTTCTGGCATGCATGTAAACCACCTCCTTCCAGGTCTGTTCCAGGCACAAACTAACGAGCATCACAAAGTCTGCCTGTGGAAATGCCTTCCTTCTGGCTCAGCACCACTTTCAAACTAATTCTAAAATGCATACACAGTCCAGAGTAATGTTCTGATGTCCCCAGTCATGCTGAGCTGTAGCTTCCTCCAAAAATATATTCCTGTTGATTGAATTGATGCCTAGACAGTGAAATTTGCTTCCTTGATTTAAATGGTTTCCTCTTCAAGCAGGCAGAGATGAATGCTGTTTAACAATAATTATCTTTCTCAGAACAGAGAAAATTTTTAAAGTGAGCTTTTTTTTTTTTTTTAATTACATGTCCAAAACCATGCAAGAGGCATGTATTTACTTGTGCAAAAAGCATACCTGGAGGCAAAGAACCAGGAGCGCGAAGCTGGGGTGTCTCAGGGAACCCCACTGCATTTCCTAGCTTGCCCTGAGCACACCACCAGGGTGCTCAGAGTTCAATGGCAGCACAAAAGCGAGGCGCAGCCACCCCGAGCTGACGCCATCAATGGCACCAACCCAAGCCCAGGGTGGGGGCATAGGAGGCTGTGGGGAGCCTGGTGCCGCTCCCATTGGGGTATCTGACCGTGCACCACTGGTGCAGCCTCGCCTCCAGCAGATACACCTGGTGCCGGCCACCACCTACTTTAAGGGGCCCTTCACAGCCCTGCAAGGCTGTGCAATGACAGTGTGCCCGGTTCTCTTCTCACTGACTGTGGCTGCTCTCGTGCCGCTTGGGGCTCGGATTATTTTTTCTGTGGTTAATGTAACAGTAGACAAAAAGTAGAGAAACACAGTGTGTGTTTATGAGCTACTCTAATACGAGGCTGAGCATGAACCTGTTCTTCCACAGATTTCATGAATAACTTTTAAAGCTTCAATTAAAAACAAAAGGATTAATTTTCAAAATTATCCATAAAATTAGTTAAGGCTAGTGCCCATATCAGTCATTAAGCTAGTGCCTTGCTCAAGTTCTAATTGCTGACTGAAAGGGAGCCAGAAGGACTATTTATTGCTACAAGCCATTGAGTTATGTTGATTCAAATATGCATCATTTGAATATCTGACTGAACATGAAGTGACATTATTAATAACAGTATTGTTAACAAGCATTGGAAAGCCTTTGGAAATTAGGATCAATTAAAATTTTAACTTCCTGCATAGAGCATGTTATCTTCCTCCCCTCACTTCTCCCAGTAAACTTACAGGCTTGTTATTTCATTATGGATCCCTTCCAAGATATAATGAACTCCTCTGCGACTGTAGCACTTGTTAAAGTTCCAGCATTGCCCTACGATTCATGCCTTGCAAGGCAGCGGGGTGAGCAAGGCAGTGCTTATGATGGAAGTTGTGCTTGGCACTGCTCCTCAGCACTGTGCTGGTACCACGGGACTCCCAGTGGGCCACTTCCACACAGGTACAGTGGCCAGCCCTGGGCACAGACTCTAACCCAAAACAGAAATGACCACATCTGCTCCAGCACTCTGTATCACCTCCAGTTCCCTTTGCCTTGCCCCATGCTCACCCAGCATCCAGTGACCTTGACCGAGAAAATTCAACTTTTTATTTTTCTTTACTTTAAGCTATTTTGCTTGCTTACTTCAAAAATTGCTTAGGGCAGGGATCACATTGTACCCTGCCAGGGCAACTGGCAAATACAGTGGCAAATAGCAGTGCAACAAGTACCAGTAAAACAACAAAAAGTAGCACTTCATTAGGTAAAAAAAAAAAAAAAAAAAAAAAAAAAGAATAATTCTGTTAAGAATGGTCCAGCTAGTGGGGCATTTTATGTTGTTTCTCCTGACCTGGTTAGAAGCAGCTATGCCATTGCAGAGGATGGCAGAGGTGGCAGGACCACCGGTTCTGGTCACAGAACCACTGATGTGATGCTTGGCTCTAAGACTGCGAGCTGACAGCAGCAGGTGAGGGATGCAGGCAGAGGAGGGATGTCCTGTGCCAGCTGGTGTGCCCCTGCCCCTGGGTCAGGCATCCTGGCCCCATGCACTGAGTTTTCATCTATTGCTGGTCTGAATCAACATCCCCAAACCACAAGTCTCCAGTAAAGTACAGAGCATCCTCATTGCAGGTGTATAACTCCCATCTCGTTAACAGAGTACTGTGGGTGTATATTCACAGCTTGTGAATTTTCTAATTGCATGTTTGCAAATTACCAACGTGCTGTTCTCTGAATCCACTGTTGTGTTTGTAATGTTTAAATGTCTTTTTTTTCTTTGTTTTTATTTTTTTTTCTAGCTGCAAAATCTCTCTTAGAATGGCTTGAACTTTCTTTTTCTTGTGAATTATTTTATTCTTAATATAATGCTTTTTAATTTCAGTTTTAATTGTATATTCTCTTCCTGCGCACAGCTGACATTATTTAATTTCCCAGCATTGTTACTTTAATATTGCTACTTCCAAAATCAAATTTCCCTTTTCCTTCATATTTTAATGGTAACATGCACTTATATACACAAAATCGCTGTATAACAGTGGGCTGCTACATTGTCCTTCCAATCATATACTAAAAAAAAAAAAAAAAAGGCTAGGTTTTTATTGTGTTTTGTTCAAGAGAAAAAAAAAAAAGAGGCTTAACATGGATGCAGTCTAACAGAAATACTTATCTTTCATATGCTAACTAAAGCAAGGCATATTCTAAAATACTCACTTGCACCAGAGAGAAAGAGATAGTTTAATGCAATAGGTAGACAGTGCTGCCTAGTTAAGGATGAAGTTATCTTTCCATTATAGCTTTAATATAACTCTACATACCCAAAGGAAATTGATTTTCTTAACAATTTTCTTGCACTATCTTATTCTCAACTTGAGATTTTCAAGGAAACCTGGGAGAAACGCATCAAGATTCCCCCAAGTTTCTTTTTAAAAGATTGCCTTCACTGTTCCTGCACAAACTGGCCATGTTTTACCCCCGGAGGGAGGGAGCCTAGCAGCTGGCAGCTGCCCGTGGGTGCTAGGACCAGTGAAGGCTTCCCAGTGTGCTGTCAGCACCTTGCCCAGGGAGAAGCCTGGCTTCCTGGCCCTTCCTTTCCATCGCTCATCCCAGCTTGCCCTTCTCTAGCACATACACATATTCAATACCAGCAGACAGGTCAACAGAGCGGTCAGGGCTCCAGACATGTTGCAGCTCGATCAAACACAGCCTTGTTTGCGATTTATGGCTGTGAATCACCACCAGAAGTCTCCCCTCTCCTGGAGCCTGTGCACATTTCCTGACTCTGGTCTTACATGCACATAGGTACCTACATGGGATGCTTCAGTGATGATTCGAGGGAAAGGACACTGAAGGGTGCTGTGTTTTATGACTTAAGAAAAATGACAGTATCTCACTGTCAGGAAGCTTGTGCTGAGAGGTAAGTGATATCTTTTTACTGCAACTTTTTTCTGACACTGAGCAAGGATGAATTTGAAATGGAAATGCGTGCATATATTAAACATACAGCATCTGTGAAAACTGTGATTATCTCATACCTTCAGGCATGGAGCAGTTCTGCTACCTTGCTTCAAGTAGACTGTTTCACTGCTGCCTATCTATTGCTTTTTATTATAGCATGACTATTTAAATATATTTTCTGCTGTTCTGGTCAAAAATTGGTGTTTTGTTAGACAGTTGTTAGCTATTACCCTTGGCCCCTGGTCTGAACCATAACCCTGGGAGCAGTGCGGCATTCCCAAGGGCAGGACTGCACAGAGGAGCAGGCTTGCGGCTGCACGTGTGGCCACCCCCAGCAGTGGGGCTCACCAGGGCGGAGCCCGTTGGCCATGGACCCATGCTGGTGCTCAGGGCACAGCCACCTGAATACTCTTTGCATGAAAACGTCTTCCTGTCACTCCCAAGCATGAGAGAAAGCAGAAGTAACACCACAATTCCGAGCTATTTCTGTGAACATTCCCTCCTCTGCAAGACAATGCAGTGTCCATGCAGCCTGCTGCTCTGGGGGGCTTCACCACAGCTTCACACCCCCGTCCCCCCCGACCTTGGGTCTCCCCATGCCAGCCCCTCAGCAGCAGCCACCCGGAGCTGTCCTGCGATGCTGGGGGCAGGCCCCAGCTGACCCCCCACACGGGGCAGGGGGTGGTGGGCAGCAGCTGCTACTGGGGTCAGGGCGGGTGGGAGGCAGCCCATGGCCTGACCACCCCAAGAGAAGCAGTGAACCGCCATGCCGTGCCTTCACTCTCAGCACTTGAAAACAGCCCAACGTATCCAAAGTGCCCACATTTAAATGCTGGTTAGTGGAACCTCTGAAATGGGCCTTTCTTCTCTGCCACTCTAAATGGTCCTAAATATTTCTGGCAAAAGCCCCAAGTGCTGGCTTGGGGTAGGGCTGGCTGTCACCTCTGCAGTGCCAAATTGTCACTGCCACAGGAGCCAGGGCTGCCACCTGGGTGCCCACGCCACCCGGTGAAACTGAGGGTGAGGCCACCCTGGGGCACGGCCTGGCTCCCTTTGCCCACCGTTGCTCCCTGCCCATCACCCATGGCACAGGCTCCTTGCTGCTGAGCCCCAGGGGCCAGCTGTACCTCTGGAGCAGCGGCAGGCAGAACACCTGGAGGGGATCTCACATTTGTTAGGTAGGAGACAGCCCGGGGCACCCATGCTGACTGTGTCTCATTCTGCCACCCACAGGGCCTACACCTACGCAGGCCTGGCGTATGGAGCAGAGTGCTACTGCGGGAACAAGCTCCCAGTCACTGCCTCCAGGCCTGAGGAGTGCAACAGCGAGTGCAAGGGCGAGAAGGGCTCCATCTGTGGCGGGGTGAACCGGCTGTCTGTCTACAGGGTGGAGGAGCTGTGGGCAGCAGCACCACGACGTAAGTGGGCGGTGGCTGCTCTTGGGTGGTGATGCTGGCACTGCAGCTGGAGCGAGCATGATGTCCTGGGCTCGTCTCGTTCCACTTGCCACCAGCGCCAGAAGCAGCAGAGGATGAAGGTACCTGCTGGGCACGGTGCCTGCTTGCTGTTGGCCCAGTCCCTGGCTCCCTCCCCAGTACAGCAGTGCTGCTCAGCTGCTGGTAGCATCCACCTGAGAAAGCTAGTGGCACTAGGGGAGGAAGGGCAGTGCAGTGACTGTGAGAGCAGCAGAATTTCAGCTGAGGAAAAACTGCACCCTTCTGCACCTGCTGCAAAGGCACAAAACAACGTGTTTAAGAAGCAGCCCTAGAAAGGGGTGCCTTGTAACAGAAGGGCAGAAAAATCACACCCACTAATATAATCTTTAGCTCAGACATGATCCTAAGCAAAGTAAATACTATGTGAGTGCAGCAGGAGAATAAATAGAGGCCAGAGAGAGAATTGCACTGGTACCTCTCCTAAGAGACAAGAACAAGACCACAGAGTTCTGCTTTTCCAAGGACTTCTTTCAGGCAGCAGCTGATTTTTTTGTTTCATGTTTAGATGGCAATACTTGTCATCTACTCGCTACGAGTCGTCTGTTCTCTAGTTGTCATTCAATTAGCTGTCATGGGAGACACAATAGATAAACCTTTGGGCCAACACAAGGCATATAAAATACCCCAACAGCTGAGCAGTCTTTTGGCAAGCTCACAAGACCCTTCGGCTGTTATTTGCTGAGAATAAGCACCAAGACCTTAGGTTGTGCCAGTATTGATGGTACTTCAGATCTTAAAGACAAGTCAAGGTTTGTACAATCATCTACCCAGCTACATATAAATTATATATCAAAGGCACACAGACCTAAATTGCTAGTGTCAGACTGACAGGCACATTGGCAGGTTTCCCAGGACATGCATCACTGTTTAAATCATCAGTGTAAAAATACATATATATATTTTACAGGAGAAAATGGCTTTTTTTTTTTTTTTTTTTTTTTTTTAAGTATTAATGAATAAGTCATCAAATTAATCTAGCCTGGAGCTAGATTTGTATTTTGTTTGCCCTTAGTAATACCTGATATTTGACTGTTTGAAGAATCCTACTGACACAAGTTAGCTGAGGGGCCAACAAAAGTATTAATCATGATGACTAATTGTGAAAATATATTGGAAGTAACTCTGAAACCGATACCATCTGTGATTTACAACAGGCAACACAGAAAACAGTTCTGGCACAAGGATGCTCCTAATGCAGAGCAGATGCAGAGGTGCCCCTGTTCAAACCTCTTGCAGCCAGGGGCTTTGCTGGCTGCTGCCCCACCCAGCTCCATAAGCTGCACAGCCTCTGTGCTGCAGGACTCGTGCTCCACCTCACGCTAAATAAAATGGAGTTCCAAGTCTGCAGCCTGGGACATTCCCTGGGGCAGGACATGGCCCTCCTCACCACCAGAAAGCAGGAGATGACACAAATGCAGCCGCTTCCAGTGTGAGCCATGTATTCCCTGGGAGCCCTGCTCCCTCTTGCATGTTGATAGGGGCAGGTAAAGGCACCTGCCTGAGCAGCTGATATCACTCTATGCTCATAAAACAAATATGTCCAAAATTAAATATTAGTGTGAGTTTTAGCAGGAAGTCTTTCAACAGCATCTTGCAAAACTGCTTTTTTATTCCTCGGTGCCATGCTTGCAATGACCTGATTGATCACCAGGAGATTCCTGTTCCTTCCCCAGCTTGCATTAAATTATTTGCACATCTCCTGAGTGATCCCAATATATAATACTGCTTCTAGTAACTGCTTTGAACAGTTATTACAGCAGTTATTGGGCAGCTTCTCCATAGATTTGTTCTTGGTGCATGCTAGAGAACCTGGGCCCTTCTGCCTGAAAATTCACACAAACAAATTTTCCCCTCAAAACTGTACTACATCTCTCCTGTCTTCCACCACAATACATCAGTTCTGGTGAGTGTTATTTAAGGCAGCCAGTGGGCACAGACCAGGATTTGGAAGACCCAAATTCATTTCCAAATTGACCTTTCTTCCTGTTAAGTCTTGTTAGGTAAATTATGTCAATAGAGTTGAGTTGGTAAAAAGACTTTTTCCACCTTTGTAAAGCCCACAGAATCTAATGAATTACATAAATGTGTGCATGCAGACATTTTCCGTTTTCTAACCCAGCCACACAGTGTTATTTTCTTCATTATCATTAGCTCATCTGTGCAAATGCATTGCCTCACCTGAGATAGTGATAGCTTTGGTTTTTTGTTTGGTTCCCTCAGGGGACATTTCTCTCTTAAGAGGAGGGAAAATTGTATTACTGCTTGTAAAAAGCATTTGGGCCAAATCCTGAGTTCACTCACAGTGACGCAAAAAAAATGGAGCAGTTCTGCCAAGCTCTGTGGCATTTATACAGGAGCAGGTCAGATCAGAGGCTGATGCTAAAGACTTCAAGAAAGCTATTCTCCCCGAACAGCTTACAAAAGCCTAGTTCAGATTCTGAAGACTGCAGCAAACTCCCTTGCCCTGAAAAGAAAGCGAGTGAGTGGGAAGAGGAGAGGGATATCTGCAACCGAGCAGATGTGCAGGAAGGTGAGTCCCTGTGGGGGCTTTCAGGATTCATTTAAATTCCTCTCCTTTTCTGGTGCAGATGATGTGAAGCTTTGTAGCTTTTTATCAGGGCTTTTAAGTCTTTCAGGGGAAAGCATGTCTTCAAAAGAAAACTGGCAGCTGCAAACAATAGCAATGCCCTCCACTGGTGGAATTTAATTTAAACTCTTTGCTGCAGCCCTACTTTCAGTGGTTAGTACAAAGCTAAAGGCATGTGCTCCTTTCAATACCACAGGATTTGCAACACATTTTTCTAGTGTATATCATGGTTTCTCTTATTTCTAAAGCATTTGGAATATAAAATTTATTTCATTATTCTTTAGCTTCTGAACCTAATATTGTTCTTTGTGATAGAGACAGGATACTATGGACATTGTTTTCTCAAGAGAAACCTATTTCATATCCCTGCAGGGAGGAATGTTATCTATCGAGGATGTTTTAGAGCTCCAGAAAATTTAACAGACACCTTTCCAGCCTCTTTGATACAGCCCAATTTGACGGTGGAGATGTGCTCTGAATTTTGCTCCAAGAAAGTAAGAACAGTTCTCATTTCACATCCTTTCTTCTTTTTGTTATTTTAAGTTTTAATCTACTAAGAGAATAGCAAAGATTAGTGCCTTAGAGCTCTGAATTTGTGAATGAATTTCTAAAGGACAAATCTCACCATGGTAAATACCCAGTGATGCATCTGGTCTGACCGTTCTGGAGTGGGGCAGGTGGGAGGGCAAACTACAGAGCCATGACACTCTGTATCATGCACAGAGAAGCCATTCCAAGTGACATTCTTCAACCCCAAGGAAACTGGTACCATTTCTGTGCCCCCATTCAAAGCACACCCAGCGCAGGATGTGGCCCCAGAGAGGTTTTGGCAGCTGCAGTTCATGTGGGAGATGTGTTGCCAGGGGACAGATGTGGGTCAGCAGCACCTCTAACATAGCTCCAGTGCTTTGGGGAGGCTCAACGGGCACACATGCAAGGCAGGCAGGACACCCACTGTGTCCCCAGCAGGAGTCTATCCCCATTTGCTCCCTTATGAGGACAAACCATGGATTTTAGTTTTGAGGTATCAGCACACAGTATTCTATAGCAGTGTAACTGGGTCAGCTAGGAAAAAGATACAACCTTCATTAAAAAAAAAAAAAAAAAAAGAAAAAAGCTGCCAGAGGAGGAAAAAAAAAAAAAGCAGATAAGCTTACTAAGAGCAGGTGGGCTTTCCAGGTACTTCAATACACACATCTCTTTCCTCACAAAAAGAATTTTTGCCACTTTCACTGTAACACAAAGAATTTAAATCTAATTTATTTTAACTTCAAATGGAGTCATTGTAGAACTTCTTCATTCCAAGACAGAAGACCACCAGAAAGCAACTAAGGAGTTCAGTTGTGTGCTTACTGGCTTTTGGACAGAAGGTGTGAATGGACATGCTAGCATCTGCCTTTGTGCATGCCCTGGGGTTACATCATCACCTTTGTGCTCCCATTTATCAGTGTTATACCATGGACATGAAAACAGAAGTTTGGTGAGCTTGGGTATCCCTGTGGGAAAAAATGTTTGGCCCATGACTATATCTGCTCTGTGGCTGTTGCTGTGGTTGGGTTCCCCCCCTCACCCCTAACTCCCATTGGGCCTGTTTGTATCTGTAGAGTAGTGTTTTCTCAGTGGTCAGATTTAGCCTGCAGCCACGTGCAGCCTTAGAACTAAGCCGAGCATTCAATTATTTTGTCTTCTGGCATCACAAAATTTATTAAAACTATTATGGCAAGAACAAAAATTCTTCTTAGTTACTACATAATTTTAGTTGCTTTTATACCATGATGGGAAAGCTTTTCCTAGTCAACCCATTGTCTATACCAGCTCATCAGTACAGTGTTTTGAGAATGCATTATGGAACTAATTCTGCGCAGTGAGCTGCAGTTAATCACCTTTATATCCTACACGCAGTGCCTCACAAACATGCATACACACACACACCCTCCATCCACATAAACATTTAGTAAAGCAGGACTTTGTGAGCAATTGTTTCCAAGATCTGCAACTGATGTATTTCTTAACCGTAGGGGAAAAAACATTGAATCTTTCTGTATTGAAGTTTACCCACAGGTAACATTTTATTAATATTTATTGATGGTGCAATTACTGCTTCTGTACCTGGGAAAGTGTACAAAAACTCAGGATGATTTTTTTTTAGATGTGCTTATACACAAAGTTAGTAATTTTTAAGCATAGTCATAATATTGTGGTTTTGGGAGATGGCTTTTCTGAAGAAGTGGACTTTCCGAAGTTTATGTTCCTTCAAAGTTTTCTGGCCCAAAAATGGAAGCATCTGAAATTCCTGCTGAGAAGTGTAGGTAAAAGACCAATACCAAATGTTCCTCATTAGCCTAGCAATTGAACAGGACCAGGAGAGCAGCAGGAGACTATTCATCTCCAAGCAAAACACTACAAAAACCAAACAAACACACACACACAAAAAAAAAAACAAAAAAACAAAACAAAAAAAAAAACAAAAAAAACCCACAGAATTACACCTTTGGTGAAGGAACATGAAAAACCAGTATCAGCTTTAAATGCTACCAAAGCAAGTCCTATTATGGCGGTGGAAACATTCATCCCAACTTTGGTTCCTTTCCTTTCAAAATAAGTTGGACAACTTCCCAACTGTTATAGACCTTCTACGGAATTAGGAAAGCACTGTCATTTCTGTCTTTTTAGTCTAAACTATTATGCTGTAAAGAATAATCCCACCAAATCCTATACAACCTGAAAACCTAGTGGGCTTTTTAATAGGACTAGTCTGATGCCTAAATTTAAATACATAAATAAGTCTTTTCCTATTTGGGACTCAGAAGAAAAGCAAACAGACATACCACATCAATTTGTGAGCCTCAGAAATGGCAGCTCCATCCTTTGGAAATGTATGAGATATGAATTCAAGGAAACAACTTTAGATGATACCTGCTAAATAGCCTTAATTATCTATTTCTTTCTTAATTAACAGAATGATGACATGTCTTAATTGCAACCTATTATTGCCCTGTAACAGAGCCATGAATGTGTTTCTTTGCCAGGTCCCTTGGCCAGAAGTAATAATTTTCATATATATTATTTTATAAGCCAACATACATAATAAATAAGCCATCTCCACTTGAATTTATATTTTTAAGTAATCATTCCTTTTAACTCCCAGCTGCTGTATATAGTTATATATAATCAAAAAAAACCTTAAAGTACACTAAGTCTGGAAGAGAAAACCCCACCATTTCAATGCATCCAAAAACCATGGCAGCAAATTTGCAAACATGACCACCTCCAAAGTGTTTCTTCTGGTTTTTCATTTGTTTTGTTTTCCAAGAACACACAAAAATTCTAATTTCAAAAACAGACATGATATTTTGGTTTCCAGATGTAGATACATCTGTTTTTTACTCATAAAAAAAAGACTCTTGGGATTTTGATTAAAATCCCATTATAGAATATTTCCATACCCTCATTTGGATTTATTTATTTATCTTAATAAAGGCAATAAAATGGATAAGTAGGCCAGAACCTCAAATGGCACAGATAACTACAGCCCCAGTGACTTTATTCCAGCACTGGGAGAGGAGTATTTCAGATCAGGGTCACACTGGGTATAGCAGTGCATTCATCTATTGTCCCCTGGCCCTAATGGATTACAACATAAAACAAGTCAGCATTTTTACCCAAGCGGTGATTTGCTCTCTGGTGTTTTATTCCTTGCTCTTATAATATCCAGGTCAATGAAAACTTGATGAATGACTTCTAGGCTCATTGTAAAGTGAACACGCCGTTTTTTAAAGTAAACCAAACCCATCATTTTTACTTAGGAGAGAAATTTTCATCTACAATTAGCCCCCATTCTCTTATTCTTTTCTGTAGATTGAGAGAAATAAAAATAACTATCAGACAGAAAAGTTAGCAAAGGAAGTTGGAAAGGAGTTGAATTTAGCAAAGTAATCAGAGTGAATCCAGTTGTGTATTTTTAACCTATTCATAACTCTTAATTTGAAAACAATCTAATAAAAACAATCAGTATCTGAATCATCATAGTATCTGTGTTGCTCTTGGAGAATGACAGTGTAAGTGCTGTAAGGAAATTTAACTAACATTCAACGTTCTTTTAGATGTTACCTGACATCAACTCTCACTGTGCTACAGCTTGCAGGATGGACACCCTAGCCTGTCAGTGCATGCTCTAAAGCTCCATCCAGAAAAATGCCCCTTCAGGCACCCACAGATTTCCCTCGCATTGCATGTGTTTAACTGAAGTGACGCATTGAGGATTTGTGCATTGGACCTGAGAAGGACTAGTCCTGCACTTAGGAGTGTGGTTGGTTAAAGCAGTAACCACAACGTGGGGCTGAGTGCAGTTGATGGCTTGTAGCTGCTGATTAAATGCGGACAGGAAGACAAGGCTGAATACACTGTTTTACAATCATTCAGTGTGCTGCTTCAGTTAGATGCAGAGTATGAATAATGAGTTGCTGAACACAGTACTTTGCACTGATGCTGTGGGTCCAGGTATGATCCCCTCAAATACCATAGCACCTCTTCCATCATGCCTTATGATCTGAGACCTGCTACTCATCAGGCCAGCTCCCAGCTTCTCCCCTTTCCCCAAGCACATGCTGAAGCTCAGAGAGCAGGCACCTGTGTGGTTAATTTTTATGTAAATAAATGTAAATGTCCATTACTGAACCAAGAAAGGCTCTGCTTTTCAGGGTCCAATCATGCTGCTGAAACCTTAGTGTTGTAAATAAAGCAACTTTATTGTCTGAAATTTTCCAGTCACTTTACAAACATACAGGTACGTCAGTTTAAAATACTTGATGAAATAAAACAATTCAAATTGCTGAAAGTAAGATAATCTTCTTTTGATTTAAAAATTGCTATCATATTAAAGCTAGTAGAACTGAAGGAGTAGGGAAAGAGAGGTGAAAGAAGCAACTTTTTTTTTGTTGTTGTTGTTGATTGCTGTTTGCAGTTGGCAAATATGCAAGGATTTGACACTTCAATGGAAAAAGGCACTGTGTCCTAAGTGTAAATTAGTGACCAAAATGTAGTTCTTACCCTAAGCAATGACATTTTATGTCGCTAGAGAAAGGATTCCTGAAATGCGCTAACAGCATGATTTCTCCTTTCAAGACAATTTTCAGACTTTCCTTGAGTCTGAAAGGCCACCTAACACCACAGAAACAGGAGGGAGATGGACTGAACTCTTCCAGAGCATCGGTAATAAGTTTTGCCAGTGCCTGTGTTTGCACATTAGGGTTGTACTGCCTATGCTAAATTTACATCAGGGTGCTTAAACACTCACAGTTAGCAAAGTATCCACAAAGAAGTGTCAGAGGTGGCATCAGGTGTGAGATCGCATCAGCACTTCCAGCTGTGCAGGATAGCACACTCAAGCAGCAGGAGATACAAGAAACATCCCCCATCACTTGTATCGCAGCCAGCTCTATTAGGTCACAAATACGTGACAGAGGCAAATACATCCTTCTCTCTTGGTTAATCTGTGCTGGTAAGGACAGCCCTTCACCCTCTGCCAGCCTGGTGCTAGGACACTCATTTGTTTGAGGTCTTTTCCAATTCCTCTTCCTGAAGGTTGATTTAAATGAGTGATACAAGTAGGAGACACCCATGTTTTTCATTCCCCATCCCAGAAATACCTCTTTGCTAGATGCTTCATATGGTATATACCACTAGGATTACCAGACTTTGAAGTTAGGTGCTGATAAGAAGAAACAGTGGAGGCAAGAGGCGTAGCATCAGTAGTAAGGCTACAGGAGACAGCAGGAGCTGAGTCCAGATAAAGGTCAATGCTGCTGTTTATGGCCAAAACCAGAGCCCTGCTGCAGGAAAGCTTGGGAAAGACATTGAAAGACCCACACAAAGAAACACAAAATAGAAAAACAGCAAGAGATTGCTCTCATAATACTGCCTGACCAGCAGAGAGGCCACACACATGTGGGGGATTAGCCTGGCCACTCATGACCTCTACAAGGGCCAAACACTAGCCCCGAATCTCTCTTCCCTGAACTACCTTTAGTCACAAACAGCATTTCAGAGTGATTCCAAAACAGTACTATATTATCCCAGGCTTTTTTGCCTTTACAAAAATGATTGCACAAAGATGCAGAAGTAGAAAGATGCACATGCTTAAGTCTTGTAAAAAAAATCTCCGACCTTCCAGAAGAGTAAATCCTTTGCAGGTGCCACTTGGCATGAGGTAAAAGGCCCACTGTTATTCTAGGCTGTGCTTGAGGGCCAGGATGTTTATTAATTTCTCCAGTGGAGAGACACTGCTTCAAAATAAAGGGAAAAATCTGTTTGCAAGCAGACACAGAACTCTCGCCCTTGGATCAAATCTGTAAATAGTTTTTGACAATGTCATATCTCATTCACTAAGCAAATGTTGGCTGTTTGGGCACAGATGGCACATGTGTTTTATTTGACTCCTTATCAGAGAAGGAACGCGTGGGGAAGAGTGAGAGATAAGATGCTCAGCAGTCCTGGCATGTGCTTCCAGAGGCCAGAAGACTTTTAAAAGACAAAAAGCGTTGGTAGGGAATAGGTGGAATTGAATGCTCTGTGCTTGAATAACCTGACCTTCCCTCGGCCACTGTCACTGAGGCCGGGCCCTTCCCCGCATGCTGATGTGCAGCATGTCACCCAGCGAGCTGTCTGGGAGGCTTCCAAACTCTGAGAAAACGAAAGCCCAGTCTTCCTAGTAAAGAGGAGGAAGGCTGAATTTTAGGGCAAATTTTTGCCAACTAATGAATGATTTTTTCATGTGGAGCATGTAATCACTTCCAAATTTCTTCAGCAAGCAACTAGCACACATTTCCCTCTAAAACTGGTAGTTACTTGGAATAAAAGTTACTTGGCAGTTTGAGTAATTTTTCCAAAACATGTACACAGTAGCACTCAAACCCTACACCAACCCCTCTATACACAGTAGTGTTTTTCAAACTGTGAAGGTGTCACAGCAAAATGCGTACCTTATGGCTTTATTTTATTTTTATTTTAAACATAATTGCAGCAGTTAGTGGGTCTAAGTTCCTTTTTCCTTTTAATTTTTTAAGGTTTCTTCTGCACAAACTCTGGTGAAGTCAACAGAATGTGTCCAACCTTTTACCAGATGACTCCTCAGTTTGGAGGACTATAAATGGAAGTTTAAAACATGATACAAGTCAAAATGCTCATTTTGGGGGTAAACACCTTTTCCCATACTGCAGTTTCAAATGGAGTTACATACTAAAGACTGCAGGAATATTACCAAATGATATATTTAAGAATAATGAAAAGATAGTATTGTGACTTTTCAAACTTTACAAGATCTGTCTAAAAGCTATTTTTAAAGAAATTGCCATGTTAAAGGCAGTAGTATATAAGAAGCGAGATTTACAATGATATATCAAAGACTGCTTTGATCTTGACAGTGGCCTCGTGAAAATTTATTTTTCCTTTACATAACAGGAGTATTCCCCACAGGCTGCTGATGCTGTGGCATTTATGCACTGATCTATTTTCTCTCATTAACAGGAATTTCCCTTGGCAGTCATCCGAGGGCGGGAGTGCTACTGCGGCTACCCCACTGGGCGCTTCTCACTGCACGGTGGCGCAGACAGGCAGCTCTGCAGCGGGATGCTCAACGTCAGCTCTGCTGCCAGGGGGAAGTACTGCCTGGTCTACCAGACGCCGGTGCAAGGTACAGCTCCAGCCCTGCCATGCCAGGACTGGACCCCCTACTGCGGGAAAGAGCCCCCCGCACTCCTTCTGCCTCTCCCTCCTGCAGCAGGTGGGAGCCATTCAGTTTACAGCAGTCTTACCCTGTATGACTAATATCACAACAGGAATTTAGATGGCATCCCTGCTCTAAATTCCCGTCTTGCAGTCATGTTCGTAAACATGCATCTTTCCAGGTATTATTTCCAATCATTCTCTTGTTAAATAGTACAGCCTCCCCATCAGAAAAATGATTTCGCAGATGGAGAGAGAAGGTAGAGCCTGGGGAGCCAAACCCCGAGACACCTGGGGACAAGGACCCTGTAGTCTGGTTTGAGTCCTGTTCATTGAGCGTACGCCCAGCCCCCTGTTAAGCAGAGACATCAAGACAGCTCTGCAAACTCTAATTCTTCTCTGCCCACCTTCCTCCAAAATATTAATCTTCACGTGTGTCAAAGCCAGAAAATAAAGCAGACAGTAAGGCCCTAATCCTGTAAACTATCAAGGCAGAACCTGTAGCTTTTTCCATGTGGTGATTTACACCAAGTTCAGCAAAACTATTCACAAATTTAAAATTAAATTCTGTGCTAGGTTGGTGCAGTTCCCCATCCCATACCCTCTTTTGTTTTTCCCCCCTTCATCTTTCAATTCAGAGGCATACTGCAGATAACAGCATGTCAAAAGGTCATGCAAGAACACTCACTTTCATGAAATCGCTAGCATCTACCACATCTGAGTAGATCAGGAGTAGCACAAGACAACCTTTTCTGGACTATGCTGCACTTACTGGATCCATGGATCCATCTGTAGGCTACTTTGAAGAATGAAAAAGGAGTGATTTCTGATCTATTTCCTGGCTTCTTTTTGTACAGACACAGAGAGCTGGGATTGCTTCTCACACTCTACCCTTACTTTTAATGGCATGTTAAGCAATAGAGTTAGTATTTACAAAAACTAAGTGTAGGAGCTACACTTAGTGTACTACTTAACGTAGGAGCTGGGTTCTAGCCCCACCAGAGATCAGTGCAGCACAGGCATCTTAACAGCCTCAGGCCCTTTTCTAGAGAAGAATAGTAGTCTGGATGCTTAGTTGAGTGCCAGCTCTTTTCAGTAGGAGGGGTTTCTTCTGTGCTACAAAATTTGCAGTTTTCGGGTATAATGGCACATTTGGGGTTTCACTGCTGCTTGCCTGGCAGGCTGGCTCTTCAATTAACAGACAGGCATCAAGGGACTTTCATCAGAACTTGCTGGCAAGTAAAATGGTTTGCTGTAGCTCTAAGAAAAATGCACTGCCTAACACAAAACCAGCAAAAACCTTTTCTGAGGTTTTATTTTCTCTTATGGATGAATTAATTTTGGGAAGTAGCTGACTCACAACTGGACTCAAATTGATATCCTATATTTGAAAGGGAGAAAGAAGCAATACACCCTGTAATCTAGGGCTGCCACTGGAATTATTAAAAAGCCACAATGCTAACAATGAAATATCTTTTATACTTGCAGACACCCGCTGCACAGACAGAAAATTCTTAACCACTAAATCCAAAGTGTTTGTTGCTTTGTCGAGCTTTCCTGGAGCTGGCAACACATGGGCTCGCCATTTGATAGAGCATGCTACGGGCTACTATACGGGCAGCTATTACTTCGATGGAGCACTCTACAACAAAGGTACTGCTTCAGGGGATGGGACACACAAAGTGCTTCAAGGAACAGGGTTTTACTTCCGTGCTCCAGCATCCTTCTGCTTGGAGCCAACAAGGGCGTCACTGTCATCACATCTGATCCAATTTAAACACGTGTCTAGAATAAGTGGTCCCATGTGGTGCAGGCAGCAGCAGGGACTGCTCCAGCAACGTGCTCAGTGGGCAGATACTGGCATGAACAGCAGTCTGACCCGTGTTCTGTTGCTGTGTACTTGCAAGCATGCAGCTCCCATTTAAAAGAATGGTCCAAAAGACGAAGTTGACCAAACCCTGAGGTTAAGACACTTTAGTAGCACATGAAACAAGAGTGTTTTTTGTTTGTTTGTTTGTTTTAATGTTACTAATTCTTCTGGGAGGCCAGTACCCTGAGGAGGGAGGGTAACCTTGATGTTTATCATGCACCGAGAACTAGCTTCACAGAGAGCAACCCTTTTGTCACGAGTGCCTACCAATTCCTCCTGAGCAGAGGAAAGCCTAGCTTCCAGCATACAGCCCAGCTCAGGTGACCTAAGCAGCTGAGCTCCAGCCAGCCAGAGACAGGGTCCTGCTTACAGCAGCTGTGGAGGAGCTTGCAAAGTGGCTCCAACTCAAATCAGGTTAATTAGCCATGCAGGTGGCCAGCCCTGGTCTCAGGTACTGGGTGGAAGGCTTAATTGACTGGTGTTTTCACAACAGTTTTACACTTCTGTAGGGATTGGTTTAAGAACATGAAAATGCATAAATACATGAAAACAAAAACAAACAAAACATATCATGTCTTGTAAAACAGGTTTTAAAGGAGAAAAAGACCACTGGAGAAGTAGAAGGACCATCTGTGTGAAAACTCATGAAAGCGGCAAGACAGAGATTGAAATGTTTGACTCTGCCATCCTGTTGATAAGGAACCCGTACAAGTCGCTCATGGCTGAGTTCAACAGGAAATTCGCTGGGCACCTAGGCTATGCCACGGACCGCAACTGGAACAGCAAAGGTAGTGTGTCAGAGCACCCAGTGCTGCTGTGGCATTCTGTGACAGGGGTAACACCGTGACAGGATGCTGAAACCTCAGTGAGCACTGCAAACACTCAGTGGAACTTGAGTCCCATCACAGCGCAGGACAGGCCCAAAAGTCTCAGGCCTGCACTCTGGGAGTGGACATGGTTGGGCCACACCTCTGCTGCAGAGATGCACTGCAGCTGCAGGCAGCAGCAGTATTGCTACCAAAGTACTGTGTGGCAGAGAAAACACATCCAGGCACATGAGCCCAGTGTGCAGCCCATTCACCAGGCTACGTGCCATGAAGAAAGTTTGCCCCTGCAGCACGTAATAACCTAGAGAAATCTAATTTAAGATTTAGAGGATTTGATGGAGCATGACTTTCCTGAAGGCAGTTTTACAGCACTGCACAGGTGCTAGTGAAATGCAGATAAATAAGGATAATAGCAGTAAGGAGACTTCAGATTCAGCATTCCTTGAACACATGAAAGGACTTCAGAGTGTGACTGCCGCACTTCATGCCTCCGACTAGCAAGCTGGATAGCAGGACTGTGATTTCCTTGCTGCATACAGACTCTGCAGCACCGAAAGGATTCAGCACGCATTTCTCCTTTCGTATGTTTTAGACGTAACAGATATGGCTTGGCAAACAACATAGAACAGGGCTCTGGGGATGGCAGGGAAGTGTCCTCTGTCACAGCATGTTTATTTCCCAAGTTCATATATCACCTTTCATCAGTCACAACTCAAGACTGATTCATCAAAAAGCAGGCAAAATAGCCCTTAGAAAAGAGAAAATAAAGACTTGACGGAATGGCTTTCCTGTGCTACAAACTACAAACTGTAATATTTCAGCCACAATTTCTCCTTGTCCAGCCCAAAACTCAGACTATATTTAGCCTCAGAAAATTATCACAACCACCCAGAAGAGATTAAGGTGTCACCCAAGGCAATAGCTGGGAAAGTAATTCAGGAAATTTTGTCCTGGTGATGCTGACAAGTGACCATAAATCCCTCCCATGTGCCAGGAACACAAGAGTCTTCCCAATTAATCCTATTTTCTAATCTCCCCAGAAGCAATCAAAATGCTGTATTATTCAACAAATCTGGAAGTGAGTGAGGACCACCTCAGGCCCCAGCAAAGATCAGGGTCCTGATGCTGCATGTGTGTGTATTTTTATATACATATATATGTAAATATAGAATTGCCCTGTCTCTTTCTCAAACAACATTTGAAATAGAGGTAAAAGGGTAGGAAGACTATAGAGGCAAAAGAATCTGATTGAAGTTACGTGGCAAAGCACTGCTCAAACCAGTGTCTGAGCAGGACCTGCTCAGTGCCCCTTCACTGCTTTCCTCCAGTCACTTCTCCCTTCTCTTTTTGCCCTACTCCAGCCCCTGCACAAAGCTGCCTGCTTGCATGCACAGAGTAGAGCTCAAGCCCTAAAGGCAAGACACATTAAAGATGCAAAGTTGCAGCTCTGCCTGGCCTTGTCCTGACCCTCCCAAGGGGCTTCCCGTACAGCTGAGTTTCTCCCAGCACTGTTAATGCCCCAAACCTGCACAGTCTGGGTGACTGAGGGGCAGCAGGGTTAGGCATCCACATCCACACCATCACTACTTTGAACAGGGAAAGAACAGCATCCGCCTCCATACCCAAAGCTGGAAGCAGAGCTGCTGTACCTCTGCAGCTGGCCACATTGCCTTCTCCAGCACACACCCACCCACCAACATCATTCCACGGCCAGCACCTCTACTCCTGTACCAAGGTAAAATTTAAAAAACTGGGGAAAGTATGGCTAACATTGTCTTATTTCTCTGTTTTTCCCCATCAACTAGAGTGGCCTGATTTCGTGAACAGCTATGCCTCCTGGTGGGCCTCCCATGTTCTGGACTGGCTGAAGTATGGAAAACGCCTCCTTGTCATCCACTATGAGGACTTGAAACAGAGCCTCATACCCAAGCTGAAGGAGATGGTGGAGTTCCTCAACATGACAGTGACAGAGGACCGGCTGCTCTGTGTTGAGAACAATAGGGATGGGAACTTCAAGCGGTCTGGTGCTAAGCAGAAGAATTTTGAGCCATTCACCCAGGAAATGAAAGATCTTATCAACAGATACATCCTGACAGTGGATGAAGCCCTGAGGGGAAGAAACTTCACAGGGCTACCCAGAGAGTATGTGCCAAGATGATAGCGTGGTAGCACTCAGCTATGTTTAGAAATATATTCTTTTTTTCATAAAAAAGACCTGTATAGCAGCTAAAGCAAAGATACTTGTGGAATCTGCTGAGTAATGCAAATTCTCTCTACTCTTGGATGTTCTTCAGGGCACTAAGATCTCCAAAAGACAAAACAAAGCATAGAAATTTGGTTATAGACCAAGACAAAGATACCAGTGTCTGCCTGCGTGTGCCCCTCTGTGTGCGAACAGCCAGAACTCCGCAGCAAAGTGATGCTGCTCCTGCAGCAGGCATCCACCACCAGGGCTGCTGGGGATTTCACAGCTACTGAGTTGGAAATGGGTATATGTAATGGGAGAAAAAAAGTCTCAACACTGACAAATGATTTTCAACTGAGCACGTAAGACAATAAATTCTGTTCTTCTCAGCATGGTCCATGGCTTCCCTCTTCAGGTTTGCTGGCCAGGACGGGCTCCAGACTCCCTGTGGGAGCCAAAGCAAGCCCTTACTAGGCAGGGTGAGAGGACCAGGCCCCCCAGGGAGCACCAATGTGGTCTTGACAGATGCTGAAGCCTGCACCACCTCTCTCCAGAGCCAGCCAGCAAGGTGCTCACCTCAGCTACTGCCGCTTGCTCCCCTTTGTGCCAGGGAGCACCCGGTGCTCAGCAGCCACCAGCGTGGAAGCTTATGAACGGCACAGCCTAAGGGACTGCAAGATGCTTCTGTTCATGTGAAATAAAGGATTCCTTGAAAACCTGCCTGAAAACAGTAGTTTTAATAAAATAAGGAGTTTGTATAAAGGGAGCTGGGTTTCCTCTGTGTGTGTCATTTGTGCTTTAAAATAAGTAAATAGTCCCACTCCACACAGCTCCCTGTTCGTGCTTGGGGCACTTCCCCCCAGCCTCTCCCTCCAGGTCTTCCCCAGCAGCCAAACTACCACGACAGTGGTACATTTACAGCACTGAACAGATTTACAATGAAAGCCAAAAATTTTCTGCCATTTACATGACAAACACAGCCAGAAGAAAATCAGCTTGATTCTGATGCTGAAAATCCACGCAAAGGCAAGTGGGGAAGAATTAAAAACAAAACACACAGAACAAAGGAGGCTGTGGCAAATGATTTGGAAAGCTTTATTCAGCTTCTATTACCTGAACCCTACTTAATATTAATACCCAACATTTTACTTTTTCACATAAGCTGTACTAAATAATGGTTGTCACTAAAACGTTAACAACAGAAAAGATAATAGTAGGCAACCTTGACGAATGTCACTCTAAGTAGTTGTAAAACATCACTAAGAGTCAGACAACTGAAAAAAAAGTAGAATCCCTAAAATCCAACAAGAGGAAAGCACATTCTTTAAATATTGAATAAGCATTCATATTCCTAAAGCAACATGCACACCGCACTGCACAATGCCTTCACATCAGCAAATACAAATTTCAGCCAACTTGAGCCTTCCTCGCTCACTGACTGGGGAGCAGCGCCTCGGCACCCCCAGCACTCAGGCAGCGGGACTCATGCTGGCGGCGTAAGGGCTGCACACAGGCACCTTCTGCCTGGGGCTGCTGGCCTGTGCCTTCGGAGTTCTCCCCGCCAGCCCCCTTGTCATGGAGAACAAGCAACAAAGTGGGTAAGTCGGGAACCTGCGAAATAGGACTATCACCACTGTTACTGTGACTTTAAAAAGAGCAGATTCTTTTTGGACATAGGCATTAAAATGCTTTGAAGACCTGTTTGGGCACCAATTCCTGTCAGTGGATTTGGGCCATGTGCCATGGAGTTTGAGCCCAGGCCTATGCCAGTTGTGAAAATTCACACGAGACCACAGGCCAGAATTGTGGTTCCACCACAAAACACGAGGATTGTGAGAATGACATCACATTGCCATTACATAGCCTGGTGTAAATTTACAGAATCATTTAAGTATATATATATATAGGTCATTTCACCCCTATAACTGGTGAGGACATAGCTTGCAAACTCTCAAAAAGACTGTAATTATGTGCATGTCCTGTATTGAAGGCTCCAGGTGGCTAAAATTGGAACTGTAGAACATGAATATTCATAAACTGTGTGCCAAAAATCAGCTCATTGTAGCCTACCAATACTCAATAAATGAGGTACAGAGGCTGCCTCTTTATCTACATTCTGTATGTAACATATACACACTCACTTTGTATACATAGGTATACAAACACATATGTACGTATTAGTTTGTTATACATTCTGTGAGTATACATTTAAGATAGTAAGAGTTGACAAGGACTTTTTGGGCCATTGCACACAATCCCTGCTGCTGCCTGCACCACTGCATGTAAGTTATACTCACAAATATACTGACTTCTAACTTAAGAAAAATTGCAGTATTTTTCACCCCTTTCTCTCCTACAAAGGCTGTAGGATTTTTGTCATCTAATGGTTATGAGTCATCTACAAACTGAGAACTTAATACATATTTGTAACTCGTGCTTCTCTTTTTTTCTCTTCTTTCCCCAGCATTATCTGTCAGTTTAAGTTGCCCTCCTTATCTATCCCCAGGTGTGCTCACAGACACTGATCACATACCCTCTCAGGCTCTGTACTGCAGGTGTAAATAATCTGTGTTGCTTTTGGCTGTTATCCCAAGTCTGCAGCTCAATTGCACTTGGCAAGACAGAGATCTTTGCCACCACTGACCTCAGGACTGCAGCAAGTTTGCACAGTAGACACTGATGCTCACATGCTGCACTGCACCATAAGTATTTTACACAAGTATTATGCCAATCCATGCAATATGCAAATATGCATTTCTTACAAAAACAGTGTGCAAGTTTCACTTAGTCACTGATAGATGCACAGACTCTGGTCAGACACACAGAAGGAGAAAGTGAAGCACCACGTGTCTAGTGCTGTCTAGGTCACAGAGAAAGTTCTTTTTTTCCTTCCCGAAGAGACGACCTACCACTGATCACAATGGACTTCTGATCCCCATACACTACAGGTTGCCCAGGTGGACCTCTTCATGTATTCAGACAGACAAAGCGGTGGTCTGAGTCCCAAACCCACCAGGTTTGAGAGGACAGAAGGCCCCAAAGAAGCAAGATGCTACAGCCAGTGCAGATTTCAGACTGAATTTTACTGGGACCTTCTGCTTTATGCCAAGTCAGGGAATGACACTAGCAGCAAAACTACTGTAATCAGTCTAATTCATTTGCAACTAGGTCTGTCATAAATAGAAGCCCAGTAGTGAAAGTTAGGTTTTACTGATTTGTTTCTCCCCCTGCATCTATTTTTATGACACATAAGAGCAAACCACTGTTATGATATACAAGCTGGAATCAAGACTCTCCATCAACTTGCAGCTACATTTTGTCCCACTGCCCACCAGGGTTCAGGTTACCCCCAGAGCAGCCCCATTTGATCCTGACTGCTCTCATGCTCAGGCTATTGACTTGGGAGCTCAACATCAACCTCCAGCTGTCCCACTGGGCTCAACCCACTTCTCCAAATATGCAAGTTACTGATGCTCTGCATTCCTCATCTTCTTCCAGAATAGCCAGTGCTGGAACCCACAGGACAAGACATCTGCAGACACTCACCCATTGCTGCAACCTGTTTAAGGTTCATTATGTCAGTGAGCAATGCTCCCTGGGTGCTCAAGCTAAAAGCCCCAAAGATGATAGGCATATGGCCATGTTCCCTAGCAAACAGACCTGACATAAAACATCCATATGAGCACAAGCTTACCACAAACACAGTGTAACAGCAGACAAACATGAATAACTTTGGGAAGGCTTAACTTGAAAACACAAACAATGAATGCCCTACCACCCTTCATCAAAGCCAAGATCCTGGAAAACTTTTACATGGAGGTGGGAGATAATCCCTCTAGAGAGAGGGATTTTGTGGGTATCTGTTTAAATCTGCTTACCTCACAAGTGCACTTGCACTCTTCTGGAGAGAGGGAGGGAAAGGAAGAAAATAAAGGTAAACCTGCCCAGGAATAGAGGACACAATAGGAGAGAGAAATAGCTTTGATTCCTGGAAACCAGCTGCAAAGTAAAACTTTTAAAGCAACACTTAAAATCATGAACATCATCACCAGCCTTCATATGCAATTCAGCCATTCTGCATTGCTTTATTAATTTTCCATTAAAACCATTTCTGCTGAAATCCATTATTCACTGCTAAGACCAAGCTACTGCTCTACTACAGCAACATTAACCTCCATAAAATAATTAAAGGATGGGTTTTCAGCAAGAGACCTTATGCATCACCTCTCTGGAACTTAATGTGCCTTTCAATGGCCTTGAATATAATGAGATGTTCAAATATAGAAGGTTGAGTTACTGCTTTTTTCAGTTGTGACATTTATGCAGCTAGAAATATCCAGCTTTTCAACTGTTACTTATAATTTACTTTTGACCCTTGTTAGTTGAGAGTAATCTTTAAGGAAGCTTCCTTTTTAATCTGATTTTTATATTATCATTTAATTACTCTAACAAATTTGCAGATGTACAAATTAGAAAGGACCACAAGTCAGCTCTTGCCCTTTGAACCACAATGTCTTACAG
Source organism: Aythya marila (assembly GCF_965140915.1). Classification (NCBI taxonomy): domain Eukaryota; kingdom Metazoa; phylum Chordata; class Aves; order Anseriformes; family Anatidae; genus Aythya; species Aythya marila. Next base: position 11,574,708 of record NC_139061.1, read on the forward strand.
GAAGGCATTTTTACTTTTTAGCCTTCTTCATACTCAGACAAGCAAACATCTTTTTCAGAGCATTTGTTTTTCCTTATAGCATCTCTATTCTCAACTAACAGCTCTTAGCTCAGAAGTTTTTCCTTCTCACAGATACAGCAACTCACATGAATGCTAATGAAAATGCAAGAATCTTATCAGAAATTACATAATTTCTACACATGGGGCATAAGCATTGTAAATTGATCCAGTATGGACCAAGCCATCTGTAACAGCAGCAAAGAAAAAAAAAGCCTACCCTTAGTCACATAAAATGGTGTCAAACACTCCCATAAATGAAAAGAAATATGATTAAAGTGCATTATTAAAATGAAATGTTTTATGCAACAGTTAAAATTCTGTGATAGGCCTAAAGATTTTTAAATGAAATTAATTCTCATTAATGTGCTCCCATTTCATCAAGCCAGGCTTCTTCCCCTCTCTATTCCCTGCAGAGCTTCGTCTCACCCCCATTTTTGGAGCCTGCTCCTTGGACGATGGCCCAGCACAGGCTCCATCCCTTTCTGTGCCCTGTGCTAGGACCAGCCATGGAAACAGCACAGGGAGCAGCCATCACCTGGGGACCAAGCCCTCAGCACCTCCAGAAAGGCAGAGTCAGCACGGGTCTCCCACAGGACGGGGCCATGAATCTCAGAGTTACTGCTGCCCCATGCAGAGGACAAATCCTTGGAAGTAGTCAGTAGCAGGAGAGGCTGGTATTTAGCCTACTTTTAAAGCATAAGGACATGCCGGTGCAGTGCAAGTCCTGCCCTCATGCAGTGAATAACATCTGGCTGCCCACCTGGCTACTGCTACAGCCTTTCAGTGGTGCCAAGTGTGGAACATTGATATTTTCAGACTGAAGATGCTATGCAATCACAAGCTCTTAAAATTATTGAAAAGGAGAACGATTTCCTCATGTGGACGATAGAGGAGAGATATTTCAAGGTCAGCTCTGCATCAGTGGGGTGTGTCAGAAGAAATACTGTGTAAATAGAGCACTTCCTGCAGATATGCATTGACTGGATTACAAGCAATCATCATAAAACCACTGCAGAGGCAGAACAAATGATCACAGCCTTTGTTTTTGTAAGATTGGTTGAAAGTCTGCATTAACCTGTAATGCTTCTAAAATAAAGCACTTAGCACTGCCTTAGCAAAATTACACAGCTCATTTCATAGAAGAAAATTCATGTCACAATGGATAAAAAATACAGATAGGGGAATGATTTAAAAGAAACACCTTGCTAATGACAAGAACATTTCTTTGACGAGTTGGCTTATAAAGGAGCAGTCTGAAGTAAAACTGCATCCTTCATGAAGCATCAAATATGCTGGAAAATAAGCCAAATCTTCCATGCTGACATACTCTATTAAAATGATGTTGTGGAAAATTGTTATACACATTCAGGTATGTATGCACATAGCCACATGCACCATAGGGGACCTATCCTTCAGGAAGGGACCGGGAGGTTTTGCCTTGCCTTTGGTCTCCTGGATGGAGAAGCCAGTGTGGGGCCACCACACTGCCTGGGGGTGTGCAAGGCTGGGACCCAGCCCCAGGGCAGCCCCATGCCCCTCCATGTACTGGAGCAGTACCTGCACTCAGCAGCCACCCCAGGGACCCAGGTACCTCTGCATTTTAGCAACTGCACTCCACCTTTTTTTTTTTTCTTTTGTTAAATGATTGTGCAGAACGTTTGTTTTCTTTGAAACTGTATTTCTTTTGCAGTCACTCGGTTAAACGGATTCCAATGTGCCTGTTTTATGCCTCTCTTCATTCCAGCAGAGACTAAATTAAGCTTTGAAGTTTAGTGAGAAATCCCAATGGCATAAGACTTCAATGTTATTTCCTGAATCTTGGCGAATTAAAAAAGGTAAAGGACAAGAGGAAAAAAACCCAATCTTCACTGTTGTTTTCTACAGCTTGATTCTGAAATGACTGGCTTTGAAAATAACCTTAGTGCCTGACTTTATGTATTATTCATATATATTAAAACATGTAAATACAGTTTTCAAAGGTTAAATAAAACTCCTTGCCTATACAGGTCACAATTATTTAGCATTTTGATACAGCAACTTACATCATAAATATTAAATAGCAGAGAAGGGAAAAAAGTGACCCCAAACAAACACGAAGTTTTCTCCTCAATATTGAACATGTACATATCACTCAGATAAAGTTTCACAGAAACCAAAACAAGTTGCTTTCTCAAATGTGATTGTAACAAACAAACAAACCCAAACTACTCATCAGGGTAAGTCTTCCTCATGCTGTGACACACCAACTAGACAAATATTCTAAATACCTAACACCTCTGCAAATTCTGTGCTCTTTGGTCAAAAATACCATTTCACCCACTGCTGTCACTACTAAACTTCCTTATCAAAGGCAGAAACAGGCCTGGGCTTTAAGCATGCATTCATTTCTTCTTAGGTTCATTCAGAAAGGAGAGAGGCAAGTTCTGCCTTTGACAACTCTTTACCAGGGGTGGCTAATTGCCAGCGACAGAAATCCTGTTAGGCTACCCAGTCCAGCAATTTGATAGCACTGGATATTCCCCCAGGTTTCTAGTGCTTTGTTCAGGCTGTCTTCGAGTTTTGTGTTGATGCCCGTAACTAGTACATAGCACCTCAAGCTAATTACATTGCTAAGGAATGTTAATACATCTCACAGACCCTCTGGCTCCCTGGTGCAGGTCACTGAGGCACACTGGGCAGTGGCGTGGTGCCTCACATCAGAAGCTGACAAGAACATTTCTGGCTGCATCCTCCTCCTGCCCGGTCTTATGGAAAAAGGCTTATGTGCAAAGTGTGCCAAATTAAGAAAGTAGACTGTGGGGGAGAGAGGGGTATGACAGGGAATGCAACTACAAAGTAGCATTTATTAAAAAATAAAAAAATAAAAAATAAAAAAAGCTTTGTTTTAGTTCAAAGTATGTTAAGTTTACAATTTCAGTTTATGGTTGTTTTAGAAATGACTGAAGGTGAAGCAACATCTTATCAGCCTCTTTTCTTGCTCAGACTAATTACTTTCATGCACACACAAATTGTCCTTTTATCTCTTGTTTAAAGTAACAGCAATATGAGAAAATGAAGAAGTATAAACAAATTGAAACCTCATATTTATTCTGGGACAGCAAACCAAGTTTTCCACTCAGATCCATGACAGCTCTAAGTTCTGAGTTTTTTTTTTTTGTTTGTTTGTTTTTTTAAACATTACAAACCCTTACAGAAATTCTATTCAGTCTCCACATACTTGGAAAATATTTTTGTTATACCTACTGTATCTTCTGCAATATTTTACCAAGGATTGTTGACAATGTTTTATTTGTTATTACCATAAATGTGTCCAGTCATCGGTAGAACAGAATGTTCTAGAAAGTAGCGTAAAACTACTTTGTTAACGTCCTTACAGAAATTCAGGAGACCAAACAATTCAGAAAGCTCTAGAGAAGCTCTGCTGTGCCCCTGTCAAACTCATCTTCACGATGCAGAACAAGTTCTCATCACCTGTAAAAGTATTTCAGGCTGTCTTAGGTAGAGGACTGATTTTAAAAGCATACATTTAATTAGGGCAAGTAACAATCCTGTTTGTTAAGTTTGAGACTATCTTCGTGGAAAAAATTGATAGCCCAGATACTTAACGTTCAGCAAACATCACATGGCACAAGACAGGACAGAAGTGTTTGCTTTTTGTTCAGTGAAATCCAGCTACCAGGGATTGGTGCCTGCAGTCTGGAGCTGCAAATATTGGGAAGGCATCACAGGAAACCTCATTTCCACTGAGCCTCTACAAGAAACTCTTTGATTATGGATGGCTTGAACTAGAGCAACCAGAATTGTTCCTCTATATATCAGAACATAGAAATCTGGTCTATCCCATCATTATCAGTGCTGGAAGCATAGTAATTTTTTATTTTTATTTTTTTTAAGTAGAATGAAAAATCAGAATGTTTTCTATTTAACTAATCTGAGAATTAATTAAAATAAAGATTAACTGTCAGTTGTGAGCATCAAAAAACACATTATACTAATAACAGCTTATTACATTATTTTTCTGCTAGAATGCAATATTGATTAGAAATCCTTGGAATAGAATAAATTGAATATTTGAGCAAATTCAGTAACAACCGTTTTCTAAAAAGTGCAGGTGCATACTGTTTAATTTGAAGGGAGTATGTGGGTGAGATCTAGGTGTGGGGGCCCAGCACAGCCACAGCACTGCTGAACAGCTGCCACCAGCTCCAGCATCCTTCCCCACACCCGATGCCCAAGCTCACCCCAGAAGCCACATGTTGAGCCCAAATGCAGGACCAGCTCCCGGCCCACCCAGGGCTGCCGCCAGCATTGCACGTCCATTGAGACGCACGGACAGTTCTCCATGCGCAGGGACCGATCCCACAAGAACATCAATGGTGCTGAGCCAATACCAAGAAAATGTGTAGAAGTAACAACAGCATCCAGAGATTAGTCACTCTCTACTTGCAGACATTGAATTCACTGCATCTTGCACTTCAGTTTCTGGATACCACAGCTACAGCTTAATCAGTGCTGAGATATTGGAGTAATTAGCTTATCCTAACTCAATAACACAGTTTCCAAACAGCTTGCTGAAAAATCATACCCAGCAAGAGAAGTAAATTCCACTTGTTTTGCAGTGTGTGGCAAAAAACATCTCTGTGCTGACCACAAAGAACTCTCCTGTGCCACCACAGCATGATTTGGGCTAGATGCCCGTTTCAGTCAGCATTGTTAACAGCACAGAACAGCCATCCTCTTCCAGTGGGTCTGGCTCTGGGTCTTAAAACAGTCAGTGCACACATTTAAATTAGGAACAATAGTATACACATGCTCTAGAAATAATTTTCAGTGTATCAGCAACATACAGAAACCTCTGAAGGCAGATAAAGACTTTGATAGTGTCTGTGTTTCAAACCATTGCAACTTTATTTATTTTTAATTTCTGTATTATTTATGCTGATTTAAAATTTACTAATACTACTAATCCGGTTGCAGACTTTTAATTTAAGTACCTGTGAGTGGGAATGGGGATGGAAATTAATAGAACTATACTACCAAATACTAGATCGGCTTATTCTGTTTGAGCTATGTGTAAAATACACATTATGTTTCAAATGCACCAAAGACCTTAAGAACACCTCTTTGGATCCAGTCCCAAAGCTGACACAAGCTGAAAATCTCCTGCTTTTGGCCTGGTGACTGCACCAGGCCCCAGAGCCCCGCAGGGTTGCAGCCCTGCTCTGCCTTGCACAGTGAGAGCACGGCCCCAGTACCACAACCCAGGGCTGCTGCAGGTCAGCCCCTGCCCACATGCACTGCTGCCCTGCCCAGGGTTACAGAGGGCACAGAGGAAATCTGAGCAGAGACTGCAAGAAGCAGCAGTCTAAGGATGCTGAAAGCACCTGCTTTCAAGTTACAGAAAAAAACATTAATGCACTCACTTGAAAGCTGGGCCAGTCGCATCCGCTAAGCTTAAATTCCCTTTTGTACCTACCACAGCCAAGTTCACAAACAGCAGCTCTGCTGTGTCACTGAGTACTTGCTCTTACAGGAAGTCAAGAAAAAAGAGCAAGCAGGTTTTTAGTAATTTGTCTCAATGTAGGCTTTAAACCCTCGATTTATCTCTGTCATTGCCAACACTTAGCTTAATCTGTTGCTCTGTTTCTCACTGCTAAGAATCCCAGAAGGAACTAATATACATAAAGAATTGAATCTCAATTAATGCAGGCTCTTGCTAATTTTTCCAGCACATAACTAAGAAACATTTTAACTCACTATTTTCTCATTGCTGAGCCTCTAGAGAAAACGCTTCCACACATTTATTCTTTATGCAAGTTGGTATTTATCACCCAACATGGCAATGTCATTGCTTGCAAACTTTCATGGTATTGACTCTATCTTCTACCTTCCCAGAAATAAATATTTCAATTAAAATGAGATGTAATTTAAATATTAGCATGAGGTTTCCAAACAGATTTAAATAATGCCCCAGCTGCACATTGCCTAGTTCTTGTCTGGTTCAAGAATTTTGAAGGAGAATATACGATATTAACCAAACACATTTCATATTCCTTCAGTACAACACCACTAACATGACTAACACCAAGGCACATATGAAAAATACAGATATTTGTGTTCACCAGAGGAGGAGGAAACAATGTCTATGGTACATTTAAGCAGACTTGTCGCATTCTTCTGTAAAGATAGACCAGGCCTGCAGCTTCAGGGCATGTCACAGGGGAAGAGGCTGTGCAGAACATGCAGCTGAGACCCAGCTCTGATGGTAGTCCCAGCTTTCTCAAGGAGGGCAACACCGAGTACGTGGGTGCTACGAGCAGGGCCGAGCACCTCACCAGCCTGGTGGCTGTGCTCAACAGCCAGGAAGCCATTTGACACAGCACATGCATTAAGGTAAACACACTTCCCCCGGAGACAGATGAATTTCTAACCTGTACATTTTTATTTTTTGATAAAGCCATTAAAAAATGCAGTATGCTCCCCCTACTGGATCTTAACCTCTTTCCCAGCTGAAACCTTTACCAGAGCTCAAAGCAGAACAAATGAGAACATTTTACTTACCAAGAAAACCAGATGCTTGAGAATCCTGTAAGACTGGGCAGTCCTGCAGCTGTGGAGCGTTCCCATCCAGTCAGGGATTTCCTCTGTTGCCATTCAGCCTCAGCGCAGCAGAAGCACTGCTGAGAGCCCCTTTGCCCCCAGGCCACCAGCCAGGGCTGCCTCCTGACAGAAGAGCCAGGCTCCGAGCCCAGCACTTCGCCTACCTCTCCAGCATGGCAGGACACAGCTAGTGCCTCACTGAGGAGAGGAGAATCTGCGCACCCCCAGGAACACCCCCCTCACCAGCCCCTTATTACCATGTCTGAGACAGCTGAGGTGCCAGCAGGCAGGCGAAGCCTTTCTAAACTAAGCTGGTTAACCCTGGTGGGAAAGGGAAGAGGAAAGACTCCTTCCTTCGACGACTGACAAACAGTAGAGAGCATGAACTTTTTTGGTGTGTTGTTGACAAGAGTAACTTATGCTGGCACTGCTTTGTTAAGGCTACATGGCCCTTTTGGGAAGGACACCAAGATTGGTTGTGATCCTAAGGATGATGAGCCTTGGGGCCAAAGGAAAGCCCTTGGCTACATCATACTCACCCAAAGCACAGTGGCCAAGTCTGTTAACTTCTCAGCGGAAAGCCAAAGCACACTAACATCAGCTGGGAGTTGATGCCACATACTCTCATGAAGGTTACAGATCAGGCACTTTTATTGCTGCATTTAATTTTTTCAATCTACCTCCATAGCCCTGACACATCCCAAGTTGCAAGCAAATGCATTTGGGACATACCCAACTGCATTGACTCTTCCATTTTTCATATGGAAAAGGAAATCCATTTGAATACTAATAGCATTCAGCTTTTCCTTACAAGCAGTGTTTCAGATTTGCAGTCTGGTACAGAAGAGCAGCATGGGGAGGAGGGGTATATGTGACCACAGTAGTGACAGTTACATAATTTTGCAGTTCAAAAGTTATTGGAACATTTCAGAGTATAATGCCCAACAATTTGTATTCCAGATATCTTCCATACAAACTGAAGGACTCCTAAAGGTTACATACCTCCGCTTTAATGCTTGTGCCCTTTTCTCAAATTAGTGATAGAGTCAAATTCTTATGAGATTGTATCTTTGACACAGAGTAAAATTATGGTAATATTCATGTGCAGTTTTATCCAGTATAACTCCTATTTCCATGGAATTAGAAGGGGAAAGAACGTCCCATTAAACCATATTAAAGAAGGTGATATTCACCTTCCAGATATAGGAATACATTTGAGGACTACATATAACATTATGTGGGAAAAAAAAGAAAAAAAGAAAATGAAAATTCAAAAGCAGCAACAAGGATCTAAGCTATTGTGTAATACAGTTCCAGCTACAATTTAGTGCTGATTATAATTCTAGGTTTCTAGACATAAATGAAGGAAACCAGATGAAGTTTGGGGGGACTGTTTCTACAAGTATAATTTAAAAGGGTGTCTGTGCCAGCTGAGGATCCAGCTTTGCCTGCAAGAGGCAGGGTTTGAAAGTGTACTTTGCCTATGATTTGGCAATGTCCAGCATGCATTCAAATAGGCTCACACTTCCTCAAGGGAAAATAAAATGAACAACAACAGCAGACATGCTCTGCACAGATAGTAAATCTTCCTCACCATGGAGGCCAGAGCCTCAACTCATTAAGCCTGCTACCACCAATTTTAATGATATCGGAAGTCTGTACATACCTGCAATATCACCTTGATCTTCAGTGAGGTTTTCCCAACTCCTGTGGCTGCTGCAGTGCCCACTGACCTACCAGCTCTGCTTCTACATGCAGGGCTTAATGAAGCCGCTTTACCATCTAACAAGGCTGCAGGTGTAGGGCTTGGATTGACACAGGAGGAATAAGAGTACTTGAGGTCACACCACAACTGAAGTGTGATTTGTTAGTTAACAGAAGTACTTAAGTGCAATAAAACAAGGCAGCTTTTGTTCCATCACTTTCCTGAGCCTAGAGCCCCTGGGAGTTTAAAACACCCTGAATTAATACAAGTGAAGCCATAAGCATTATCTATGTCCTTCACAGCACAGTCGTTGCACACGTTTATCTTCCTCATCCAACTAATTCAAAGCAACAGCCTATCCCATTCCAAATAATGGGAGGACTCACATGTAGTCCCCCATATACCTTCTAGCTGAGCAAGCAGCATAGTTCCCAAAAGCTTCTGCAAACTCTGTGCAACTAGTAACAGACTGGAAAACACCTATAGGATGGCTAGAAACCATGGCATAATACAGCCATCAGTTATTGCTGTTTACCTGAACCTACTGGGTCAGCCACCACTCACACAGACCTCTCTTGCTAGCAGCCTTGGCTCTTGCTTTAAGCACCAAGAAAAAACAACCCCAATCCCAGAGTAAGCAAAAAGTAAAATGACATCCAAGCCAGAAAGCCCTCAAGAGTACATGACTGTGACACCAGAAACAGAGGTGACCCACCAACCTGACCCCAGCCTTGTTAAGGGGGTACCAGGACAGACACCCTCCAACTTTCCACAGCTCCACAAATAAGCTGATATTAGAGCCTGCTGGCTTTTATAACAGCCAGGTGCTGATCACTCTGATGATTGATCTCTAATAGGCTTGAGATCCCTCTTCAATGGCTACTCAGCCAAAACCAAACCAACCCCCAAACCAGAAACAAACAAACAAACAAACAACAACAAATGCATCAGAAGTGTTATTTTTAATCACTGTTTATGTAAAATAAGGCTAGAACTATTTTTAACTAATTCTATGCCTGTTTTGAAGATTTGTCAAGGAATTTCTACATGCAGTTTTGAGAAGCTCAAATTAAAGACAGCATAAATAAATAAAAACTTATTATTCCCAGAATGCAGCAAAACATGATTAACAAACTAAAGCCTACTGAAAGTCCTGGATTTCTGCTTTTATGTCACATAGGCACTTTTGTGGACCATAATCCCTGTCTCCATCAGAATCCCAGATAAAAAGGAGGTTTCTGAAAGGACTTAACACATTACTTCCATTTGACTGCCAAGCAAGCAGACAACAAGAAAGCTAGAAAAAAAAAATTCACTTGATGTTGTGGGGCAAACCCAGTGCACAAGCACTTGCAGAAAAACTCTAGGTTCTTCCTGAGAAAGTTTTGTTGTCACAAAATACAGTTGAACAAGAAACCTTTTCTTTGTCCTGGAGAGAAGAAGATGAAGAAACTCCGGGGTGTTTCTCCTCACTGTTCCTCGATAGAGTGGACAAGGTAGAGTGACCAGGGGGAGGACACCCTTTTGGCGTCAGACAGGTGACACGATGGCTCCAAAACTGGGGGAGCTCTGCCAGGTCTGTTGGTTGAGATTTGGCTGCTGCTGCCTGCTGTGAAGGTGTATGAGCAACCTTACAGAGCAGCTGCAAGCTCTCTGCCGTATGGCAGCCCCAATGCCTGTTCCCTGACTGCTCCCGGAATCCCAGGCTGTGCTGGGAGAGAAAATGCTGAGTGATGGAAAGCTTCCCTCATCACCACCCAGTGAAACCCTCTTACCATTCAAAATCTCTGCAGGCAGAAAGCACGTAATTTCCCACTTGTTGTGCATAAAATTGGGAGGCAGGCTTTCCCAATCCCCTGCATCATTGCTATTAGCCTGCTGTTCTCACACAGACCCTCTGCACGCCAAATGATTCAGGCTGTGCATTCTTCATGCCCAGATACTAACTGCAACACAATAATTGCAGGGTTGGGAATGAAAACATTACTCAGCTCACTATAACTGATGCCTCTCTGTGAATAGACAAAAGGCAAGCCAAGCACCCTCAGCTCGCACATTCACACATGCTGATGGTTCCTACCTTAATGGTTCTATGATTCTATGATAAAGTGATCTTGTCTTTGAAGAGCCTAAATTTAAACTAAGAGTAGTTGGTGGCCAGAGGTGTTTAGAAGGACTCTGCTCCCTTGGGCAGAATTCTTGACTAGCATTGCTGAAAAAATCTGCTCTGACATTTGCATAGGGATTGCTGGGAAGTGAACAACTGAACAAATGTGAAATGTAACTTGAACACAGGCATGCAAAAGGAAAGATTCAGGACTGTAACTGAACAGACACAAAAATTTATAGCCAACCTACCCTACTATGTAAACTAGCATATAGCTAACTCAGGGAAACACAAGGTCCATACATTTTGATACCATATGAATATATGTCTCAGTTATAAATCTAAAATCACTCCCACACTTGTACTCTATCTCCATTGACTTATTTATGTGAATTCATGCTCAAGTGGAGGGTTACTTACTTCCAAGTGTGAGAGTTTCACTAAACTGTATTGAGAAGCCTGTATTAACTTTATTGAGTGAAACCTAAAACCTGAACTCTGCCATACAGTTCTTTGTAAATCCATAGTGGCTTGTTCTGAGTGACTGAGGCAAATTTAATTACCACATCTGGAAAAACAAGGTAGTGTACACACATGCATACAAACTCATGGCATGGGCATATGTCCTGGTTTCAGTTAGGACAGAGTTAATTATCTTCCTAGTAGCTGGTAGAATGCTATGTTTTAGCTTAGGATGAGAAGAGTGCTGATAACACGATGATGTTTTAATTGTTGCAGAGCAGTGCTTACACCAAGCCAAGGATGGTTTCAGCTTCTCACTCTGAGAACCAAGAAGGTTTCAGCTTCTCACTCTGTCCTGCCGACGGGCATGCTGGGAGTGCAGCAAGAGCTGGGAGGGGACAGACCCAGGACAGCTGACCCTAACTAACCAAAGGGGTATTCCATACCATCTGGGGTCATGCTGAACAATATATAGGGGTGGCTAGCCGGGGGGAGGGCGGCCGGACTGCTCAGGGTTAGGCTGGGCATCGGTCTGTGGGTGGTGAGCAATTGCATTGTGCATCACTTGTTTTGTACACATTATTATTATTATTATTATTGTTATTATTGTTATTATTGTTATTATTATTTCCCTGTCTTAATAAACTGTCTTTATCTCAACTCACAGGCTTCACTTTCCCATTTCTCTCCCCCATCCCAGAGAGGGAGGGGGGAGGGTGAGCTCTGTGGGGTATATGTGGTGGGCTGTGTGGTATTTAGCTGCCGGCTGGGTTAAACCACAACAACATACAAGACTTGATCAAATTTCTGGAAAACTTGGGACAAAAAAAAAATAACCCCATGCACTTTTGGGAGAAAACAACAAGAAATCCCATGAGGCTTTACACATGAGCACCCTGGAACATTGGTTTGATCTGGTGTCTGGGAGGGAGGCCAGCAAAAAATGGAGAAAAACCAAATCCTTACTGAATATGACTATAAATATATGATTGTGTATGACTGCACTTAGCCAGTCTAAAATACACCTCTTTTTGTTGGTGCCTGTAACATGCTAGACCATCCTTGTTCTCTCTAAATCAAAGTTGCATAATGCCTGTTGTACCACATGATTAAGGGCCTGAGTTTTGTGCCAAGGAAAGGCTCAAACTACATGGATAAAAATTAGATAGCATCACATGGTGGCTGCTGCCTCACTGTCCTTGCAGTCGAGAGGTTGAGAAGTGCAGAAGATAGCCAGGAAAAATATTAGAAGTATGTACACCTCACCAGGGGTTAGGAAATAAAGATTAGGATTTGATTTATGCTATTAATAAAGAATAGTTTCCAGAATTTCACAGCATGCACGTACCAGGTGGGTTTAGAAAGGTAGGACTTCAGCTGTGATATGTTTGCAGCTGGTAGAAAAGAGAACAAACTCATAACTCAAACAAACCTAAATATTATATTACAACTCCACTTAATGCTATCTCAGAAAAATAGATGGATGCAGGGGAAGGAGTTCTGCAAAGCATGCACATCCTGCTGACAAAGCTGGGCTGTCTTAACACAGCAGGAGTTGTATATTAACCTACTGACTTTTTAAATCTTTCCGCTTGAGAGTTCCAATTTTTTCAGGGCTGTGAATGGACATGGGCTTGGTGCTCCCAGACCTAAGGGACATCAGCTCCATCCTCACGCTGCAGGATGGTGTTGGGGGTCAGGACACCACTGTGGTGGTCCCCTGTAGGCGGTAGCTCCCAGGAGCACCCGTGGGTGCTGCAGGAGCTGTTGCAGGCAGGGTGGAACAGGTCTTCTTGCAGCCCTAAACCACTTCTCTGTGAAGTGTCCCACCCTGCTGAGCAAACCTCAGAACCTGCTGGCTTCTTGTCCTTGGCCACCACTGGTGTCCCACAGGGGACATTGGCACCACACCAATGGTGGGTTTGGATCCAGAGCAATTAAAAGGTTTGCGTGAAGTGCTGGGCTGAATCCTCCTCCTCTGTGTCGGTTTGATTAAGGGGCCCTGAAAGTGGCCAATTATATTCCATGTGGTTCTGCTGCTAGACTTTTATCCTTTTTTCCCCCAGTACTTGCTTTTGTTAGATATATGTCTTGATGAGGCCCTGATTCAGCAAACTCTGCAAGATTAAGCATACAAACAATCTTAATGGCTGATGTTAAAATCAAGCACATTGCTGGGGAGCAGGGAGAGATTTACTTGTAGGGTGCCAGTTAGGGGGAGACTAGGTCCCTTGTCACAGGGTGTTAAATTGGATCAATAAAAGTGGAGCCATTAGCCCATATATTGCACTGCTCAGTGTCAGCCTTCATTGATCCTTGGCTGCTTGCAAGGTTGAAGTTTTACATATTCAATTATCAGGGGAGAGCATTTAAACAAAAGCTGGAAATAGAGTAAGGGCAAGAAAACTGCTGAGTATGTCAAATTGAGGTTGATCCAAAAACCATGCACTATACATATTCCCAGATGTTTACTATACATTTGTATAGGTAGCACTTAAATATGGAAAGTTGCACTCCTTTTTGAAAACAGCCACCAAAAGTTCGTAAGTTTCATAACCTGTCATTTTGAGCAAAAGGATATATATATCTCCAGTCTGAAAGAAGTTAAGCTAGTTGAAAAGCATATCTAGACACTGAGAACAATTTTCATTCATTACTTACTATTGCAAATGTGTGCCCTTTCTTGGAGGGCAGGCTAATCTAAGCCTTATTCTTTCACTGCTTGCCTGTATTACCAGAAATCATTTTGCCCAGCATTAAGTACTGAAGTTTTCTTTCTAAACCATACCCAGTGGGCAAAATGCTTTAAATGTGTACATTTAAAAATGGGAAGAAAGGAAGACAGAGAAACATTGGGTATGTATAGTTGTGAGAAGTAACTGCAAGGAGAATCACAAACAGGCAAATTCTATTTCTAGACAGCAAGCCCTGAAGCAATAAAGAGGAAAACACTTCCATTAATTTCTACTTGAAGAGATCAATACTACCGACACCAAGTAAAACAGACACTTTTTTCTCATGATCCATTGCAGGGTTGAACAAAACTCCCAGCACTGTACACAGAGCTGTACAGAGCTCCAGCCCCCCTGAGACTGGTTCCTTTTCTGGAGAAGAGATACAGCTGCTGTGGGGCTGCTGCGTGGGAGCTACCCGTGCCATGGCAGCCCCTGATGCGGATCAGCAGTGCAGGTGTGGAAAGAAACACAGGAGCGTGTTTCTGTACTAGGAGTCAGTTTGGCCCTGGTTGTGCAAAATTTAACTTTTTAAAAATTATTATTATTATTATTATTTTTAAATCAGAACAGAAAAAAATCTTCTCTTTCTGAACTCATTGCCTACAAGTTCCAGTTTTGCTCATTCCACATTAAAAAATTACACTTGTTTGCTGAGCACGGCTTGCAGTCATTTGACAGATTAAGCTCCATCCTACTCTGGCTGGTTGTGGACATCTTCCACAGCCACCGCAGAGACACTCGCATACGTCCAGCTCTTTGTCATGCTTAATACATTAATTGGAACTGATGCAGAAGAGGTTGCAGGCAGTGAATTCATCACTCTCTGCATGAAGGCAGCTGCTCAAACAAGAACTGATCTGCTTTCAAAATGCCCTGCTTTAATGTGGTTAGTGATCACAGAATCACAGAATCACAGAATTTCTAGGTTGGAAGAGACCTCAAGATCATCGAGTCCAACCTCTACCTAACGCTAACAATCCCCACTAAACCATATCCCTAAGCTCTACGTCTAAACATCTTTTAAAGACTTCCAGGGATGGTGATGTTTTGTTAAAGAAAGAGACATCAGGTATTTAATGTTCTTCATCTTCCAAAAGTGAGCGAATATTTGCAATTAAATTAATTATGATAATCATGCAGGAATCTCGTCTGTGCTGTAAGTTGGATTTTTATTTTCAAGACATTGCATACTAAAAGAGTATATTCCTTTGTTCTGTATGGATTTTGACTGAAAGGACAGTGAATAGTTACTTACAGCAATATTGCAGACCTGCAAATTGCTCTAAGAAAATGACAGGTTCTCCCTATGGCTCCCTGTCTGTTCCTCCTGGATGGCTGGGATTGGCCTGGGCAAACCTCTGAGGCAGGTGGCTCCACTATTTTGAAGATGAAAGTGGGAATGGTTTCATTAGTGAAGTGATCTTAAACCATGCAAGAAAAGCCAAGCAGATCTACTTATCAGTGCACCTTTGCCTTGTGGGTGAAAACTGCAAATTCCATTGCAAAAGTATTTCCACAATTTTAATGTAGGTTCTTCCAATTAAGAACAAAACATTATGTTTTCCTTTGAATTGAACTTAGGCAAATTCAAGACATTCTTTGCAGTTAAGTCTTACTGTATAGTGGATGCTACACATCCATCATATATTAATGTATCCTATGTACATCTGTGAAAGGCAAGGCATAAAAGCTCTCTCTACTCACCTCTCTTAGTGCAGACACTTTCTGGATTTCAGCAAACAGGACACTCACCACTTGTTGTTTTTTCTTTAATGAGAGTTTTGTCTAAACCATGACAGCTGCTTGAGGCTCCACCCAGGGAGAACTGCAAGAGTGGCTAAAATACAAAGGAACACAAAGTAGGGTTATGTGCAGATACTACCAGAAATAAAACCAGAGAAGTCAGTGCTGAACCTGTTAACCCCTGGTAGCATGACAGAGGATGCTTTTGGAATGGATTGTTAGAGCAAGGTAACTGGAAAATAGTAAAATGCTAACACACTACCTTTGGGAAGACGAGACAATTTGGAATTATGTTTGAGTGGGTCTTCCTTCAGCTGCTTAGCTTGTAGCCCTTGAAAACTCTTGACAGGCTTGCCCAGCTTCCCTCTTGTGGCAGGGCTATGCCCGCTGTCCCAGGAGCAGGACATGGGGCTTCCACAATGCCAGCTCCCCAGGAAGAGGAGCAGTGTAAGAAAGAAGGCTAGCCATGCTGGAGGAGCTCCTGTAGAGCTCCTGCCTCCTTTTCCTAAAAATTTGCAGATCAAAGTTGCATAAATAGGTTGAGGAAGTAGGAGAAACAATAAAATGGACTCTTAATTAAAACATCCCATATCTGACACAATTACTGAACTGCAAAAGAAAATAAATGCCTTTAATTGATGCTGGAATTAGTGTCCTCACATTGCTCGGTTTTAATTTCCAAATTAAGAAGTCTCTCTTCCTAATAGTCACTCACAGTGATAAACTGTTACCTCTGCTAGTCCCATAAGGTGCCCAATAGCCAAATTATCACTTCTTTATTCTTCAGTAATAGCTAGACTCTTTCAAAGAAAGATCTCATTTTAGGGGAATCTCATGAAGAAGTTTAACGGTCCATTAAATAATGCTGAATTACATCTGAATTTGCATGGATTTGCATTTTTACATTTATATTAATGCCAGATGAGTTCATTATGATTCATCTAACAATAATGAATGCTGAAGGAATAAGTAATGATCATGATATTACAACTGTGCCATAATCCTGTCTCTGTAATTTTGTTCTCTTTCCTATTTTCTACAAAAGTGAAGAATTAGTTACTACCACTGGCAATGTGACATTGCTCTCATATTACCAACCTGACTAAGGTCTAACTTTTATGAGACCTTCATGGCTTTTCTGTGAACATACAGCTTAAAGCCTTTGTCGATTAACATCTTTTCAGAAATCAAAACAGCTGAAAAATCATGCCAGGTCCTTTTTCATTTGTTGCTTTTGCCGTCTTTCCTCTTTCTTCCAGAGGATTGTTACTGGCTCTCATAAGCTCAACAGCACATGAGCATGTTCCTCTTGTCCCTTCTGAAGTCTTAGATCTGTCGCGAATGTCAACAAAACTGGCCAACAGACACAGGCAGATTTGGAGAAGAGGGAGAGGAGAGAAGTGCTTGTCTTTGCTGATCACAATCCTGCCTCTGTTCCTGCAACTCCTCACTGTTTCTCCCCAGACAGTTAGCTCTCATCTATGCCACCATCTAAGAATGGTTCCAAGGCAAAACTTAGGTGTAAACATTGCTGGAGGAGGTGATCAGGTTTTATCTGTGGCATGGTGTCTCCCTGAGCTCCCCAAAGAGCTGGGTGCTGCCAGCGTGGAGTGAGCGGGATGCCCCACTGCTAACGTGAGGCTGCTGGAGCAAGTTGCTGGCTGCTGCTCCTACACACCCACTGAGCCTGGGATGAGAAAGAACCATGCTCTTTCCAAACCTGCTTTCTTAGGGGTCCCCTGCTCTGTGCTGGAGCACATCAGCCAGATTTGTGTGTATTCACTCACTGAAACTAACAGCAGTCTCATAAATTAAAAGATAGGCAACCAAAAATGACTAATATATATTTCCTATGCAAGCTTGTGAAGAAAAACACTGTGTTAAGCATACCTGAGAACTGCAAAAGTAACTTCTGAGACCACCCAGTTAAATCCTGTCTTGCCAGACCCTCATAAAGAAGTGTTTAGAAGAGAAACTTGTTGAGGATCTTCCCAAGCCCTTGAGCACCACTGATGGATTCACCAAGACAAGGATTTGCTGTAAGGAGGGGCATTTGCTTGGCATACATTGCTGTTCTTATGCTACTACAAGGGTCCTATGATCAGGTGTAAGACAAGACAAGAAGGTGTCAGCAGGGAAATGAAAGAAATCCATAAAATGTAAGTAGGTGCCAAAACGGTCCATGGAGGAATAAATTCTACAATTTTATTAAAAAGAGAACCTTCTTACACAAAGCGTCTTAACACTGCTCTAGAATATGGCTAAAAAGTCACAAAATAAAGAGCTATTGTTCTTTATCAAAGTCGATACATCTTTAGAGCTCTTTCCACCTGCCCATGTTACAGTCTGTAGAACTGTGTTGACTTGACCCCTCTAAGTTTACCATCACTAAAGTGAAAGGTCTTGCTCTTTGAACCTCAGGCTTCTGTAAGGTGGAGAAAATACATAGGAAGAAGACCAACCTTCTGTGCACAGGGATAATTTAGGATGGTTTATTAGAAAGAGTAACTGAGGAATAGAGCCAACTAGAAACTGAAATACAATTTTTTATGATTTTTTTAAATTATTCTTAAATGCAAAATCTAAAAGTTGATATTATGGAAATGTACAGGATGGGTATAGATGTAATCAAACAAGACAATTGTTTTTTCTCATTCACCTTACAGAACTCCTCTGATATTGATTTTCTTCCTTAGAATACAAATAAGTCTTCTGGCAATTCAGATGTGACTTAATCCACTGTCAGTTTTTGATGCTAAAAACTTAAACTTAACTCTCATGAAGATAAAGGATGTGGCCTAAAATTGTCTCACATATGAGCATAGTTTGAAAAATATCTGAAAAAAATACTTTCCTCATAATCCCTGTAACTATAACTCTGTTTCACATCTTTAGCTACATTATTTTGCTTTCTTAATGTTGTTTTAAAC
Organism: Aythya marila; assembly: GCF_965140915.1. NCBI lineage: Eukaryota > Metazoa > Chordata > Aves > Anseriformes > Anatidae > Aythya > Aythya marila. The sequence continues at coordinate 11,593,050 of NC_139061.1, forward strand.
CCCTTTGGCAGGAACAGCTAATAACAGCTTGGAAAAATTAATATGTATGTTAGATGGAAACGTTCTATTGTTTCCATGGATACCAGTGCAAAATCCCTTATGTGGTACATCTTCCTGCAAAATGTTTAATCATCAGCAAATATATATATATATACACACACACCTGTAAAGCAGAGAATGAGCTTAAAAAATCTCACAATTACACAAAATTACACAACTCACAATATTTCTTAGGTTCCTGTAATAATGTGTATCTAACTTGCAACAGTGGTCCTGATGCTTTGTTTTTTTTTTTTGGGGGGGGGGGGGATCTTATTTGCTTTATAATACTCAATGCTACATTGTCTTAGAATGAACTTGGGAGGATTAGCTTATTTTCCTTGCTGCTGGCCTCTTTGGGTTGCTTATGGTTGAATGGGTTTACAAGCTGACATTGCCCTAGGTTTCCATCAGGCTGGCTGTGTAGGCATGTCACTCTGCTGGCGGAAGCAGGGAGAGATGAGAAGCCTGGTGTGGTTTTTTTCCTCTGGGTCACTATCCAAGGGGCTGATGTCAAGAACCACATCTTTACAGAAACGGAAAAAACAAAAACACATTCAGGAGCATATTCTCATGACTATGCAGTACTAGGTAGGTTCTGTAAAGGTAGACCTCAGATATATTGCTGGCAAAAACAAGGATGATCCCAGCTTTGTTTAATGATGGTGGTTTGGACTAAGATGGCTTGGCACATTATAGAGCTGAAAGGCTAATTGATTAAATCACAGAGGCTGAAACCCTCCCATGATGAGATGTCAAAAAAAAGTGACACATATTACTCTGCTCCTTATGCTGACCCTCTGGACAGGGATGGGCTTCACTTAGTTTTGGCAGCATGCAGGAGTTGTGCCTCCCATCACAGAAGTACAACAGGCTTTATAGTATTCACATAAGGATATGAATGTAGTTAATGAAGGAAGAAATCTCATCCCTAGCCAAAAGAATTGCAGTGCCAATGAAACCCTTCACAAGATGCACCTAAGAGACCCTACCACAACAAAATGTCCAGTGACAGTGACTGCAATTTCAAAAGGCTGAAACTGCAATTAATCATGGGTATCTGTGAGATGAGTGCAATTCATCTTCAAGCAGGCGTGGAAAACAGTACTTTTCTGTAGGACACCCTCTGAAATTTCCACCACCTGATGACTTATTCCAGGATATCAGATTGCTGAAAGTCATTATTTTAATTAGACATTACAATCTTCATTATGAACCAAGACTTCCACTTGCAGCAGTGAATGGTAACAGCACTTGCACACATATGTACTCATCACTGTGAAGGTTTTAATTCCCTAGACTTATGGGTTGCTTTCCACTACACAGAGGTCAGTGTATCACACTGGGCTTGTTTTCATAGAAAGAGAAGAAGCAGTTCCCTGAATGCTGAGGAAGAGCAAAGCTTTCCTAAAAACTCCAGCCCGTGAGTTGGGTCTGTGCTGCTCATTGGCTCGAGACCTGAGATGAAACAGAGTGCTCTCCAAGGCCAGCCCGTGGTGCCACTGCGCAGGGGCAGCAAGAGGCACTGCGTGTGGGGACGACTGCCCCAGCACCGCAGGCAGGACCTGCAGGAGCAGAGGTTCTTGTGTCTTCCTTGCATCTCCGGGCCTTTAGCTGTTCCAGGCAAACACTCCTGCCCTGGCATTCCTGGTCTGACTCTTCCATAGAGGACTTTAAAAAAACTTCTAATGGGGAAAGCAAATTTTAAATACATTTCACCTTCTGTTGAATACCATTCTGTTGTTCTCCAGTACCTTTGCTTGCTTAAAAAAGGTTTCACTGCTTTCATTTCACTGAAAACCCACCTTAAGCTTCAGTTAATAGTGACTTAATGAGGAGTCCTTTAATTATAACAGCTGTTGTTTTAATTACCAAAGGATTTATAATTGGATCCTCTGCCCAAACCTGCTGCTAAACCAGAGGCTCAGAAAAACACCTGGCAGAGGCCAAGTTCACCAGGCAGTCTGTCTGCCACAACAGAACATGTCCTTCCATTGAGAGCAGCCACGCTTTACTTTAGCTAATCTTTTGAGAAAGCAGAATGTGTGAACAGTGCTATAATTACAGATACAACATGATGAACACAGAAATATTCCTTATACTAATGCATGTTATGTATATTGGGTTGTTGGTAACAATAAACAACTCCAAACTTGTCATGTACTTATTCTATAGCTCTTACTACCATTTTACCATTTCAAGGATATATATCCCCAAGCCCTTTTCAAGCAATTAAATCAAGAAGTTGTTTTGAAGGCTTCTAGTGATTTCAGGAAATAATCCTCTTCTCACACCTCTGAATTAGAAAGTTTTTTTTTTTTTTTTTTCCCCTAAAAAAGGAACACTTTTAGACAGATTTGTACACTTTTACAGCAAATCTTGTTTTGCGTTGTCAATACCACAAGGTCAAATCATCTGTTTAATTTTGGGCTCTTTTCAGAGTTCCATGGGAAAATTCAACATCCATTTGATGGAATGAGAAGTTAACATTCTGAGAATTCTCTCCAGAGGTAGAAATGCTGAAAAGCTGTACATCGGAAACATTAAAGGTAGAGTCTTTCAACAGGCAATGAAACTGTGATTTCAGAGAAGTTTTAATTTCAGTTAAAAGAAAAAGTTCCAGAAGGTGAAGGACATTCAAAATGCCAGCCAGTTGCATTTATGAGGGACAGTCAGCCCATGCCAGAAGGTCCCATTTCTGTGGGGCAGGAGTGGTAGAGCATAAACATTTGCTCTGTGAACCTGTCAATCTTGATGAACTGAAAGACAGTTGAAAAAGAGAAAGAAGGTTTTGCTATCCTGTAATTTTAATTAGACTCTGAACTCTCTCTTCTTCTGTAAACTATGTGCTATGTGCTGTTAACACAGCTGCCTTTTCTTTCCAGATGGGGCTTACATTTAAAGGGGATGAGAGATTGTTTCTTGCATAAAGCAAGTATGAATCAATGCCTCAGAGAGCAGTGACCAGCAGGCACGGCACCAGTTCAGAAGGCAGGAGCTTGGCAGAGTAGGATCTGTGCTGTCCTTGCTTTCATGCACAGATAATCTCCCTTCTCTTCCACCTCCCTGTGTTTGCAAAACAGTTGGAGAGTGGTACTAGGAGTTGTAGGAGATAAACATTATCAAAGAGAAAATCTCCTTATTCATTTGCAGTTATCTCAATTAAATTATTTCCTGGCATGTGTGCTCACTTACTCTGACAGTGGTGAATTTCAAAATTAATTTGATTTCTTTCTGCTGGGCAATATTTCCCCTTGGGCTGGCAGATGTTCAGAACCAGCAGCTCCCTTTTCCCCTCTGGCATTTCCCTTTCCCACCATCAGGGCTGGGAAATACTGCCCGCAGATGGCAGGACCTCCTTGACTGCAGGCCACCCAAAGCCAAGTGCCAGAGGTGGCAGGGGCTGCCCCGAGCAGAGCTTCTGGCCGCAGCCCTTGCCCAACAGCCCCAGCACCATACACAGCAGCTACTCCCTTGCATGTCTGTTTTGAAAGCTTCACTGCAAAGGGCTGGACGTAAACCTTTCTGTACACACCCCTCAGTTACGACCAGCACAGCCTCAAGTCAGTTGTTTTAGCTGCACACAGTGAGCAGCACTTGACAGGTTATTGACTTGCAGTGATACACTTTATTAAAAACCAGGAGGGACTGAAGCTCTTATCTCCTTATTAAAGTGCGGACTTGCTAGGAAAATTTAGCAATATGAAAACTATTAAAGTATCCAGCAGAAACAGTCCTTCTGAGACCTTCAGAATAGCAAAAGGTTAAATCAAAACTTCTCTGCTACAGCATAATCAGGAGATGGCCAGGCAATGTCTCTACATTATCATGCTGTGCATGCTTAAATTAGAACAGCAGAGTGGATTTTATATGGGTAGCATAAATAAATTATAATACATAGAGCCTATTCCCTTCTCCAAATGGCCTTCTTTTCCACTTCTGACTGAATTTGAAACTGCTAGAGCTTGATTCAAAGCTCGCTGAAGAAAACATGCTTTTCATGTAACAAAACAGGCTTCAGATGACCCTGAAGGGCCAACTGCGAACACTGGCAAAATGCTAGCTAATGGCTGGGAATAAGGTGGAAAATAAAAGCCCTCACAGACATCTCTCTTTAGTTATAGAGTACAGGTACCATTTATAGCATGGATATGACACCATTGACCAATGCAATGAGCAAAGGCTTTGAGAACCATACAAAGGCCAACCTTTAAATATCTCCACTCTATACTTTCTATGTTCGAAAACCATAAGTGCAGCTCAGCATGACAGACTGAACCTATGGCAACAGATACCAAAAATATAGGGAGGATCACTTAGGGAGACAAGCAGAGCTGTATGGCTGCTGTGTGTCTCAAGCAATAACTACAAATCTCCTCCGGAGATAATCTTGACTTCCCTCACTTTACCACACAGCCACTGCAGCCTGTGGGTGTGGGTCAGGGTCAGTGTCACCTGAGCATGCATCATGGTGCACACAGATTTCATGGACCCAACACATGAACTGGACTCAGAAAATGTATTTATAGTAGGTATATTTGTATACTGATTTTGCAGAGCAATTGTATGCATTGCTGTTCTGTACTGGCATAATAGGCTGGGCAGATCCAGTGCCAGAAGTGAGCACAGCCAAGCGTTAGCATTTAGCAGCAAGGACCTTTCACATAGTCTGCAGAGCACAAACTTGTCTGAGATGTCAGCCCACAGCACAGCTTAGTCTGAAGATTTGTCTAACCCCAGCATGGGATCTGAAGAGTGTCAATAAACAATTAGCATGCTCCCAAGCAAGCAATTAAATCAATGGCAAGTGGGGAATTCCAGCAGACAATTCAATTACTGTATTAACCACAAAAGTTGCTATATGTAAGTAGTATAAGGAAGACAAAAAGAAAAAAAAAAAAAAGGCAAATAAAAGACTCAGGCTGTTTGCTTCACCATTTGCTTCTGGAACAGTATAGCATCATGTAGCAAGAGTTGTGGAGTGTGTTTGATTTAAGGTGAAGATAACACTTACTATTACAAAAAAATAAAAAAAATTGCAAGAGGGCAGAATGTTTTCCAACATGGTTACCATTATCTGTGTTTGACAGAGTTGACACATTTCTTGGCTGCTTCAGGAAAAGGATAAAGTGGTAGTGGTAGAAACTGAGCTACAGGTAATTTTCTTACAAAACAATTAGCTTCTCTCTAAGTTATAGGGCAGCAGTGCGTAAAGACCATTTAAATCCCTGGAATATTTTATTAAGGGCTAGTATATTTCAATGGGAGGAAAATGCAATTCAAGACAAAGTAATCCATCAGTGAGATGGTGCTTCTTGTCTTTCCTTAACACGTCTGTGAAATGAGAGGCTGAGATGAAAGCTTGGCTGGCTGGTGGGTTCCTAAGTGGAGGCAGAGAATAAAGGTTGACTTCAGAAGCCCTTAATGGACATTTTTCCTTCTCATTCACACCAAGCAAAGTGGAGGAGCTTACCTAAATCTCTCTGCTCTTGTCAACTGTGCTTACCCATCCTGGAGAAAAGAGTGAGGTGATGAAGACCTCTGCATGCCAAGAGACTGCCTTAGCATAGGTGTTGGCTACCTGGGAATAAATAAAAAAGGAAATCTCCACAGATAAAACAAAAGGGACAGGGCTCTGCCTCACCCTTATAGTTCTCCCATCATTTTCTGTCCTCAGCAAAACAGGAGCTCACAGCACCATGGTTCAGTCTGGCTGCAGGACAGCCTGTGCTGAGCAGCCAAAACCAAGCAATTACACATGGAAAAAACAGTCTTTCTGAAGCTGGGTCAGCATCTTGCTGCTTCCTATGTGTCTCATGCTTAATTATGAGTAACATTGCACATCTTGCTTAGACTACTGAGAACATCTGCTTAGCCTGGAGAATTCAGAATCTATCCACTCATTACGCAAGATAAAATAGCTTCAGTTTCAAGTGGAGCTGACATGGAGCCTACAGAATGAGCAGAACCATGAAACGTGCTGTTTGATCCATGATATGCTAGCTGTTGTATCAACTTTTCTCATGAGATGAGAAGAAATATTAGCTAGGAAATTACTTCCCAGTTAGTTCAAGCTGTATTTTGCAATGCTGATTGAGGTGGAAGGTGACAGAAACAATTGCTAAATATCAATAATATTATGTACACAATTAAAATGCAACCAAGTCTTCTAATACAAAACTAAATGAGGTTGTGAGCCTGTGCAGGGATTCTGTGATGTTGCTAGGTTAAATCTTCAATTTAGTGGAATATTTGAAAGTGTAATTCTTGCCTCCTCCTCCTCCAAATCCCTTTTAATATTCACAATTGGTTTCTCTGTGAGAGATTTCCAGCTCTGAAAAGTTATTTGAGCTGAGTAGCTAAGGATTGTATTAATAAAACACTGTTATTTAGGACAAATCTCTATAGGCATGTTTACTAAATAACTCTGATATTTCACAGAATAAATTACATTAATTACAGACACAACAATAGCAGCAGCAACATCAACAACAAATATAGGTGGTTAAATGTTTGTCACAGCCATCACAAAGAAAAGAAAAAAAAAGTCAGTGTGGAACCTTCTTTTGGAATAAATGCTTGAAGCCCTAGACAAGCTTGTGTGTGTGTGTGTGTGTGCACGCTTTTCTCATTCCAGAATTAATGAAAGGAGAGAGAAGAAAATGAAGCAAAACATGGGAGGCAGCAAGTTACCCTGACCTGTTGCCTGAGCTGCTGTTGTCCTAGCAAGATCATTCAGGGTGCCAGAAACCCACAGCCCCTCCAATGCAGAACAAGGCAGCACAGCCCAGGGTAAGAGGTGTGTCAGGCAATACACAGTGTTGCAACACAGTGCCCAGCACATGCTCCCAGCAGCATTGCACCAGCCACAGGGTGCCAGCAGCCCGAGCTGTGTGCTGCAGACACCCCAGCCCCTCCCTTTCCTTCTTGGTCCCACGCCGTGCTTCCAGTGCCACTCTGCCAGCAGTGGCTGAGAGGTCCTGGGGGGTGACATCACCCAAAGCCTGGCACCACCAAGAGAGCAGAGAACTTCAGTGCATGCCAAGTCAATGGCTTCCTCAAGTATCACTGAGAAAAGGTCCTTCTGTTCTCCAAATGCCTTATGCATCATCTCTTCCCTATGGCTTTGCTATCACCAGCGGCTAGGAGCAAATGGTGCTGAGAGTTCCTGCTGAGGGACCAGGATAATTTTTGCACCAAGCTACTGCCTGGCTTAGCAATCCTAGGAACACAAACTTTATGCCAGAGGAGGATGTTCTTGGTTGATGTTAAGGGACACAGTTTTCTCATGGAGAGATTTGTTCACTAGGTCTGCTCATACTTGTCAATATTCCAGCAGTTGACTTTGAACAAAGTCATTTTCTCCTCTCTGTGCATTTCTTTTTCTGTGGGTAACAATCTTTGACTCCTTTATAAGGCACTTAGAGAGAGCTACAACCGAGAATATCTGCAATCTCTGTGCTGGGAGAGGAGTTGTAGAATAAGACTGGCTGGGATCCATGTTGCTCTCAGCAGGAGTTGTTGTCCAAAAGCTTAATTAGATACAAAAAGCTGATTAAAAAAAAATAAAAAAAAAAAAATTAAAAGATTTCAGGCAGCACAAGGTCAATTTAAGTCAGAATCCTGTCAAAGTAATGAAGATGGAGAGAGTCAGATTTAGATAGAAGAGAGAAGAGTAAAAGCAAACTGCTCAGAGCAAAATGACACCAAGATTTCTGGTCTTGGGACTCAAGCGAAGGTCTAAATCAGGAGAAGTGAGAATAGCCACTAAGGCTGGCGAGAAGAGCAAGTCTTTCCTCATTAGTAACAGAGAGGACTGATGCAGCCACAATGACCCTGGGAGAATTCAGCCTCCCAGGGGACATCCATGGTGCTCCCCCACAGCCCGGTGTGAGGCCACACACAGGCTGCCCATGGGCACCGCCATCCTTGCTTGGCCCAGCACCGCTCATCCCCCTGCACCCTCCTGCAGCCAGTTGTATAGCTTGGCATGGCCCCATGGACTCCAGGCAGAGTCCACTGCCCACCCTGGGGTCATTCCTGCAGAAAATGGGGAAAACATCCACAAAACACTCAATATATTAGTAGATAAACCACAAGTGGTACTCAAAAGTGAAATGATTCAACGTGAATTACTTGTTTGGTTTCACAGATGACACACCAGCTGAAGAACACCCTGATGGATATTACCCATTTCAGGTCTGATACATTTAGTGAGGAACCAAAATTACTCTTGTGAGGAGAGGTGCTTTGTATCACCTTCAATTTAAAAATTCAATTGTCTGAAATGAACTCCCTAATATAGATTTAATAAGATTGTCTATGTTAATTATATATCAATTTATTGTTAAAAGAGCACTAAAGATGTAATAAGATAAATCTAAATGTTCTCTCGTTAGCTGAAAGCCACATGAAGTAAGGGTGAAATTCATGTCTATGCCACTCAACATTAGACCGATGCAGGATTTGTCTAAAGCCCAGGAAGCACAAGTACAATGTTGGTCTTGATCTGACCTCACTGCACAAAAGCAGAAACTGCTATAAATGCATAATGACCTTTTTGTCAATACCAGATACTTGCAAAGAGATTTTTTTTTTCAAATCAGCTTAATGCTTTACCTGCAATTCCATACCAATGTAATTAGATCAAAATTATGCACTCAACTATTATTCACTTTGCTGCTACTCAGCTACACAATATTTGAACAGAAGAACATAAAACAAAGCTTCCCTTTAAAATATGAAGAGTGAAGTTTTAACAGGTATTTTGTGGAGGGACATTTTAAAACAATTAACAGGTGTGTTCATTTGCAAACTGGCTTATCAGACATTACCACTTGTAAGATAGACTTTGCTCAGGCTCCCAGAAAACAAGAACAGGAGCTGGAGAAGTCACAGATCAATAATCTGTCCTCCTTTCCATGGCTAAACCCAGAAAATATTGTTTAACCTGTCTTTTCAGGCTCAACTTCTATTAACACACCCTCCCTAAACAATCCATTTCAGAGCTCTCTGGTCCAAGAAGACTTCTGCAAGGGGAATAAGTAACCACCCATGCTTCAGACTAAAACCTTGAGCTCCCATCCCCCAGACATTTAAATCCTTGTCTTGCTGGATTGGGATGCTTTGTGCAAGAAGTACCTCAATGTAATGGTACAGAGTAGAAGGAATGGTGCAGGGCTGCACAGCCCAGTCCAGGATGCAGTAGTTTGCCCAAAACTGGATCTCAGGAATTTGATCTTTTCATTCACAAAGCATCCCTCTGCAGGATGGGAAGAGGGAAAAAAAAAAAAAAAAAAAAAAAAAAAAAAAAAAAAGGAAAAAACAGTTACTGCAGATGCTTCACTACTTTAATCCTTCTCTCCCTCTTGTTTTCACTTTTAATTAATTGTATTACTTTGTCACAGTTTGGATTGATACAATCGCAACTGTTCTAATCACTGTGAGCACCCGCTCATAAATACTATTAATTGTTAATATTGTACTGCAGAATAACTATCACTTTTTTTTTTCTAAATGAATTTTTGATTTGGTAAATCAATTTTTGAAAGTCACAAATCTTATTTTTAAGTAATTTAATTAAAACTAATTAATAAGGGAAGGAGAGTAGACAAAAGAGCACACAGGATACCTAGTTTGCAAAGGCGTTGGGTAGAAGAGATCCACATTGGTTCAAGCAATTTACAGGCAGTAAGAGTCTGGCTGGCTAGGGCAGAAAGTAAAGCACACACACACAAAAAAAAAAAAAAAAAAAAAAAAAAGAAGTTTCTCATAGTATAATTAATGACACAGAACTAGCTGTAATATAGAAGTGTCTTGTATTACTTTCATGATACGAAATGCTTGCTGTAGTGATAACGATAGGACATCAATTATCCTTTTAAGTTTCTTTGCCTCTGACGGGTTCATTTTCTGTGCTTGCTTGCCTCCATTTTAAATTACTCAAGTGAATTTGGAGTTCCTGAGAGGGATTAGCAGCCCATGGAGCTGAGTGAAGCTGTTGCCTGCTTGCAGACCTGAACCGGAATATCCCATTTGCCTTCCTCCTGCTGTGCAGTGCAAACCTCCGGGCTGCGCAGGGCTCACACAGCCCTGTGTCAGAGGGCTATTTGCTTCCCCTTGTGCCAAGTTATTCAGAAAAGTAGGAATGAATACGAGGAGCTTTAGAAGAAATGTATTGAGATGCTTAGATTGCTTACATAATTTTAAAGATTTCAGATTAGATCCTCGGGAGGGATTGACGTTTTTGAAATAGTGTGCTTCTGTCTCCGGCAAGAAACATGTGGGTTGTCTCTCTCTAAAGCACAGTGACTTTATTCAGACCTAACGCAAGTGAAATTTAGTCACCTTACTCCAAACAAGCAGGTATTAGAGAAAAGAGTTTTGACATGAATATCAAACACACTCAAAGAAACAATATTCATTAACAAACAAATAAAAAAAATAATCATTCAGAATAAGACCAGCTGATGTTATCATAAGAACACGTAGGGTACAAAATAAAGACAAAAAGAAATCTTGATATAAATCAAGTTTAAGCACTCCACCAATCATCAGCTCTCTAAATCAAGAGCTCCGGCAGATTTTCCAAGCGAGAATCAATCTTCCTGTCTCTGCAGCAAATACCATAATCTTTTTCCCACCATGGTATAGAAAATATCTGCCACATTCAAAATTTACTGGAAACTCTTCCACTAGCCTGTTTGAATGTTGCAATTTAAAATGCTTTTAAACAATAGGCCAGAACAGTTAGCACCACTCTGCCTTTATCCTCTGTGCAAAGAGATTTTGATAGACAGACAGATCTCCAACTGACATTCACAGCATGCAGACCTGATCTGTGGTTACCCTGAATACTCCTTTATGCCTAAAGCTCCTAACGCTGCTGCAGCCACCCTGTGCATCTGCTGGAAAAGCTGCTTTCCTGCGCCCTCCTGCATCACTGCAGGGTACTGCTCCGGCCACAGAGCTCTGCCCATGTTAGGGATGGGGCACATGGAGGCAAGTTTTCTAGATTATTGCTGGGAGACTGAGTAGGGGAGAAGCCACCACACTTGGTGTGGTCACACCTGCAATACGATAGGGATGGATCCCTATAGCCACCCATCCTTAGACACATCTGACCCAGGCTTGGCAGGAACCAGCTAGTGCACTAGAGCATCTTGCCCAAACTAGTCTGACACTCACACAGCAGGACTGAGTTGCCTTACTGTTTACATAGGAGGTATTTGTGTAGCCTGAAGGCTGGAAGGGCAATACAGGAGATGAGGTACCTTAGCCATACAAGGAGCCCACATCAGTCCCTGATGGGATGGTCAAGTAGCACCCAGCAGAAAGACAACAAACCAGGACCACCTGCCAAGGCAAACTTATTACCAACATTCACCATCCTATACACATACACCAGTATCCTGCATTTTCCCCTTCAGCAGTGGAACTCACATTTCTGTCATTCCAAAGGTTTGAGCAAAAAGGTGACTGCAAGTAGAGGTTGCATGAAAACAAACAGACTGAATTGCCTTCGCTATAAATTCTCTAAAGCTCAGAATAGATTACTTATGCTTACCCCGCTCCCCATCTGCCAAACTCCTAGACCTCCTGCATCTCAGACAACAGGAACATTCAAGAAGGGTGGAGGTAACCCTTTGAATAAAAGAGAGACTACTATATTAGGAGAGACTGCTGCTTACAATCTTGAGGGACTTTTCCCCTCTTCCATCTTTGACAGAGATTCAATATGGAGGTGAACTTTGTGGAGTCCTCCAGGAGCTGTGAATGGTGGTGTTCATATTCCTGCAGCAGGTGATATGCATTTCCTGAGCCTGAGGAGATGCACCTGCTAGCTCAGCTGACATCCTGTCACCTCGTGGGGTGGCAGAGATGCTGCTGAAAACACACAAAGGTCATGGTGAGGAAAAGTATACAAAAAAGCAAGTACAGTGTAAGAAGCAGGAACTTAGGGCCAAATTGTTAATTCTTAGTACAATGTACTAAATCAATACTTCTAGCATTAAAATATGTTTACGTACCAAGAAATTCTAGTGATTTTGCAGAAATAACCCTGAGGCAACAGGTAAAGGAAGAGGAAAAAGCCTATCAGATTAAGAAACTATTTGAGTCAGTGTCACTGAAACAACTAAGAAACCTGACTTTTCACTAGAATTTTTCCTAAAGTGTTTTACTTTATTTCTGCACAACGTACATTCTAAACTTATTTCTTAAAGGTTATTTGTAAAGCAAATTGTGAATCAACAAGCAGTATTCTTCCCTTCTGCCATTGTTTAAATTCCACAGGACTTCAGCACATGCTTATAATGAGGCCAACCTGCAACTGTTTTGCTTGGTTGTAGCTCATGCTGGTGCTATATGGATGCCTGTGGGTTTTTAGTGTCATTTATTAAGCTGTAAAGTTGGCAGAATTGCAGTGAATTTGGATCCCCTGGAATATTAGAATTTTTGTCACTTTGTGTTAACACTGGTGTCCTGGCTTAATTCCAGTTTGTTTAATTATATCCTAGAGCTCCCAAATACCCCACATTGTTAGCTGGAGAGGATGAGCTGCTCATAACTGTGCTTTCACCTAGCTCTGCACTGCTGAGCAGCTGCAGCTCCCAGTCCTGGGGGCGGCTGCACTTCAGTGGTGGGTGAAATGATGGCTATATATCATTCATGTACCCACTAGAGATTTCTTAAAGCATGTGCTTCAAAATGAAAGGTTATATAAGTGGAAGAATTATATTGTATATCTGTTATACACAAGAAGAGAGGGGATGGCTCCAAGCAGTACTGTTAAGGAGAGGTAACATTAATAGCACAGAATTCAGTCTTGAAGACCCCTTTATGGAGAATAAACAGATCATTTTGAAGCTGGTCCAGAAGGTACAAGGCTGTGAGTCATAAGTGAACTGCCTCATTTGACCCTCAAGGTATAGAAGAGATCTGAGCAAAACTTTCAAAAATACATTATGTTTATCACTGGTGAGGGCAGGTTGTTTCCCCCCTATTTATTCTGTATCTTGTAGTCTCTCTCAAAAAACAAAAACAAACACACAAAAAACTTACAAGTGCTGGGTTCTGTTTTTTTTTGTTTGTTTGTTTGTTTGTTTTTTGTTTTTTGTTTTTTTTTAAACAAGAAATAATTTGTATGCCAGCCAGAAAAACTGAGGTTTGATTTTGCTTCAAAGTATATATGATACAAGAACAAGTGTCTCTGTAAAGCAGCAGAAGGGGACCTTGCAGATTTTTTTCTATTTTGATTAAAATAATAGTTTTTCTTCCAAAGGGATATACTTTGGAAGTCCCCACTTCCAAGTGAGGACTGCAGTGGATCACAGAAATTGAGCGGGTTTGGTCCCAACATTCTTGCAAAATTTATTTTCCAGCATCTTCCTCTTGTTGCATTGCCTTTTTTAATTTTTATTTATTTATTTATTTATTTTTCCTCCTTTGCTTCTTAGCACTTTAGAAACAAAGCTAATTAGAGATGTCTCATCAGAGACTTCAGTTTGGGGAAGTAGAAGGAAACAGTATTAAATGCATATTGAATATTCATTCAACAATGAAATCCTAATTCTGCTTAGCAGTTCATCTTGTAGAAGAGCATTTCAAAGTTAAACTTGAACATCAAGGTGAATATTAATTGTGGTGCTGCTGTTTTTTTCTCAGCAAATCTCTTTCTAAGTCATAGTTCTGTAAATTCCTGTGCACAGCTAAACTCACTTCTCAGTACAAGCAGAAAAATAACATAAATGAGGTTTATATGTGTGGTGTCTGTAGCAAATCCTGAAGAACTGAGAAGTGCAAAGCCAACAACAGTTTGACAAGTAACAGGTGAACCCCAGAGGCTGTCCAGGGCACCCTGGTTTCAGCAACAAGCCCTGCCTGGCCTGTGGCTCAAGGTGCAGCTTCTGTGCAGGGTTCCCCAGTGCCCTTGGGGTTCTTGTGCTGGCACCTGTGCCCTGCCACATGAGAGCTGCCCAGGCCCTGCGGCCACCCCAGGCTCTCCTTTTCTGGCATGCAGCCACTATGCATCCAGCTGCAGCCAGACCTGCTCCACAAGGCAGAGTCCCTAGGCCCTGTCCTGCTGGTGCTGCCACCACCTCTGTAAGTGCCACCATGAATCTTGGCACCTGCTTCCTGTCAGGCTGCCCAGGGCACACCAGACAGCATCCTACAGATCTCCAGGACAGGCCTCCTGCTGGAGGAGGTGCCGGGGCCGGGTAGGTGGCACTGTGATGAGAAGGTGGCTGCCTGCCTGCAGCCCATGCACCTGTTGGTGCCCAGTAGGACAAGGTGGTGCCTGTCACAGGTGAGCAACATCGCGTCCCACCGGTGGCTGGACAGTGCAGAACGCCCCAGCTGGCAGCCTGTGCCTCTGTTGCTTTTTGTCACCCTCATGCTGTCACCTCAGAAAGGAACATTATGGGGACAAGAGGAAAATCAGCATTATCACTGTCAGCATGTGATCACAATGTCAGGGCTGGGCTTCATGCTGAACTCTCCAAACGCCTGTTTTCTAATGAAGGTCTTCCTCACTCTCTTTACTCAAAAATATTCCCTGCTTCCCAGAAACAAAGTCCCAGTTCACTGTTATCAGATGTGAATTGCAGTGTACATGTGCAAAGAAAGTAAGAGAGAGAAGCTTTTTATGGAGAAGCTGCCTTAGGGATTTCATTCAAAATGATCGTCTTCAATTTTATTAAAATCAATAGTAGATTTTATTACAGTATAAATTAAATGAGAGGCTATTTGCTCCTCAGATACCAGAAGCAATAGTATGAAAATCACTTCAAGCACTGATATTCATCCAGATGTCTTAGCTAATGTTATCTATGTGCAAGTGTGGAGTTTCATATCTTTTTCTCTCTTATTTTTTCATCCCTTAAACACTAGGAGTAAGTTCATGAAATTTGGCTGAGGCTTTCAGATGATAGTCAGATATTTTTTAAAGGCTCAGGCTCAATAATGGCTTAAATACGGGAGGGAGTTCAGCAAGGACCTGAAAAAATTATTGAGGTCTGTAGGAAATGCTCTACAGTGAGTGATTAAAGAGCTCAATCTGTTTAGTTTATTAAAAAGAAGGCTAAAGGTGATTTGATTACAGAGTATTAATATGTTCACAGGGAGAAAAATACAAGGGTCTGAATGACTTTTAATCTAACCAAGAAAACAGCAACAAGAATCAGCAGCGTGTCCTGTGCAGGCATGTGCCCTTAGCAGGGAGGGCTGGAGTGCAGTACTGGGCTCTGAGGCAAGCCACCTCTCAGTGCCTGCCATGGCTGGGTGCCTCTTGGAGAGGTGGCTTCTTCCACCACAGAGAAACTGCTAAGGTTTTCTTCTGTCCTTAGAGCCTATGAATAAGCAAAGGAGTCTACACTGAAAGAGGTGAAACTAAAGAGATAAATGGAAGAGTCTGCACTATCTTGTCAAAGAATTAATTCTCCACCTTCAAAAGGAAACCTGTTCAAATCTTAACACAGGGGCATTTGCGGTAGGAAGTACATATTTACAGACTCTTCACACACAAGAACAGCTTGTTCCTTTGCTTTTCTGGAAGGTGCTACCCCTAAGCAGACCACAGACGAACCCAACCGCCTATCTGCAGCTGAAAGGCTCCTGCACATCCAGCTAATGCTTCCCGTGGCCGCTGCACGCTGAGGAGAAAAAGCTACAAGATACTCCAGACATTGGTAGTCACGCTTTCTAATAGCACAGCTGCATCTACAGCTGATCAGTCTGCCCTGGAGGGGACTAGCACCTGCTGACAAGTATGCTCTGCAGACCTTTTCAAACTTCGCTTCTTCCTAAAAACATGGTCAAAATCAGGGAAAGCCCTGGCAACTCTTGATTCCTATGTTGGTGTTCATATGACTGTCCCCACTTGCTGCCTGCCCTGCATGCTTGCTGTCTCAGCATTTCAACTGCAGCAGCAAAATGAGGAGCTAAACAGACCTGTTACAATCTATACTGCTGCTTTCAAGGAGCTGCCAGCATCTGCTGTGGTGTATTTGCAGCATCGTTTAACAAAAATAAGCCAAGAGAATCTTCACCAATCCAGGAATCCGTGTGCCTGGAGCAGTGTGTCCAGGGGATGTGCAGACTGACCTCCAGACCCTGAGAGGCTCCTGCCTGTGAATGCTCCCCACTGCATGTCCCCCACCAGCATGCTATGACCAGCCAGATTCATGACCCAATGCAGACAAGAGTGCTTAGGGGAATGCAAAGTGAGTCTGAGCCTATACCAGCCTTCAGAAGGACAGAAGTTCAATGTCTTGTGTAAGCTGCTCCTCCAGGTAACTGCAGTGAGTGGCAAGAAAGGAAAACAGGGAAAAATAATAAATCAATAAATAAAGAGGACTAAATTAAGTGGGATAAATATCGTCTTCAAATTGCCCATCTCTTATCGAATATGGCATTGCTGAGCAGGTTTTGAGCAGCTACCTTTGTTAATCAAACACTTTTTGGCACCTAGCCTTGTTCTGTGCACTGGATTATTTTCTTAGCACAGAAAACAACATTGACAAATATCCAGTTTATTTCTAACATCATTGTATCGTGCTCATGTGGTGGAGTTTAGCAGGTAAATCTGTTATTTTTCCACTAATTTGAAGCTAGATTTTTTTTTTTTTTTTTTTTTGAGGAAACATGGTGTCCCTCGGCCTTAGATGCTGACAGCAAACATTTCTGTGAGCCTCTGATCACATGTGTCCAAGGTTTCCTTGGACACATGCCTGCAAGATGCTGCTGAAGCAAGGCAGAAGGGCAGCTCTGTGCTCAGCCACCCACTGCCACCCTGGGTGAACCCCTGGCAGATTTACACCACACCAACCACAAATCTTGATTTCCACAAGTGGCTATGCCAGACACCATAGCACTCAGCAATGGGCATTGGATGTGCATTCATGGAGATTTTGCATCCCCAGAAAACATCACTTACAAGAAGCAGGTGGGGAGAGCACTGGAAGGCAAATACTAGAAAGATTTAACAGCTTACATGAAGAGATTTAAGTTCACATTTTTGCAGCCAGCACCTGCAGTCTTCTAGAGCTAGAAAGCTCTTAAACACATTTCAGTGACTGTCTGGTAATAGCAGTGTTTTGAGAGCAGAAATTTCTAAAAGCAGAGAGAGAAAACTGAGGTTTTAATGGCAATGGTAGCATGTTGGTGGTTCTTTAGGGGAAAAAAAAAAAAAAAAAGAAATGCTGTATTACAGTAGTGTGTGATAATCTGTGATAATAGCCAATACCCTGTCAAAGTTGATCTAATAATCACTTAAACTGGACTTAAGTGCTTTAAAGGTTAATGTGGTAACAACTCTTTCTACCAAGCTGCCATATATCAGTAGACAAGTCATTTAAATAAATATATATACACTTGAAAGAGGGTCAGCAGGGCCCTGTAAATGCAGGTCATGTTCTGAAATGCTGCCAGTTACTATCATTCTGCAGGGAGAAATTGATGTCAGGCTGATTTGCATAGGGAAAAGCTGGCCCTAGATGCCAAAGCCAAAGAACTCTAATGCAGATGACAACCAGTTATACAGTAAGTCGAATTCTTCTGGTCACAGTACACAACTGAAGCACTCCCCCCCACCAATCTTGCAGGCTCTCTCAACAGGTCTCAGGCTAAGGTGACTGTCACTACATGGGAACATGGATATGCACAGACCCTCAGAGCTGCCCTGTCCCACCTGGTCCCACCTCAAACCTGCCCAGGTCCCCACTGTTACCTCTAAACTGTCACAGTGCAGGCACCCCCCACTGGGGTAAATGGTACCCTAAACTACATAGACAAATACTGAAAAAGCTGGTAACTCATAATTAGGGGAGATCAGGGATACTGCAGACACCCATGGACTCAGCACCAGCAGGGAACAGGGCAGACGAGGGTGCCTGGGTGCAGGGGAGGGCAGACCCATAGCCAGCCCCACCACATCTTACAGAGGTCACAAACTGTAAGAATAGCAAATAAGCTCCTATCTTCAGGTGGATTTGGAGTTTATAAAGTTGAGATCTGCAGCTGAAAGGACCAAGGGACTATTCACTAAATGTGAAGAAAAGAAAAAAGAAAATAGTAAAAAGGAAAAAAGTAAAAGGGAAAAAAAAAACACCATGCACACACACGAAAAGAAATAGGGCTGTACTGAGCTTTTATTTTGCTTGCTTTTACTAATTCCATTGAATTGGTGGGAGCAGCACAATTTAGTGAAAAACATAGGATAGAAACATAGATGTAGAAGCTATGCCTCCTTGCTGTTTCTTGTATCATTAATCCACTGGCAGCCTCTAGCAAGCAACAGGGTACCAATCCCTCACTGTTCAACACTGCAACATTTAGTGAGGTGTCAGAAGGATGAAAATTGAGAAGCAGCACCTTTGGTCTTTTTCAGCATAGCAGGTTTTAAAGCAATTCCTTTTCTCTTTAAATCAGACCTTTAGTTTCATTGAAAATCGGAGAGAAAAGGGATGAACATTGAATAAGTGATTTGAAAATGCAAAAATAAATCTTAGACATGACAACCCTAAGGGTTTTCAGTGGCCTTTGCTCTCTACTGTGCCTGATCTTATTTTAGAGTTCATGATACCCTCCTGAGAAAGTGCTGCATATTCGTCCCATTCCAATGCAGATCTGTCTCCTTCCAAATGAGTTCTCTCATTAGCAATGGCTATAGCCCTTGACAGTTTAGAGTAACCGTTTTACTTTCAGATACCTAAAGTTTAATGAGATAAATCTCACCCAACATGCAGTCCTACAGTGCTTCAGGAGCCACTGCAGCCCAGAGTTAATGCCATTGTGTCTCCGCAGGGCGACATCTAGTCTAGGAAGACTAGAGTACTTATCTTAATTTTAACACAAAAGCAGATAGAACAGTCATCTCTGGATTGAGTTTCACTAAAGCTTTCTACGTTCAGTGCACTGTCAAAAAAATAAGAGCTTGGGTATAAAACTTAGATTTACCAAACATGCAACACTGAGCTTCATGCCATCCTGGAGACTGCTAGGGTACCACTTGACATTAGCTGGCTTTTACTCACTACTGTTTGCCACGGTGACTTTTCTCTTACATTTCATGATGTGCAGAATCAAAATAACCATAAACAGCAATGAACTGTGGATTTAATTGACATATATACAGATGCATTAAAATCGTTGTAAAACAGCAAAATTTAACACTATGAAGATTTATTCCATCATGTATTATTTATCCTCACACCATTAGATCATTAAATTAGGAACAAATAAAGTAGTCAGTGCTCAGTAAATGAGTCAAATTAATGCACAATTAAAATACAAAATGAGCATTAAGCAATTCCCTTCCATCTCCCTGTTTACAGAGCTGCCTGCTAAGTGGGAGGTAGTTGGCTCACGAAGCTGGGGACAGGAGCACCCATGGCTCCTGTCACCACTCTCAGCAGAACAGGGACAGCCCTGTAGCCCTGGCTCCACATGTGCAAAAATCACCACCTCTCTTCACGTCACACACTTGTGCTGGGGAGTATTTTGTCACCTTGCCAAACCATTCTGTTAATGGCTGCACCAAAAGCATGGTTATTTTCAAGGTCAGGCAATGTGAGCTTATTAATTTAATCACCAGGCTTTTGCCTATTTGTTCACCACAGCTTTAATGTGAGTATCTCAAATCAAGGCAGTTGTACTATCCCAAATCCATCTGTACTTCTCACAAACTCACAACTCATTTGTTCCTTAGCACAACTTCCCTTGTAAATTAACATGCTGATAATCTACCTGAAAGACAACAAATGTTCAAAGCACGCACATCATCTTCACCACAGAAAGGTAGGAAAACTCAGATGCATTGTCCTTGGGCCTTTACAATTTGCCTTCATATTATTTCAATCCTACATAAACACATCTAACTCAGATCCTCTTGATACAGTTATCTGCTGCATTGGTCTTCACTCTGTTTATCCTCTTATATCTTAACTTTACCCTTTGTTTAGAAATAAGATTCTTACAGAAAGCATCAAAACACTGTAGCACTTGACTTCCAAATTTCTTTGCTCCAAGTTGTTAATTCTACTGTGGGGGTACAAAAGGGCATTTTGCATTTGTCTCTTTTTTTTTTTTTTTTTCTTTTCAAGCAAGAAGGCTTGTAGCTCTGAATGCTCAATAAGCCTTTAAAAAAAAAAAAAAATCTAATCCTGAATATTCTTTGATTTCCTTCTCACATTGCTCCTTTTTCTCCTCTTACAAAGTGTGAAGGAATATAGCCATGAACCATGAATTCTCAGAGGTGTGGCTGCATTGATTGTATGACCCAGACAACATTATTAAATTCATGAATTAATAAGAACCATCAATAACCCTGAGATAGAATTTCCACATAAGAGTGCTTCCACAAGGCTCTGTTAAATGCTAAAACTTCCTTTCAAATTTTAGTGCTACATTTCCAGTCCTGGAAGTAACATATCGTTTCAGACACCAGCAGTGCCACATACATGCCTAAGGAGCCAATACAGCTGAGAAAGAACTTCCTGATTCAGAGCTACAGGGGGATCATTTCACCAGCAGTGATGGAGATGGACCTTTCACCACAAGCATTTCACTGTTGCTTCTGAGAAGTTTCTGCTCCCAACAGCCCCAAAACAAATAACCTGTATGGGTTTAAAGAAATCAAACATCTCACTTGCCAGAAAGCTACTCCCTAGAGCATAGGAAATAGGTTGACAAAGCCCTAAGAGAAGCCTTTGTGTCTCCTCCTGTTAATCCATGTTCCCACCTCTAGTGGATTAAAAGCATCAGATGATACTCTTATCTCTCAGATTTTCTGTTTTCTTTTCTGAAACAGCCTTATATGACTAGCTAAAAAGCCATTTGTTCTATGAGCATCACATGAAGTTTCCTTACATCAAATTATTTAAATATGCCAGTAATAAACTGGCCTGTAACAGTACACTTTTTCTTAATTTCCCACCTTAATAACAAGGTACTTACTCCAGGCATAGCAACATAACTGGACTAGCCAGATGAAGGCAGTGGCCAAAAGGGAGCCCAAAAAGCAGCCCAACTTCTCACCATACACAGACATCTGCAACAGCCTGAAAGCACCACAGACTTGAGAATCCAGCTGTTTCACCAATATGAAAAACTAGATTAATTCAATGCTGTAAATGCATGTATTATGCACACTGGAGTGGTGCATAAAAGACAAATAACCTCATGTTGCATAGGACATCTCCAGAGAACATAAATTCTCACACACTGTCTCCTTGAACTGGAGAGAAACAAATCCTTGAAGAATAGTCCCATGTGTGCCTTATTAATGGAAAAAAACACATAGTAAAATCAATAAATAAAAATCAATGACCTGTTAAAGAAACAAATCCACTACAGTATGCTGCTGGTGTTACAGTATTTCTTCTTTATAGCAATAGTCAATACTGAATATCAATTGAAAATCAATGTTACCAATAATACTTCAACTAAACATGGACTATAGCTAATTTTTTTTGCGTCATTTGTGTACTGCTTTCTCCAATATTATCTCAAGCACTTCATTTTTTGCCTATAATTAAAAACACTTTCATGCACGATCTGATAACTGATCATCATGGTCTTTTCATAAAAGTCCACATCACCATGACCAGAGCTTTACACAAACTTCTTCATGTATCCAACGTAGTGGCTCATGTTCTTTTAAGATGATCAGGATACACAAATTGTTTTTTCTCATTAGTGGATACAAGTGATGCCATTTAATTTTGAGAAATTATACCCTTAGTACATTCCCAAAGCATAGCTTTGAATGATAGGTCTCTCAGTTTTGTAGAGCAATATCTGAAAAAGAGTGGCACAAAAATGCAGTCTATAACACGTCCATAGGGTCATTTCAATGCCTGTCAGAACAGACATCCTGCAGTACTAAATAGATTATATTTGTAATAATTACGTTAGAATTGCAGTGATGAGTTCTGACAGCTGTAATTTCTGCAGGGTTATGACTGGAATGCAAAATCATATATCATATTTGTGGTTTGCTTCTAGGACTTTTTCTTCAAAACCTAGAAAACCTGAAATGAACATTAACAATGATATACCTTCGCTGTACACCCATGGAAAAAAACAATGGAGCCATTTCAACTAGCTGTGAAAATCATACCCCTAAAAAGGTATGAATTAAATTCAGCATGAAGTTAAGTCTGGTAGTAAAAGAGGACAAAGGGATTGCATTGTACTGAAAGTCTCTAAGAGATACTACAGCACAGTTTATGGAAATCCTCTTGGATGCTAACACGGAAGAAACAATCTTTCCCCAAGCACCAAGTATACCAAAAAAAGAAAAAGAAAAGTTGCTGTAAACTGTTCTTCAGTTGTAGTTGCAAATAAGCATCAACATAAGAGATAACTATATGCCAACTGTTAAAAGGAAGAGTGACAATATTTGCTATTAAAAGTATATGAGAATTTTTGGTTCTTGTCCAGTGGAAGGATATGAGCCTTAAATCACGTTTTTCTGGATAGCTATTCTTGTGAGAAAAAAATATGGCCTGCAATCTAACAATAGTTGTTTTACAGTGGCAGTAGTTTATTTTCCAGTCCCTCATGTCACTAACATAACCAAATCCTCCCACATCTCCTTAAGGGGAAGATTTGCTAGGTTTGGCCAAAACATTGGACATGGAACCTGGCACATCTGCTCATTGGGCTGAGAACAAACTGCTCTCTCTGGGAAGAATAGCAGAGTTCAGTGACCATAACTTGGAAAAGCCTCTATCCTCCATAGCAGACTGATCACAGCTTACCTTGGTTCTTCTTATTTGTTCTTATTTATTTATTTATGCACACACAATATCTGCTCAAACCATTTTTTTCCCCACCCAGGAAAGCACTGTGCTTGGCAGTCTGTGGGCCACTGTTTCCCTGGAAAACCCAGCTCACCAGCTGCTCTCACTCTGCCTGTGCAGGTGAGATTCGACATCCTTTCAAGACATTTACACATGCTTCATTCATTGTAATGTTTTACAAACAAAATTAACAGAAACCATGCTTGTTTTTGCAATTCTGTATTGAACTCATCCATGTGTTTATGAGTATATGGAGTCTGCAGTGCATGTCCTTCAGGTATGTGCCACCTTCCCTTTTCAAAGGGATACATCTTTCAGTTTTCTCAACTCTCATCCAGATCCACACTACTTTAAGGCTTGTGTTTTTTCCCCCTCTTTGTAAATAAAAGGGAAGGAAAGAAGACTTTTAGCAGGTTAAATTAATTTGAAACCTCGGAAAATGATCCCTTTGACATGAGTGCTACACAAATTATCTCAGCTGTGTTTAAATAAGATCTTTGTACATTCATCATCTACAAACTGCAGATGGAATTATAAATGGAGTCATTTTTATGTCTTGCACCATGGGCATGAATTTGGGATGCAGAATCCATCACTTCAAGTTGAGAGAGAGAGGGCAGAAGTGTTCAGCATGCAAGAGACAAAGGGCTAATTACAGGGATCACATGAACTCACTGGCACTCTGCTCTGAATTGAAATTATTACCTGGTTGGTATCCTTCACTTTGCCATTTCCCAAGTACCATCCCACTATTTATCTTACCTTTGTTTTGATTAAAAACACCCTATACCTAAACCTAAACATTTGAAAAGCTTGGAAAAAACTTCCAGTCCAACACAAATCACATTTGACAATCTGCTCTATATGATAACTAAATAACTCCTCTCACAGAATGTTGGGATTACATCATTCCCACTTTCCTCTTTCTCTAGCTGAGCCTGATGTTTAAGCATTCTCACAGCATGCATTTATTCTGTGCTGAGAATGCCTGAATGAGCACCATTATGTGGAGGCTGCCCTTACAGTTAAGGAAAATGAAGAAAAAGATTTCATTCACAAATTCCACCTACATAAGAGGAATTACATCTGACAGAAGAATATCTGAGTAGTCCACAGAAGGGTACCAGCAGGATTCAGTAAATAAAAGAAACTAGAAATAGAATCTAAGCTGTAAAAATAAAGCTGCACAGAGATCAGAATTACCACTTCTAAGAATGTTGTGCATTTTGAAATGATAGCTAATTCAAAATCAGAATGGTGAAAAAGTACCTTACACTGAAATTACTTTTTTAAATGACATTTTATATAATTTCAGTACAAACTCTAAGCAAACTTTGATATGAAATATGACACACACTCTTTAAAATGTACATTTTGACCATATCTTTTGACCCTGGCACTTTCCTTAATAACAATACACTTATTTTCAGTGTTAATGAAATAATTCCCAAAGGAAAAAAGTCCCATCAGAAATTACTCTAGAATTTTAATCAACTAGAAAGCCATATTACCAAGAGACTTAGATTTACTCTCTTGCTGGAATACTTTAATTCAGTTATTGATTCCAGGGTTACCTGTCAAACCCTGTGAACATTGACTTTCAGTTGTCTTGCTGTGAACACTGAGGGGAAAGGAACAACGCCAATGAATAAAACTTTCCAGGACTGTAGAGATGAGGCATGTTCTCTTCTTGATGCTATTTTTAGATTGAAATATTCATCCTTAAATTGCTTCTCTATCTCTAACTGGGTTGTCTGGAAAGCTGACAGATCTTAGACCAAGCCAACCACCTGCTGTCTCCAGGTAGGACTCAGATGTAGAGCAGAAGCCAAACTTCATCATAGCAGCTTTTTTGCAAAAGCAGGTAACTTTTCCAAAGCAACTGGTAAAGGCAATTCCTCTACAGAAAATTCTTTACACATTCATGATATTTGTGTTAATCAAGAATTTGTAGGTCAATGACTTTGAAAACCTTCAGGCTATAATTAAGTGCCTGAAATTCACATGAGAATCACCACTGAAATTAAAACCAATTATATTGCATAACAGCACTTACCGTGCCCTTCTGCAGCAACAAAAATCATGTCCTGAAAGCAATAATTAAATCTCATTATCAGGACCAAAAACTAAAATATTATGCCTTCTATGCACTATTTTAAAGCTAAAGTATGGATCACTGAATATTTTCCAATATATGACAACAGCTTCAGATGTCACAGTCTGGCAAAGACCTTCTGTATTTTCACCCACTCTGTACCATAAAGTAGAAAATTTCAGGTCATTTAGTAAGTTCACTTTATTTCTTTCTATGAAAAGTTCACCAAGTCAGTTGACCAAAGGAAGCCAGCTGATGTAACCTTTCTGGATTTCATTAAAGCTTTTGATACAGTCTCTCACAGTATCCTTCTGGACAGTAGAAGTGAACGTAAGCTTAAAGTCATTGAAATTCAAGGAGAAAAATGTACGTACACAAAATTTACAATAAAACCTCTCCGAAATTACACTGAGGTGAATTACAACCATTTTTGATTTTGAACATTAGATTTCTGGACAAAGTATATAAAATAGTTTTCTCAAGTCATTTGCATGTTTTGTGGTCCATACCATCACTCCTGAGCAACCCATAACTCTCTATAATATTTTAAGTGGTGCTACCAACCTCTAGTCATTTGTCTTTACAACAGAAAGAATTTTAAAGCTCTATTAACATGGATGTCATTCAATGACAAGCACATTCATCTAAGGCTGTTTTGGGGTTTGGTTCCCAGCACCACAGCACACTGTAAAGCCATTTTGTGCTGCAGCTCACACACAGAGATGCTCCTGGGTTTTCACACAGTTTCTGTGCTGACAGTGGCAGCTTTGGATAAACAGGTTAACAAGTTACCAAGAGAAAACAAGACAAGTGGGTAAAAGTTCGAGCCCATTATAGTGGATTGGCTTTAAAGCCAGCACCAGGCCATGCACTGGCAGCAGACTGGTGTGTGCTTCCCTTCAGCTCCTTGCAGGTGGCACAACCACAGCTAAGCCCTGTGGGCTGGGTATTAACATCTTGCACCGCAGCCACCCACCATACAACGAAGCAGCAACGACTCCTCAGATCACTGGTTCTATGCATGTCCTGCCATCCAACAGTTCTCCATCTAATGTAATATTTTAAAACATCTAGTACAAGAGCTTTATGGCAGCCACTCAACATAAAAAGTTATGTTTCTCCTATTACACAGTAAATAAATTATGTTCCATTTTCTCAGCAAAGCTCTTCAATCCCATTCCCATTTAGAAGTTCACATTGCCGGAGGAGTCCAATCTCATTATGATGATGTCTGTCTGAAGCAGTGTTAAAAATATATAGATGAAGCTGCAGCTTCTCCCAGAAGGATGCTTTCAAGGAGGTACAATCAGATGTGATATATTTTATGTAGGGCAGAGCAAAAGCCCTTTGGTCTTCTGTGTCAAGAGTCCTTGCATTTTATTTTCTAGAGAGCTTCTGTCACACACCTTCCTGTTTCCAAAAGGCATGAGAAAATAAGTAACAAAAGATCTCTGATATAACTTTTTATTTCTAAAAGGCTTAAATTGAGACAATTCTTGATCAACAGAATTTTGCTTCATACTGGTTGCAGTCAGCCAAACAATTAAGTTTTTAAAGTTTTCAAGGTGCCCTTTAAGCCTTCATTTGCGGTATTTATACAGACGCTCTTCAGGTCAGAAGGGAACCAAAATTTTAAAAAGGCCCTTGTTCAAAAGCATTTATGTATTTCCTACTGTCCTAGCCAAGCTCGTTAGTTCTCTTCTAGCTTTGTATTTTCTTTCTTTAATGATGCTGTCAAATGCATGTTAAAATTTTTAAGGCAATCTGTGCCTTTTTTATATTATTTAAATTGGTACTGCTTCCCAGTCAAATCCACAATAGATGGATTTAGCAAGACAGGAAGGACATAGAACCTTGTTAAACATGGAAGGCATAACGGTACCTAACTTGCAGGATGCAAATGCTTATTGATTGTAATTTCACTCCTCCTGGTCTGAGTACTGGTATACCAAAACATTTTTTTTTTTTACATGCTGGCATCCTAAAAGGAGATGATTTAGTCTTTAATGTTTTTACCTTATCTTCCTAACAAACTGTTTACAAGCTTTAGAAAGGCACAACAGAAAGAACAAGGATGACACATGGTCTTACTGAAGTTATGTTTTCTATTTAGGCTAGAAAGAGTATGCAAGAGTAGGTGTCTCACTATGGTCCCAAGTTTACATAATTATTTAATTAAATGGCCTTTGTGTGGATTCCAACTGTGTTTATTGGTGGGGCACACCGGTCACAAACCTACAGAGAACACCACTACTTGAGGAGCAACAGAAAATACAGATATTTCTCTCATTTGAAAAAACCAGCAAATTCTTTTGCCCACACCCATAAATAAATTAGCATCCAATTTTTCCTGAACTTTCATCTTTCCTAGCATAGCATGATTAAAATCATGAATATGATTTTATGCATGAATAGAAAATAGCCATTTTGTTTCATGACTTCCCAGCATAAAGCAAGATGCAAACAGCAGAGATATGCACACACAATACCTCCATTCTAACACTAATGAGGATGGTAAAGCTCCTTTTGAGCTTAGAAACATTGTTGATTTTAATAGGTTTAGCTTGTACTTCAGTCACTAGAGACTGTTCCCTGCCCTGACTTTTATAGGAACTGACTCATGAAACACCTGAACACATGATGGAGCAACAGGGCTGTTTTTTAACTCAAAGGATGAGTAGATCAAAAGCAGTTGAGGCACACATCTGCCAAGCAGCAGGTGCCTGCAGGCAATGCACTTCCTCCAGATTGCCACAGCACTAAAGGCTCACATGATGCTCTAGGCTAACTCAAGCTCTCCCAGGAGCAGACCCCAGCAGTTTCTGGATGACACACATTAACTGCACTCACAAGCTGTGTGCTTGAGCTGCAGAGAAGGCGGCTCATTCTCAGACATGCTTTAGAAGGGCTGAGAACAGCAGCATATACAGAGAGGAGCCAACAAATTTAGTGCAAGTTAAGCTTGCCAATTACATTTTACTTAGTTTCTCATACATCAGGAACATAGTAAAATAGTAAACTGTCACAGAACAGGGATTTTGGCAAGTAAAATTTGAGGTTTATTTTAACTTGTGTTCTGGCCTTGATGCCTTCTAACTACTCTGAAGTCATATTTTCAGGATTTTCTGCAGTCAATCACTAGAAACCAATTCAACAGAAACTCACTCTAGTAACAGGGTTAGAGGTTAGACATTTGCTATGGACAATGCTGTTTTAAATAAACTTTAGAGTTCTCTTCCAATAACCTGATTTGAGGGCTGGCATAACAAAATCACAAGGCTTAAAACACAACAATATGAAAGATTTATATGAGCCTCCATAGCTCTAAGTACCCTGGGAAGTGTTTTTTTTTTTTTTCTCCAAAAAAAGTTTTTCAGTTGTATATAAATGCAAAGATCAAGCAATGCAGCACTTAAATTTGCTCCTGGTTAATTCAACTCCCCAAGAATTTCTCTCATATTAGAAGTTTAGTACATTCACTCCTTCTCATGAAGGAAATGAAGAAGAAAACTCTTGTATGTATAAAACAATTTGTACACTTAATTTTTGAAGTCTTCAGAAAAAAGTAAGATGGCAGGGTGTTTATTTGTTTTGCACAAACAATTCATTACAAGATCTTGGAAAAACTATTCAGTAATATACAAGCAGGTCAGCCAATCTTGCTTGTGAGCGTGACAAAGATGCATAACAGATTTGCAGATCCCTTGCTATCTGACAAGATGTTTCAGACACAGAGATGTCAAATGGGAAGTAATGAAACAAATGAGCACCTCATTCACATACACCAACACTAGCTGGAGTCAGACTTCCTCATGCACACGTATGGAATGCTTGCTCCCCCGGGGAACTGGGCCTTCACACTGATTTCCTTGTGCTTATCAGGTGGAAAATTTACTGAAAGAAATTCCAGGTTAGGCGTTGTTATAAAGGTAAAATCATTCTTTCAATGGCCAGTAGTTTCAGAATACACTAAGAGGAAAGGATTTTTCCAGTTCTCCAAACAGATATTCAGACATTTTTTGGCAGGGGAAGGAGGTCAGAAGACTCCTGAAGATTTTTTGTTTAAAGCAGCAGAGAAATTTTAACATACACTGCACTGCATCAAGCAGTTTCATTTCACCTCAAGCAGGTGGTGGCAATTTTATTCACAACTAGAAGTACAGACTTGCATTTGTCTCCTGTTTCTCAATGGAATATGAGAAGCAGCAATGAGAGACAGGACAATGATGCATTTTTTTAAATGACATGTTTAAAGAGGTGACAAGCATTTCCTCAGTCTGTTGCATGGATTTTTCCATTATGAATCACTGCAGCTTAGATAAACAAGGTTACTGGGTTTGAAATGCCAGGCTTCATTATATCTCCTTTCTAGAACAGCAGAACTGACTCCTGTGTCAGTAATTGGTTCACCTGATATTAATAACAAGCTCCCTGCCCATGGAAGCAATCTATTCATGCAATGCTAATGGGAGAAAGAAGAGAAATGAAAAGTGTGTGAGTAAAGAAATTATGAGGTTATGCTGTTGTTGCCTATCAAGTGCTGAAAGATCATTTACCAAGGATTCAAAGATAGCTCAAGAAACTTTGTTTCTGACATGAGTGTAAAAATTGCCTTAAGTTTTACTGGTCACAAATACTGGTCATTATTTTGGTGAAAAAGAAACCGTCTCTGAATATTCACAAGTAGTTTAGAAGAATTTTATCTGTTGCAAGATGACAAACAAATAGAAGTTTCCTTTCAGGAAAAGGAAAGCATAGCCAGAGCACTGAATGATAAGCCCTAATTACAAGAAAAACACTCAGATAATTGTTTTTTTCTAGGAAAAATGCAAATATAAGAAGCCTTTGCAGTTATTGCCTGGATAGTTGTACGGTGGGAAAAGTTTTCTGAATGAAGGTAACTTCTGGCTTGTTTTTTCCCTCCTTGATACTGCTAGATTCCTTTTTGCATAGCCTTCAGGTAAAAATAAATAAATAAATAAATATGGAATCGGTCAGTGTCCTTTTTCTGTTCTTTTGAAGTTAGCAAAAATCTCATGAAAGGAGTTTCCATAAGAGTGGCATTAAGAGCATTCAACATTGGATTATGCTTGTGTCCTTGGAATTAATGGCAGTTCCAATATTAACTAAGCTATACAAAAATAAAACATTTTTTTCCCCAAACAGCTGCTGTGTGAGCAAAAAGCCAATATTTTTCAAGTGAAATATTGAGTTGTTTTATATTCTCTTTTTAAAGATTCAGCAATGAGAGTCATTTGCACAAACCACAACCATCTCACTGTGAAGATAAATGTTTCTCTTGCATACATTAATGCAAGAATTCTCTTTTCTATCTGGAAACTGATCCAGACCTTTCCATACAGACACAAACCAATTATATCCAAGAATTACAGCCTCATTCCCATTAGCATAAGCAAGGACATGACAATGAGGGGTGGGACTGGCATATGACAGCACTGGTATTAAAAGAAATTTGTTACGTCCTGAGGCCCCATGGTGAAATCAAAGTCAACTGTGCAGATTCCCACTGTTGTAAATGAACAGAAGTCATGGAAGAATGGAACTGATGACTATACAAGTGCTGCAGTGGGGACTGCTTTTTATAAATATGTGTACGGTGCTTAAGATAATGAACCTTGATTGGGCCTGCAGCTATGGCTGTTATTCAAACAGTAGTGCATTCCCAGATAGTCTCAACTTCATGTTGTCACAGCTAACAATGACACTTCAGAGGTTTAAAAGGAATGATAGCAAATATACAACAATATGATGAAGTTGTCCCCCATCACCACTCCAGCTGGTTACAGAAATTAGTCTGGCAGCATTTGCATTGTACCTACTGACAGATGATCTCAAGTCAGCACTTTGCAAATATTTCAGCCTTAAGATTTCAGTCAGTGAAAACCTGCTGGTGTGCTGAAGAGATGATGGACTTGATAGTCCACACTACAGATGGAGCAATGCACTTTCTTGTTCACTATACTTTGTGAGAAGAAAACTGCTTCAGGTAGGAATTGTACTGACTCTGGTTGTCATTCATTTGGAAATACATACTGTTATATTGATCTAATGTCTATCATTCTCATCATTAAAAATGGATTTGAGGATATATATATATTTTTTAATTCAATACAAGCCGCTACTGTTGAAGATATGTTGCTGACAAACCTAATGAAAGCCCTAAAGTATCCTTAGTTCAAGCACACTCTTCTTTACTGTTTCAAGACAAATGCAGAGCTCCAAAGTGGTACTAAATGTAGCAGTAGCCCTGTAGATATTACATTGACTCAAAGTACCTTCTTGTAAGTCATATCTTATTATTTTAGGTGTCTGTCTACTGCCTAATGTTTAAATATACTGCACCTTGGGATTTTTGTTCCTTTCAGGATGTTTACCCTTCAGCAGAACGACACGCTCCACTGGTAAAAGCACTTCAGCTACATTGATGCTACATAATGGTTTCCTTTTATCCATGGTCACGATACTAATATAAGAGCTATTTGAATTCATATAAAATGCAGATAGAAAGTTGCTTGATTCCTAATTTCTAGCTGTATACTGTATATTCCCTTGACTCAACAGAAACTCATGCAGGCTCTATTGTACCATCTATAGTGTTCAGTCTCTCTAGCCAGAAGTCACAGTGCTGAATTCCTGTGGTCAAGATTTACCAAGAAACTGTAAACGGCTGAAAAGCAGGATGGTGTTTTAACAATTAGTAAGATAACACCCTTCCCAGACAAGTTTTGAGTACAGAGCTCATTCCACTAAAGCAAAATGGAAAAGCCGTTTTAAAGAAAGCTCTAGAATTATCTTACGAATTACGTTTCTTACAAATTACATATCTTACAAAATACAATTATCTAGAATTATCTTACAAATACATTGCTGTTTTTTTGCATTGCCTTCTGGAGGTATGTCTGAAATTGTACAAATGATCTGTTACAGAGTGGATGACCTGCAAACCATAGTCAGATCAGGTGGTAGGTAAGTCTAGAAGGTTCCTCCAGAACAAAAAATAATCTTATATTGGTGGGTGGGAAACTAAATATCCCTCTCTTCCACCAAAAAAATATCACAATATAGGAAAACTGAAGTAAATGTCTAAAGAAAAAAAATGCTGCCATTAAATTCACAGAAGTAGTAGAAGCCACTTTCTGCTTCAACTGTGTTGACTCTCACTCTCCATTTATGTCAGCAAAAAATTATAAAAGTCAAAGCACTCCTAAATGTAACTGCTGATGCCCCATCTCTGCTTGAGCTTATCCATGTTTTGTTGGAAGCCATTGCTGATACAAGCATGAAGTGTTATTATGAACCTCTTCAGTATTTCCTGAAGTGACAAAAACCTACCTTCAAAATTAACCCCAAATGATCCTCACAAGATCTGGGTAATACTCCTTAATTTTGGGCTGCCCTATCATCTACCCGCTGTTTGCAGAAATAATACTCAAAGGCTTCCTCATCTTTGAATCTTCAAAAAAACAAATTATATCAAACAGAAGAACAGCGCTAATATCTCTTCTGCCTGGTGTCAGAGTCCACCATAGAGAAATTAGGAAGAATGACATTAAACATGGTAAGAGGAACTTTTCTTTCTTTCTCCAGAAAACTATACACAAGACACTCTACATACAGACATCCATGCATCCAAGGAAAACATCAAGCATGACAAGGAAAACTAAATGGCAAATGAGAATAATTAATAAATTCCTTCACATGCCAACCATCATTGTCAAGGATCTTCTAAGTTGCCCTGCAATGAAGTGCACTTCACTTTTTTCTCAGGCATGTCACTGGCTTCATTGTTGTCTACTATCAAGCAATTCTGGATTGAGCTTGAACAAAGATAAAAGAATCTGACTAAGACAGTTTTTTGTTCTAATTTCCCAGACTGTTCTGGTTTTACACCACTACCATTGAGCAGATATCCGTGCACAACATGTAAGTACATTTTCTACCTTTCCTTGTGTAATTGATTTTAAATGCCAATGGCCCTA
The DNA here is from genome assembly GCF_965140915.1 of Aythya marila. Classification (NCBI taxonomy): domain Eukaryota; kingdom Metazoa; phylum Chordata; class Aves; order Anseriformes; family Anatidae; genus Aythya; species Aythya marila. The sequence goes on from NC_139061.1 coordinate 11,625,989, forward strand.
CTAAAATAAACCTCTTTTTGTTTTGATTTTTTTTTTTTAAATCTTCCTACATTCGATATGAATCCACAAGCACTTTTCAGAAAGGCAGTAAGGAGGGACAAGTAGTTCTCCTATAATTTGTCTTTCAGCTTCCCCAGCCACTAACAACTACTAAAACTCAAGCCCATGCTTTAATGAAAAAGCTGAATGCTATATAGCAGTTAAGAATTAACACATTAGTGAGTTTTCAGAAGTAATTGAATCCAGCATTACAATCGATGGTACTGATTGTCTGTGGGATAGCAAATTGCGAAAGGACAATTAGAATTACTTCTGCAAACAAAGCCCTTTGTTATTAATTAAGGTAAAGATTAACTGTCAGTCATGTTTACTAGAAGCAAGTTCAAGATTTACCTGATAATAGTCCAATATACATTATTTCAATGCTGTGACATTATATTGAGCAGACTACTTTGGGCTTATGTTGTCTATGTATACCTGCCGCTTTTAAGGCAATGTGCAAAAAAAAACCACAACACCCTAATCATTAGCTAGCATTGAGAAAACAATACAACCCTATTTTGATTGCTTAGCCAATACAAGATGTGTAAGGTACTTATACAATCTCTCCCCTAACCTTATACCTTGGAAAAAACTGCCAATTTGCTGGAAACAGACTACCTAATATCCATGTCTATCTTTGCTGGCTGAAGTCACAATATTGTTAGAGCTGATGCTGCTTTAAACAAACAAACAAAAAAGATCTGCAGGTGAAAGAGTAGGAGAAACTGAATACAAAAATACTTTTCATCTGATTAATATATATTTCCCTACCTGTTGTGAGCTGCCTCATGCCCACTGAGTATGCTTCCAGGAAATAAGCCAAGTGAAGCAGCAGAGGGTTCATTTGGAAAGCATATTCTGTTACTCACAAAAGCACTGTTACATTGGAAACTCTTTTGGTAAACAACCTTTCTGGGTCAGATCTTAGCACTACACTCTGGTTAATTATATCAGTGGAAGAATATTAATAGCAATTCTTACTTCATAACCATTCATTTCTGAACAAGAGCTTTCACTCCAGCAATTTATGCAGCTGTCAGCTTTGAACTTGCTATTTATCACAGTCTGAGTGCAGTACAGATGTCTAAATTAAAGTCAAGATCAAAACCTTTCTATCTCTTTCATAGTAAAGCACCTGTTGCTTAGTTCAAAGTCAATTAAATATATTGCTGTTGATTACATAGCCTACAATTAGGTGCTTGGTATGTAGGAAGTGTTGAATACAATAATATGCTCTGGCTTAGATACGTAAGGAAGTTCAGAGGTTAGTTTGAAAACACAATGTGCAAGGGAAAGAAATAATTCCTGATATAATCATCTCTTTTCCTCTAATGTTTTCCTAAAATGCAAACACCTGCATTAAATGTTTTTATACTCTTACATTGCTCAGAAGTCATAACTTGCAAGGTGCTTTTTTTTTTTTCTTTCCACCTCTCTGCAAGATCACCCTCTCAAGGTTGTTAGAAATCAGTCAGAACATGGACACCTTAAGTTAGGTGAGGTCACACTGTCCAAATTGTGCCATTAGTGCTAGTCCATGCCCTGGACAATGACAACACAGGTGAAGGAAGCCATCCTAACTCTTATCCTGCGTTCAGCATGCACAAGAATTGAACAAGATCCTTACAAGACCACTGTCTTGCTCAGGGTCATGCACCAATCTGTAGTACAGCCTTTCCAAGACTGTCCTCTGCCTGAACACCACAACAATCTGCCTCTCACACAAATCCAGTAAGCACAAGAACTGAATATGGCATCAAATTCTCTAATTTGCAGAAGAAAGCTTGCATCTCAGAATTCAACTTGAAGTCCCAGCAAGGTATAAATTATTACCCCACAGTGGCCATATAAATCTCATAATAGCACACAGTATGCAACATATAATGATAATACCTACATTGTAGAGACTTTCTCCAATAATAGGAAGGACATAATGTTCAAATTAGTAGGTATAAGCCTTATTATTTTCTCCTATAGTTAGGAATCTCAATTTATGAAGCAAAATGGGTATGGGTATACCCCCACTACTGGCTTCTCAGAGTGCAGGATTATTGCTCTGCCTCATGCTTCTAATTCACAGTATGGCTGGAGGAAACATTTTTTGCTTGGAATATGCACAAACATGTCTTCTGTCATTGAAAGATCTTTCTGGATAAGAAGATACCATTCCAAACCAGTCCTTACTCAGATTCATCTACTGATTTTCAGTGTTGCTTAGATTTATATGCCAGAAAAAGAAAAAGGAATGTCTTAATGGATGCAAGGACAAAAAGTATAGATGGTTATCTGTGGAAAGATATACTAATTGCCCTTGGGTATATTTTAATAGCAGTACTGAACTGCCTCCATGACAAAAGCAATCTAACATTCTCCACAAAGCTAAGTAGTGTCTCGAAAGAAAAAAATAAATAAAGAAAAAGAAAGAAAAATTAGTGCATAGAAGTGAGGGTCAGGTCTCAGAATCAGCCAAGTAGCCAGCTGGGAGACAGCAGATAGAAGCAACTTATAGTTTTTGAAATTTGAAGTCCAAATCAAAGACCAGCAAGATCAATGAAAGTCCTAGGACCTCACTGGGCTGAGCCAAGACATCTATTTCCATGCAATTCACTCTGAATTACTGACCTCTGTATGCATGACTGTCCCACAGATTCTTCCCTGCCTGTCTTGGGCAAGAGTAGGAGAAGAAAACTAGAACCAAGGGAGAGAAGGCAAGGAAATGCAACCACAGATTTATAGGTGTTTTGGTCTACTGCAAATATTAATGAGAAAATCATATGCTTCCTGCTTATGCTGACAGCAACCTCAAATCATTTGTTAATGGTTGAAAAAGAAAGCCACTGGAAGGCTGGAGCCATCTTAGTATCCACCCCCTGCCTCCTGCCACCACAGAGTACTCATCTCGTTAAACACCCTGCAAGGCATTGATGCAGTATGGTCTAAACAAGAATGTAAGAGTCAGTTTCTCCAGCTTACACAGACATGCAAGTTGAAAATGATTACCTTTGCTCTTTCTTGACAATACGTCTGCCAGAGTCAGATGCTGTGTCATTCACTGAGCCTGTGACAGTGTCAGAATTGATGGTAGCTGCCTTTGCTACAGATGCATATGATGGTTCAAGATCAGTTGAACCATGTAGGAAGCTGTTAATCTTCTCAGGGCTTTTTGTGATTTTGTTCCCTGGGGCTTTAAAGAATAAAAGGAAATTCAGGATTTCAGAACCACTCAATGCCCAGCTGAGCACAAAGTCAAGCCATCAAATTTTCAAGTCAATTAACACAGTGGGAGGGTACTGAGGACTTCTGAAAAAAATGTTCCTTATTTAAATACCCCAGTGAAAACTGGGCTCTCTGAAACTGAGTCTGAACTTCAGATGTACTCCCATTTACTAGCCTTGTTATGAGTTATACTTCATACTTATAAAAACGTGGGTTTTTTTGGTCATTAGGGAAATGACCTAAAGATTGAATGTCATGTAGAAGTAATATCTTCTTAAAGCAACTGGTTGACCCAAATAATTTTCCAACTTCCCATTATCCAAAAGACTGTTCACGAAGTGACTCCAAGTATGTTCATGACAGTTATGCTTCAGAAATATATCAGGAAGGAACAGGTAAAGAGAAGAAACTCTGCATCAGCTCATTCACCATTCAACCTATACAGTTCCTTCATATTGTTACCTGACATAACACATTTTGTTTCATTTCTTTTCCTAAAGACAAAACATTAGCCATTCATGAAATTTAAGGACAGCAATACTGGCAAAAAAAATACCAGCTCAGGAAATCTTGTTTCAGTAAAATTATGTTGGTTCTTCAGCTAATGTAAATTGCGTCACAGAAATGAAGCAGTGAGAATTTCAGCAGCTTTCCAGCATTTTCAATATCATGAAACAAATATGAAAAATCATTACACTGACTGCAAGAATGTTTATTTATTAAATTATTACTGCATTATCTCTTATCCTCATCCTTCATGCATTGGCAACATTTGTCATTACTAAGAAAAGTTAAGTTGAGAAAGTCCTTTTTATCTCTAAAGCTTTATGAACATTGCAAACCATTTCAGAATACTTGCCTCCGTGAGGGAGGAGAAGAGATCCTGCTAGCAACTAATTTCAGTAACAATGTTTAGTTTGTTGAGTAACAATGAAAACATCATTGTTACTGAAATTTCTGGATTTAGGACTCGATGGTGACTACTGAAAGAGAAGACAGATCTACCTATATACATAGGTGGAGGCCACTTCCCCCTGCCTTCTCAAAAATCCTTGATCAACACTAGAGAGCTGGAAATCATCTTCCCGCTCATTAATTTTACCAAGTCATACTGCAAGGCAGAGAACAGCTTAGAGACGGAACATGGGAGTCTTGACACTGTTGCTTGTCAAGAGCCACACTGGCAGCAAACACAGATTCTGCATCCCATGCTCAACACAGACATGTTGCTATAGTCTTGTTAGTGCCTCAAAATAAACTGTTTTCAGAAGAATTGCAAAGAATCACCAAGCCCACTTCTGTACTTGTCATCAGCATATCCCATGCTGTCTTTACCAGGTCCTGTGCAGGCATCTAGATTCAGCGACAGCTTCAGCTGAGAACTGAAACTGAACAAAGGTTTTAGGACACATTCCAGAATTAAAAAGTAGATAATTTAGAGCAACAGCATGTTTTAATTGTAGGATCATTGCATGACCACCTGCCTTCAAGTTTAAAGAACAATTATTTAACCAGCTAAACCAGGAACACGTGATTGATATATTTACAGGTAAAAAAAATTAGATGTTTAAAGTAACGTTTTTGAAAGAAGTCTTGGATTCAAAGTGTAATTGCTGTTACTTCTGCTTAACTTCTACATAAAGGAAATAAATTTGTTTATGAAATTACACACCCTAGTGTTCAATTATCCTCAATTTATAGAATTTTAAGGAAATATACATGCAAGCATTTTCCAGAGTATTCAACCCACATCCTCTTGGTCTTAAATTGTCCTAAAAATGTAACAGACAAATGATGCATGCTGTATAGGAACCTTCATGTGTGATATTTCATTAAGTGCTGTGAATTGACAGAAAGGGAGCACATCTCCAGAGCAGATGTAATGTTGGGCACTGGATTCTTGTTTCTGTTACTGAGAGTTACATGCCTAAGAATCCATGAGCAGGGCTGATTTCTCAACTTATGTTATTCCTGCCAGAGTATTGTTTGAAGTTACAGATTATGGTCTGAAATCTAAATGCCTCCAGCAGAAAAATCAAGCTCTGTGTGTGTATGTATACTCACATACACACAGACTCCTGTCCTCCAGTATTCTTTCCTTCCATGAAAAGGGAACTTTAGCTTTCAGAAGCAGAAGCCAAGCCACAATTAAATCAGGCATTCCATCCTCCCCCATTTCCACCTTTTCAGGCAGCATTGCTGACCAAGATTAATGACTCACTATATACTTAATGGCTGTCTATTCCACAACTGACATATCCTCAGGGACAATTTAATGATCAATTAAATTTGTAAGCTGTGGCTGCTGAACCTCATTCTAGGAAGACTTGCAGAGGAAGAGCATCAAGAAAACAAGGAAAGCAAACAAGTAAAAGAAAATTTCATTTTATCCTGAGGAAAAGAGCACTCTGGACGTGCACAGTCTCTAAACCACGCAGGACTAACATTTAAAATCAACAGCTGGGTTATCTCTAGTTAACTTCTCCAGTTCATGAAGCCAGCTTTTTAATTGTTGTTGTGTCTATAACTATGCTCTAAAAGACCAACAATGGCTGGGTCTCAAAGCAAAAGTTTGCTTTTTTTTTTTTTTTTTTTTTTTTTTTTTTTAAATAAGTCTTGAAACCATCAGAAAACAGTGTGAGATGAGATGTTACCTACACTGAAATAACATTTGCAATAAAAAGCACAGGAGACTGCTGAATGGCAAAACTGGGGCCAGACAGTGAGGAAATTGATATATTTAAGACAACGCTCTACTCCACTGTGCCAGCCAAGCGGTACATAACTGAAACAAGTTGAAAGTACTTAGTTTGAACAGTTTTTGGAGTAGGTGACCTTGAAGGTGAAAATCAATTACAAAAATTACAAATTATAAATTACAAATTTCTTGTAATGACACCTGACCAGAATTCAGGACCCACCAATAACAGCCCATTATTTACCCTCAGTTCTCAATTTATAGAATTAGACAGAACTAGTACCATTTAAGATATAAAGATACTGAAACATAAGATCAGCTGTTTAACTTACACCAGTCACTATCATCTGGTTCAACTGCTGCTAGTGAGATTCCCAGAGACTACATTTCTTTCAGGTATGTACCTTTTACACAAATCCATTTGAGCACAATAATGAGTGTTTTAAAACTTTGCTTGGACCAGCTTTTCAAGCCATGGGTTGAGTGTTTTTTTTTTTTTTTTTGCACAGCTCTCTCAAACTGATTTCCTGCAATCTCTCTCAGAAAACAAAAATCCTTAACATGAACCAGCTTCTACTGAGAGAAGCATTATTTCTCCCACGACACTAGTGCACCAGTAATATTGCTAATGAATGGTCAAGCCCACACCCAGATTCCTTACAGCTCTCTGACGACCTGCTTACTTCTTGGGTGGTGTGAGGTTTACAGTCCAGCACATAAAAAAAAAGACAGCAGCTAAGACCAGAAAGCTTTGTTCACTCAAGATCTGGATGTTTCCAAGTGTTGGTACACCTATTTCTTCACTTCTCAGTTGCACAAGTGCTGCTGTGAGGTATTCACTGGACCAGCACAGACTGGAGCCTGCTATTAGTAGTCCTGCTGTGCCTGTTGTTCTGTACCAGTATAGCCCTGCTGTGAAAACAGCTCTTCTTGCTTGCACACAATCTTCCAGAGCAATCATGATATTACTACATATGCATCATGCAAGCCACACAAGGTCTCAAACCCCAGATCTAACAATACCACAGATATATCACCTAAAGCCACCCTGTTTAATTTCTTTTTTTTTCTCCCCTAAACCAGATTATGTTACATATATTACCAGATACAGGATAAACTTGAATTTGACGAAAGACTTTTTATTGTGTTGTCACTGTAAAGCAAATGATCTCAATATAGATAAGACACAAACACAGCTTCCTTGGATGCCACACACGTTTTTCTGACCCTCCAGTATGAGGAGAAAATTGAGCAAATTAGCAAGCATTCATAGAATAGCCAAGTTCAAAGGGACCCACAAGGATCATCAAGTCCAACTCCTGGGTCCCCAAAGGAACTCCCCTACCCCTCCCCCCTCCCCCCCCAAAAAATATATATATAAAAAAAAATCAGATCACATGTCTGAGAGCATTGTCCAAACACCTCTTGAACTCTGCCAGGTTTGGTGCTCCCCACTTCCCTTGGGAGCCTGTTCTAGTGCCTGACCACCCTATCAGTGAAGAACCTTTTCCTGATATTTCCTGATATCCAGCCTGAACCACCCCTGTCATAGCTTCAAGCCATTCCCTCAGGTCCTACCGCTGGTCACCAGAGAGAAAAGATCAGCATCCACCTCTCTGCTCCCTGTTGTGAGGAAGCTGCAGACTGTGATGAGGTCTCCCCTCAGACTCCTCCAAGCTAAGTGACTTCAGTTGCACTTCATATGTCTTCCCCCCAGACCATTTAACGTATTTGTTGCCCTCCTTTGGATGCTCTCTAACACCTTTATGTCTTATACCATGGCGCCCAAAGCTGCACAAAGTACTCAAGGTAAGGCCACACCACCACAGAGTAGAGTGAGACAATAACTTCCCTCGACTGACTAGCAATGCTGTTCTTGATGTACCCCCAGGATATGGTTGGCCCTCCTGTCTGCCAGGGCACACTGCTGGCTCAAGTTCAGCTTGCTGTTTATCAAAACCCCCAGACCCCTTTCCAAAGGGCTACCCCTCCAACATCTCGTCCCCCAGTCTGTACGTACAACCAGAGTTGCCCCTTCGCAGGTTCAGAATCCATCAGTTGCTCTTGTTAAACTTCATGTTGTTGGTGATTGCCCAGCTCTCTAATTTGTCCAGATCTCTCTGCAAGACCTCACTACCCTTGACAGACTCAACAGCTGCAATCTATTTGGTATCGTCTGTGATCTTGCTTAAAAAAACTTCAAGTCCTTAATCCAAATCATTTATGAAATCATTGAAGAGGACTGGTCCTAAAATGAAGCCCTGCGGAACCCCAGTAGTGACAGGTCGCCAGCTTGATGTAACCTCATTTACAAGAACCCTCTGGGCCCAACCCATCAGCCAACTGTTCACTCATCTTATTATGCTTTTATCTAACTGTATTCTGGTCATTTTGTCCAGAAGAATACTGTGAGAGACAGTGTCAAAAGCTTTAATGAAATCCAGAAAGATTATATCAACTGGCTTCCTTTGGTCAGCCTTCTCCTAGGCTACCAAGCCTTTCTAGGACAAAGCCAAGAAAACAAGGTGTTATGCTATAGCTGACACATTACCACTGTCCTCCACCAGGAGGTCATTGACTCTTCACAGTTGACATTCTGAAGAATGCTGGCTAAATTACTGCTTCAGATATTCACATATAACATTCACATATCCTTTCTGCTGTTTAAAGTTCAATAGCCCATATCTAGAACATTACTTTCATGGCAGAACAAAGTCAGGGAGGTGGGGAGGGTGGGGGCTGGAGAGTGCAGCAGCAATATACCTAGATGACATCACCACATGGAAGAAGAAAACATTACAATGGTAATATTGGAGCCAAACACATCAGCAAAGAAGCCTCTTATTAGAACATGATTCAACAGTTTCAAAAAACCTCCTCTTTCAACACACTTCAGTTCATATCCTAAGGGCCACGTAGGCACTAAGTAACTGCAGCTTCATGGTGCTTATTCAGCATTTTTAAACTTGCTAATCCCATGTAGGCTCTGTTCCCAAAAACACTGGAAAAAAGTCAAGCTGGGATAGCTCCAAGAGTATCGTCACCCAACCACCAGTGACATTATAAAATAGTGGTGCCATTTGATTGCAAGGTTTAGTTTTGTAAAGCTTCTTGCCATATTGGGAAAAGAACAAAGCACCTCTCACACTACACTATTAAAAGTGATGAAGCTGCCATATTACATTTCCTTGATCTATGAATAGCATTTTTATGTTAGCAACAGGCCATATTTCTGCATAACCTTTTCCTTTCTGTGCACAATAACATAGCTGGAACAGCACTTTAAAGTAGTAGCTTGGATGAGTTTCATTTTGGCATCTTCAACCACACTAGATATGTACTGAAATGCATTCTGATTAAGCACTGAAAAGAGAAAAACTTCAATAATTATCAACAGTGGAAGACATGACAGGCCGTTATTCCTCACTGCTGAAACCTGCTTGCAGTCTTCTTGCATACCTACAGCTACTCAGGAAGTTCTTCCAGCTTCCCAGTACAGTACAGAGACCAAGATGTTAGACTTGTTAATCCCTCTCCACATAGTGTTAATTATGAACGCTAATAGGAATAATACTAATAGGAAGAGCTATATCAAGACAGAACAGTCCATTTATAGCAAAAGACAGCATATCTTTGCCCCAGGTTCACTTCTATGTTCCCCTCAATCTTCTCTCACCTACATCAATCTTTCTTCAAGCCAGCATACTGGAAGCTCCAGAAAGTCCGCAGTTGGTGCCAACTGTTTGCAAATACAGATCACATAGCTAAATCTGCCTATACATACCTCATACTCTTGTACATAAAATCAAGGCTCATCTAGGAATTGTCTTCTGGTCAGTAGCACCAATGACTATGAGCTGAACAAGACTAATAAGATAAAGGCAGAGCATGTACGTAAAGACCAACATTTAAGCATAGCTCAGACCCAAGCTTTCCCCCTTCCCCACCTCCTTCCTGGAGTACCACTGACCTTACCTGAGGGCATGCCACCAGATGTACAGGATTATCTTGTACAGTCTTGCCTTGCAAGGCATTGTAGAGATACCTTATGCCTCTGTAGCCCTCAACAGAGTTGGAAACATGCATTCTTCTTATCTCGTAAGTGCAAGATGAGTACACGAACAGTTTCAAGTACTGAATTTGATGCTAACAATACAAATGTTGGAGAGGGGCTTACTCTTGTAACAGGTGGTTAAGATCAAACTTCCTTTGATTACAGAACAGGTAACAGCTTCTGTCTCAGACACTTTTAGTTGGTAGCATCACACCACCTCATTTGTTCATAGTAGCACAGATATGGAACACAGCTGTAGGCAACAAAAAAGAAGGGCATAGTATGTGGTTTCATTTACCACAGCAGCATCAATAACACCATAGGTAATGACTATGAAGAAAACAAACCTCACTTGTGCTTTGTTTAATACCTCTTCTGCTAAGAAAATTACCCAAACTATATTTTTTTCCTAGAGAAAGATTTCTTGCTACCATCAGAAAAACATCTAGGAATAAGGAAGAGTCACATAGGAAAGCCAAGTGTCTAACAAGCCCAACCCAATCCTACTTGACTAGAAAGCTAAACGTGAAATCAATTCTAAATAAATTCAGTGCTCAAGTGCTATTCAGAGAATCCCAAAATGTGCACTGGTCAAAATAAAAATGATTCAATTATCTCTGTGTGCTTCTTGATTTGTTTAGATCTCATCAGTTGATGTATGGTCTTATTTAAATCTTTGAGGTGTATTTAAGGGAAATACTGCTAATCCTCTCGCACTTAATAGGCAAATAAACCATAAAGTAAAATGGTAAACATTTTACTGAGCATTTGCATACTTCCTTGCATCCTTTCCCTAACAGTTAGCATCTGAGCAATATTTGTACATAAATTCAAAAAGCTATTGAACTATACTCCAGAGATAAATCTGGCTTAAGTGCTTAAAACTATGTAGATATGCATGGGAGTATGTCTTGGGTGTGAGGTCCGGTAAAGAAATCAGACTACATACTCTAATACATCAGTAGAAAAATACTAGAAAAATGTGTACTCTATAGCATGGCAGTCTGTTAGATATAATTGTTGCTAAAACCTTCATAGCAGCAGTGAAGCTAACACAGATTACAGAAGCAGGCCTCTGTCATGTGAAGTAACAGCAAAGTCTCTCTTAGTATGCACAGTTCAGAACCCATCCAGAGAAAGCAATCCACCCCGTAAGTGATCTGGAGGAAACCTGGCTTGCTTTAACACTGGTGCTAACACTCAGACTTCCAGTGAGTTCTCACCTCTGTGGAGAAGTGATATGAGGAGAGAAGCTAAGACAATAATTGGTTGTCCTTTCATTGCCAAGCATCTCTATTTGCAGAAAAGAACAAATGGCTAAGTGTTAACTCTTCCTTCTGTGGAAGCAATTGGCACAGCCAATCTCCATCAGCAAGGACCTATGCTCTACCTGCCTCTCCTCTCTCAGACTTTCAGAATTGCTGGTGCCACTGCTGTACACAGCAGCACACATTGTAAATGTTCATGTAAGCTGTGGTTAGATAATCATTCAGCCCAAAAACCCACACCAAGGGCTATTAGAAAATCTACATGATATTGGAAAATCTGCATTATATAAAACACTTTAATCTGCTGATTTGTGGACCAGCCAACACTGCAAGACAGATGTTGGGGCAAGCATTTTGTGCTATCACCTGGCTGCTCTAATTTAGAAAAATGAAGATATCATTTTGATGTCCATCACACAGGCCCCCATCCTATAGACTTCATTGCCTAGATATTAGAAAAAAATGAGTCTTTACTACTTCTGTGATCCCATGCAGTTTTCCATATTGAAGGAATCCAAGATAGACCAACAGTATGTCAGACAAAGCTATAAATAAATGAAAAATATCCTCTAAGGATTGTATCTAAATGAATGCCATCCATATGCCAGGCTAATTTTGCTCCCAGATCCTAGACATCCCACCTCTGGACTCCCTGCCTTCCAAATGCCAGTTACTCCTAACCATCTGTATGCAAACATAGGTACTGGTGCCTGCCTTATCCTATTTGAACATGAGGCTTCCATTTCCTCTTGCCTCAGGGCATCAAGTCCCAGCCAGCTGCTGCCTTTCCACATCCCTGCCATAGCAGATTTTCAGTCCCCTGCAGTAGCACAGGTGCAAGCAGCTCCCTAAACAGGCAAACTGTTAAACATAGGCCATCTTCCAGGTGGAAGATCTGCATCCAAGGCATCTGCCTTCATAATATCCTCTTAGCCTTTCACATGACTGGACCAGTTTATTTTCCAGATGCAGTTGTCCTATCATTTCTAGTTGTTGTTGGTTTTGTTGTTGTTTTTTTCTTCATGCAAATTCTTGTAAAGCCACCTACAGGAATTTAATTGCACACTATTATTCTACCCCTTAGGAAGTAGTGACAGCATCTCCCTGAGCTCAGCTGACTTCGTCTACTCAACAGCAAGGGCAATGTGAAATTTCAGGACATGGGAAAAAGCACACAAAAAGCTTAGTTCCAAGCAGCTTTAGAAGACCAAGTGCCAGAAAACTTGTTTTTCATTATTTAACTTTTCAATCACTGTTTTCACATGCCTGTTTGAAAGCCTGAACTCCTCTTACGCTCATTAGCTGCACAAGTGCTTTGGTTTTGAGAGGAAGAAAATTGCCAATTCAGCTGAAGACATTTCTCATCATAGTCACAGAGCAACATCAGCAAAGCATGGTTCATATCTGGATGATGGCTAAGTCATACTGTGACCACTAATTGCGAGGAATACAGGGTATTCCTAATTGTGAAGGAATGCCATAGTACCACTCAGAGGAAGCAGCAAGCTGCCCTGAGCCAAAAAGCACAGCTTGTACAGGTGCTATCCTGCCATGAGAGCTAAGATACTGAACAGGGAGAGGAATTTGTTTTATTGGAAGGATCAGAGGCTGAATTAACCACGTGAAGCTCAGGTAGCTATTCAGGAAAAGGAAATTTTGCCATTGCATGGAGAGCCAAGATTTTTCACCGAGTATGTGTATCTGAACAGAAGTCTCTGGGCTGTCTCTCAATCTTCCGACTTCATTTCCTGAACAGCTGAATATGCTTAAAGTTCTTAGTTCAGTGTATTTTAATCGCTGTATCTTGCACTAAAAATAATAACAGCTGAAGGAGTTATGGCATACTTACTCTCTCCCTCAGTTTGTGCTTAATACCTAAATGCCTAAGTGCTATGGAATATCCACTTTAAAACTTGCCTGAACAATAAAGAAACAGAATTTTAGTTGAAGCAGCAGCAGGTTTTAGCATGATGCAGCTACACAATTTTCATTTAATTGATTGTAAGCATTTAATTACTTTGGGATAGACACAACTCCTTAGGCCTATGAAGGCAGCCAAAGGCAATTTAGCACCTGGCTCATAATAGGGCATGAAATAGAACCAGACATCTGTGCATAATAAAATAGGTAAAACTAACAATGTTCAATGTCCAATTCACTTTGTTGATTATTGACTGAGGCTTAAGCCAAAGATTAAAATGAAGCATCTACCTTCAGATGAGAAACTTGAGATGTATACATCTTAGGACTTCCAAATTCAATTACTTTATTTCCATTCAGACATTCAAAGATTTATGCAGTCAATAATATTAATGTATTGCCAGAGGTCTTAATTTATCCAAAGAAACAATTTGACTACTGTAGAGAAAATACTGGCTGCAGCTGACTTTGTTGGCTAAGACAGCCCATAATCAGTGGCTGTTAATGGTTAATTTCCTTATAGTGCCATAAAGGAAAGAGAAAGATTGCCAGCACTATGCAGAGAGGTGATGGGAATAAACATTAATTTTTCCTGATATGATTTACATCCAGGGGAAAGCCCAAATTCTGACTTTACCTGCATTTTGCTCCTAGCACATAGCTTGGAGTGTTTTGCCATCTTATCTTTGCACTTCTGGCAGAGCCTGGGTCACCTACAACACAGGGGCATGTCTCCAGATCAGGGTTGATGCGCTTTGAAGGCTGATGCGTTCCCTCTTTGCTGGGAGGAGCACAATGGAAGGGAAGGCCCAAGGAGGAGCCAGACATACTGATTTTGTTGATTGGCGCTATGGGCTTAAGCAGCATGACTGATGTTTTTTTCACTTTTTCCAGACTTCCAACAGCCCTTTTTCCACTTTCAGAAATCCATACAAATATATTGTGATAAAATTCAGTGCTTAGTCTCTGTGGCCGCAGTTATGTTTCAAGTGTTTTGAATCTGTTTCCAAAACCACAGAAGAAACTTTTACAAGCTTTATTCTGCAGTGCAGTCAGTGAAAATATGAGAAAGCAAGCCCAGGTGGTAGCAGTTGCCTTGAGATCAGAGTGCATCAGCACAGCCAACACTGCTGACAGCAGGTCAGCCTGAAAGTTAAACAATTTCATAGTAAGGAAAGGAAGAGGGGCATAGTCTCAATTCCCACCTAAATCAAAATCCAAGCTCTTTGGCCAGCAATGACAACTTCAAACACTAACTATTAAAACAAAAAGTCCATGAAGAATATCAACATTTTAATGGCCATCTGCTTCAAGGATGTGATAAGCTGAACTCTCACAAGGAAGACTCTGGTCTGTATCAGGAACCCAACCGTCTTACTCAGATTTCTCAAATACTGGGAAGTAGGAACTCCACAGCAGACTAACTCTAAGCGACTGTGTATTCACCCTGGTTGAGGTAACCTCAGACATGATTACAGACTGGGTGAAGAACTCTCTGAAATCAGCTTTGCCAAGAAAGACTTGGGTGTTCTAGTGGACAAATGCTTGACATGAATCAACAGTGTGTGCTTGCATATTAGAATGTCAACAGCACCCTGGGCTGCATCAACAGAGGAGTGGCTACCAGGTGGAAGAAGGTGATTGTCCTCCACTGCTCTTCCCCTGTGAGGCCCTACTTGGAGTGCTTCATCCAGGTCCACGGCCCCAGCACAAGCATATGGAGGACCACAAAGATTATCAGATGGATGCACTTCTATGAAGAAAGGCTGAGAGCAGATGAGAGGGCTCAGCCTGAAGAAGAGAAGGCTCCAGGAAGACCTCACTGCAGCTTTTCCATGAATACTTAAGGGGGCTTATTAAAAAATTGGAGAGCGATGTTTTGGTTTGGACGGATGATAGGACAAGGGGGAATGGTTTTAAGCTAAAAGAGGCAAGATTTAAGTTAGGTGTTAGGAGGAATATCTTCAGTCAGAAAGTGGTGAGGCACTGGAACTGGTTGCCCAGAATAAAGCTGTGGATGTCCCATCCTTGGAGGCGTTGGAGGGCCAGGTTGGACAAGGCCCTGGCCAACCTGATCTAATGGGTGGCATCCCTGCCTATGTAAGGGGGTTGGAACTAGGTGATCTTAAGGTCCTTTCCAATACAAATGGTTCTATGATTCCTCTGGCCTAGATGTAGAAATCTGTCTGTCCAGAACATAACTCAGCTCCTTTGTTCATGTACCCAGCTGCTCACTGAACAGAGCAATCTAATGCCCAATACATTGCTGCAGTTCCAGGCCCACAAATCAAATACAGGAAAAAAAAGCTGTTACACCTGTCCCCAGCCAACATTCAGAGATCAAATAATGCAAATCCCTGATTAAATTCAAAGTACTAACAAAGCCTTGTATTCTTCAATATTATCTCTTCCATGCTGTATCATCTCTTCTCCACAGCTGATAAGATAAAGATGTAATTCCCAATTCTGTCCATACACTAACTAACTCTTTTACAGGCCTTCAGTGCAAAAGGAGATGCCAGCCTCCCAGCTGGTAGTATTTCCACACATTTTGCATATGGGAAAGTGCTGGATCAGAGACAGAGGAACTCCATCTACAGACTTTTTTTTCTGTCCTACTACTGTATATTAATGTCACCGAAAACATTTCTTCACAGGTGTCAGTGACAGCTTCAGTAGTCCCTCTGTTTATCACACTTAGCTTACTAGGCATAGAGCAATGCAATTGATTAGCTTTTTTTTTTTTTTTAAAAAAAAAGTTTGCTTATCAGAGTCAGTTTCCTGCAAAAGCTCACATGCTGCTACAACCCTAATACACAGAGAAGTACCTCATAGAATTTTTACTAAAATAAGCAGCTGGCAAGACTGTTTTCACAGCAAGATTCCAAGCTGAAGGCTTTGCCAAAACCAACCCACTTCTCTGGAGCTGTAAAAGGAAAACTGCTTCCTAAAATGCAAGTCACAAACATCAGTTTCTGCCTTCATAGAGGCAAAAACTAAGGTTATCATAGGGATGCCATGAAACAAGAGAAGTGGTGTTTCACTGCCCCCTGACTTTGCAGAAGAAACGTACATGCAGTACCTTACTCATATTGCTTATTCACAGAATACAGAAAAGCAACAATAACCCAGATGCTGGAAGTGAACATGCACTTTTTAAAATATTTTCTTCATTGACATGTATGATGCTATATGCAGGACATATACCCTGAGCCTACATTATTCTGCTATATAAGCTTGTGGAGATGCATAATGAACTCTGCATCACAATGAGAGTTTTTACTGCTTACTAGTAAATCAAAATTGAATATCCATTATCCAGGAAGAAGGAACAAGCTGAAGAGATTTATATGGTATTCGCTCAGAGCAAAGACAGACAGGGAGAGTCAGAATAGGAATTACCTAAGCTCTCAAAACATTGGTTGGGAAAAAGAAGTGAAAGAACAGTTTAGCCTAAAGATAAGACTAAGGAGGACAAGCTAACATCCTACAAATTACACAGAAAATAAATTTGCAAGGGGGAATGAAATAGTCTTTTTACTGAGTCCATGCACAAATATGCATCCCCAGCTTAAAGCTAGGTCTTCAATTATACCAGAAATTCTGTTCAGATATTGGTTAAAAACTTAAAGTGTAAAAATATAAACAGTTGTGGGGGAGTTTAGAAGGTTTTTTTTTTTTTTTTTTTAAGAAGTGTCTAAGGTTAGACAACCATTGTCAAGAACAGTGCAGGTGTTCTCCATTAGAATAGGGAAGTGGAGGAGATGGTCCCCTGTATCTTTTCCAGACCAGTAACTCAGACCAAATATCTCCAAGGGTAATCTTGGTGATGAATCAAAACTACTCCTTCTATTCTAAATGTAAACTAATTGGTAAAATGTAAAACGTTTTGCCAATAATTTTCATGGGAACAGCACTGTGAAAAACAGCTTTACTCCTACCTTGGCTTTCTCAGATCATTCTTACCTTACACTGTTCCTGAAGCGTACAGATATTTAGGGAAAAACAGCTAACATTTAATATTGCAGAGCTCTTTTGAAAGGCATTCATGCTTGCTAAATATCAAACTGTCAAGAGAATGCTCTGGGACAAAACCTAGTACTGAAGAAGAATGCATGTCTTAAATTGTGTAAATGCCCATACAAGAAAGTGGCTTTCCCAGAAGCTCTAAAGAATCATCTCAATAGGAGCAAGCTTCTGTTCATAGGAACAGTGAAAGAACAAATTCTGCCATATATTTCCCTAGGAAAAAAAAAAATTCTGCTGAACTAGAGAAGCACACAATTTACTGAAAAAGATATTTAATTACCTTCCTCTTAAATCCTCCAGTAGACCATCCAATTCATTCAAAAATATTAACTTTCAAGGGTCAAGCTTCTTGTATCTCATTTCAACACAGCATTATTTTTCTGACTGGTAAGAAAGCATTGAGAAATACATGGGCATGTCTACACAGCACATTTACTACTGAAGTGTATAAATATTACATTTGGTAATTAGGATGATTACAGTAAAACAGGTTTATATTTCAGCATTATTTTAATATCTGCAATTGTTAGATCAGTCCCACACTGCACCAACTGCCAGCCACTTCAATAGCATTCACCAATAACTCAGTGCATGTTAAGAAATTTCTGTGTTCACCAAACCATTAGAAGTGATTCACAGCCTCAAACTCCCAAGTGAATGCTAGAAAATGCACAAATAGTTTTCTTGGAGGAACTGCACCTTTAACTGTTGATGCACTTGCCACAAGTCTCTAAAAGGAACCTGAGCAGGAACTAGAGCCATAGCAAACACAGACACCTACCAGGGGAATCTCCCTTTAACCAAAAAGTTTTGCACCAAGCTCCTCCTGGAGTGGGGGACTTAAACTTGACTTCAGAGATCTGTGACAAACCTACATCCGAGCTGGTTAGCTCAACTTGATTTCTAACCAAGGGCATAATAAGAAACAGACACACAATAGCACAAGTCACTTGAGCAATTAGAAGTATACATTAGGATGCAACAAATCCCAGTACAGACAGCTCAGTTATCAGTCCCATGTCTAGGTCCTCATGAAAGCATTGGAAGAAATAGTTACATGCACACAAAATCTGGGATTAGAAACACCTCCACAAGTGTTAGCTGTAATTTTTTTCTCCATTCTCAGCACTCGCTCTTACAGATTTAATAGACTGTCCTATCAGTCCTATGTGCCTGGTTCACATTCAAGACCAGCAAGACTTTGGACGACACTCTCATTGAGTTATTTGTATAATTTGGGTTTTATTCTGCATTACAGATTGAACCTATTATTAATCAAAGTGCTGGTGACACAATCAGAAAGACAATGTGACATTTCCATGTTGTTCTTCTACCAGTTTAAACAAGGTTCCCTGAAGAAGTTGACCTTTTCTCAGTCAAATTATAAACATCAAAATTGCAGAAATCCATCTTTCAATTACTGTCGCTTTGAAAGTGAAAAATGCTGGAGGCTTTGCACTTAAAACATTACCAAGCCCAGATATATTTCAAATGTAATCTCCCCTTTCAAGATGGATTCTTCATTTCTGAAATACGATGATTTTTATGCAACTTTTCCACACTGTGGTCATGATATTGAAGATTAAGCCTAGCTTTAAGGAGGGGAGAACTGTCAGCATGTTGGGGAGCAGCAGGAGCAGGGCTGGCCAGGGGGAGGACAAGCCAGGAGCCAAGGGTACTCACAACACTGGATAGGAAATGGCCACATTGACAGGACAGTCCTACAGCACCAAAGCAAGACATAATAGTGACATTTGCAGGTCCCATTGATAGTCCAGGCATCACCAGACCATGAAAGGCAACAAACTGGAGCCCAGGTCAACCCAGAAATTGACTCAGCCAGGATGAGCAGGGGACAGGATTGGACACAGGTGTACCTGTGGCACAGCTTCAGCAAGGACTGGGGGCTGGCCTGACTGCATGTGAGATTTTTGGCCATGGGCACAGGTCCCAGGGCAGGCTGATAGAGGCAATTAATGCTTCTTGGTGCATGCAGGGTCAGGCAGAGAGACTAGAGGGTTAATTGAGGATTTCAACTAAATTAACAGGATCTTCTTAGCTCAATAGACAAGAAAACGTGCATATTTTTGGTCTACTCCTGCAGGTGGCAAATCTGTTTTCTGTCTCTACATGGAATCCATCTGAAATTCATTGATATCAAAATCCCCAAACTTGAGGTTCAACCCCATGTCTTCTCACCAAAAACCACACAAATTGTCATCCTCCACACCCTCAGATACCACCAAGTCAGAAGGGATAAAACACATCATTGATGATTTTCCTTTTCTAAACACCTGCCTTCAGATTCTCTCTCGTATTCATTGTCTCTCGAGCTGCAAGCTCATTTTAGATGTATGAAGGGGATAAAAGAGATCAAGTCACCGTGATGAGATCTGAAATGCACTTCTCAAGAATATTCTGTGCTTCAGGATTTTAATCAGAGAGAAAAATTAGTCTGAAACTTCATTGATCTGTTTTCTCTAATCAGATCACCCAATGGACACTTTCTTTTTTCTTTCCACATTGGAGCTGACAGTTTTAATCTGTCTTGTATTTTCCCCTGAACAAAGGTATTTGTTTAATTCCATATGCAAAAGATACTTCTTAGCTAACTATTGCTCAGCTGGAAAGAAAACTTGCTCCAAATGAGTTCACCAGGAAACAGAAAGTAAGGCCCAGAGTAACTTTAAAATTCAGCCTGAAGCATACACAGAAGAGTTTTGTTTAAGAAGAAATACCACAAGGAATTAATGATCCAGAGTTCCAACTGCTCTTTTAGGACAAATTGCATTTTTCCTTTCACCTTCTCTCTACTTTGAAAAAATCAGACGGAGAGTTCAGCTTGTCAAAAAATGGCAAATATTTCTGTTCAAAGTATCTATGCACACCAGGGTGGAGATTTCACACAGGCCTTACTTCTATTTCAGTTGCATTTTATATATCAAAGTAGTTTCTTTCTCTGCAGAGGTGAATGTCAAGTGTTCAATTCATCTATCAGTGTCACTGTACACCTGCCCCACTATCTATATACCCATAAAGTCATAGGATGTTCATAATCATAGTATCTGAGCATCTGCTCTTTGGGAAATGGATTGCAAATTTTAACACAGCATTTTGACTCATATAATATAATATATATAATATATAATATATAAAATATATAATATATAAAATATAGAATATATAAAATATAGAATATATAAAATATATAATATATAATATATAATATATAATATAATATAATATATATACACAGACATATGTATACACTAAAGGTTCTGTGAAGACCAATAAATTTCAGTTATTGCTTTCTATTTCCCACAGAGGACATGTACTGCTGTGCTAAGTGACAGCATAAAGCCCTTTGATAGATGCATAATCATATATTAATCATCTCAAATGTAGCCAGAAGTGTTTGGACATAGATTTCCTTCAATTAAACTATTTATGATGAATCATTAGCATGACTTCCTTGGATTGGTCTGCAAATTTACTGAAAGGACTACCAAAGATTATGAAACGTCTATTTTTTCTTTTCCTGTTTTCACTCATTTTATCCTTTCTTTTCCCTTTCTTCTTCTTTCCTCTCACGGTAGCATTGCTGAATACTAATAAGACATATGCATTTAAGTGTGCTTAGTCATTTCCATGCTAATTAATTCAGGTTCCAATATCTGCATTTTGTGCAAGTTTGGTAAATCCTCCTTAAATTAATAATTTCAGCCCAAATCTTCTTCCACAGCAGAAGAATATTTCACCTCCTGCTCATCTATGCTTATGATGTCAGTTCAGGGATTATTTTAATTAAAACACCAGGTGAGAAAATCATTAGAAAGATAACAAACAGACTAGATCACCCATTACCTGTGTCTGTTACATATATGGGATTCTAATCTGATTTATGAAGCTTTCAAGCCAGTAAAACAATTAATTTTAAAATGCATTTCAGTCAAGATGAAAAATTGCTTTGTTTTATGCTTTGTTTTTTAAGGTGCAGGTTGAATAAGCCACAGAAGACAACAGAAACATATTTCCTTCTTGTTTTCATTTATTAATGACACAAATATAGTGATTACTCCAAAGTGAAATTCATCAGAATTCTCCTGGCTATATGACTTTAACATTAGTTTAAATATTTCAAATAGTTTGAAAATAATTTCAAAAACAGTATTTGTATAATGTTAATTGTTTTCATTCAAATACCTCCCACATTAAAACATCATCCACAGAGGAATGCATCATTGTAAGATAAAACTAGATATTCTGTCCTCTTCTCTAGGGGCTTCAGATTAAAACAAGAATCATACACATGAGAAATACAGCATACAGTTTTAATAAGAATTGTTACTCAGCTAAATTGGGAAAAGGTATAAAGCCCTGGTAGTGTTTTCAAGAGATAACTTTTAGCCAATTACAAGCACAGACTCAATGCAGAAGCAACCTGAAACCACTATTTGTCCCTTGATAACAGGGTGTTATATAGTCTTTGCTGGAGTCTCAAACTGCAGAAATCAGGACTCCATTTTTCCTTCACTAAAATGAAATAAAGTTAGTTGGAAACGGTATTTGACAATAAACAGGTACAATTTATAGTTCCTTGTTCACCGTTATTTAAACATTTATATTTTCACCCCAACAAGATGGAAGTGTCAAACCATAATTATTCTACTGTACTACAACCAGATGTTCATTCTCTGGGAATCCAAAGTGAGACATATGTTCAAATCACATCTAGTTTTCAATCTGATTTAAGGACACCAAATCTTACCTCACTGAAAATTTGCAAAATCACCTTCAGCTTTTTCTAACCAGAAAGTTTGACTACTACTTGTTAATGGTGACACTGGTGCCTGTGATGCGATTTGTGACTTGATACCAAGTGTTCCTCTACCAACCATGTTTGAACACATACTGTGAGAAAAATTATCAGAAACTTACTTACTCCAAGCTAGTAATGAAGCAGCTGTCTGGTGCAAGCTAACGATGTCACCGATACCCAGGTAACATCTCTGTGCCCAATGACTGTAATAAGAGGTATCATTCAGCTGTCTTACCATCTACTTCAGCAGTACAACAGGTTCAGAAGAATAAAATCTTTCTGGAAACTACTGTCAAATCTGGCTTGGAAAAATGTTCCCAGTGATTCATAAGGGAAATAAATAAATAAATAAATAAATTTGTAATTTTGATCCTTAATCTGAGCTTGAATTTTAGAGGTTTTTCATTGCCTTTTTGCTTTCTCTCATGTTCTTATTTAATTACAAGAAGATTGTATAATGAATAGGTTTTCAGAATATGTCAGTCCACCACGTGAAAGAAAAAGTCTCTTTAATTTGACTAGCTGTCTCAAATTAACTATCAAATATTTGCAGGAGAAGAAGGTAACTTGAAAATTGAGATATTTCAATTTTAGCTTCTTCAGAAAACAGTCCTACATTTTACACACTAAGGGCTCATTCTGTAAATGTAAAGATCTTGTTTCACTGAGCGTTAAAAAAAAGAGTCCTATTCTTATGACAGAGATATATCATAAAATAACAGTTTAAGAACTCACTGTATTCATAACCTCTGTTTCAGTACAAATGCTGTAGTCGTTAAAAAGAAATATAAGGTGGCATGGCTTGATTTGTCATTGGAATTTGCACACTGCTCTAAAGAATGTCCTCTATTAATGACAACAGCTGTTGGTTTAATAACCCTAGAAAAGATCATTAAATTCTTTCACATTTCCCAGAAACAGATGGAAGAAATGCAGAAGTGTTAAAACATATGGGAGAACATATTGAAATCCAACAGCCTACAAGAGTGGCAAGGTATTCTAATGTCACAATCTCACAATTTACACTGGTCTCCTCATAGGTGCTTAAGGCGTGTATATTATGGAGATTATGTAAATACTGAAAAGAGGACAGAAGAGGCTGTGCTATAGGCAGCACTTGCTTTGACAGTTTATCATCACTTATTCTATGTTTGCAAGCACAGATTTCCTTTTTCCTCTATTTCCTTGTTAGCTTTTTGCAACTGTAACTTCTAAATGTAAAAAAAAAACTCCACACAGAGGAATCCTTCCATAAAACAACTGCTAATATGCTTGTGAATGTAGCTCACTTTTTACACTTCCTAAAACAAGAAAAAGATTAATTTCAGGAGATGGGCATTTCCCAGCAACTTGAAAGAGAAATCACAGCAGGTCCCAAATACAATGTTTTTTTCTGTAATTGAGGACACTATCGCATCTTGGCATATAATTTATGCATAAGCCTCAGATACTACACAAGAACATCTAGGAACATTTGAATGAAATATTTTTGATGTTGCTAGTAAACAGACAAACAACAGTAGCCATTGCTGCAGTACCTGGGCCAGGAGGAGCAAATCCATTGCTCTGGTCCCATTGGGCCTGTTGGAGTTGAAGAAGCATTTGGATTGTGCTCTTAGTTATATGGTCTGAATTTTTGTGTGGACCTGTGTGGCGCCAGGAGTTGGATTCGATGATCCTTGTGGGCCCCTTCCAGCTCAGGATATTCTATGATTCTAGATTTTGAAGACTTGAGTATCCAGACTGAATGATTCTTTACATATTGCTGAATCTTCCAACGAATGAGATAAGCGTACCTAATTTTCCCCTTTCTGGAAATCTCATATAAATCTTTATACATGGCATTTGATCTCAACTCAGAGACTAAACAAGAGCTGGGTTTAAGAGCAGACTGCAGTCCCAACAAGCAAATGCTCCTCAAGGCTGGCCAGCGCAGTACCAGGGACAGGAAGGAGGACACAGCCCCTCCCTTGGAACCCCTGCAGTACTTTGGGAACTGCCCAGGCATTCTTGAGCCTCTGACAGACATTGCTTCCCTTACTTCCTCTGATGGGTTTTTAATGATTTTGGACTCTACAGCTCTCTATGATCTCTGTGAGCACCATACTTTCATTGTCCCTTGCCCAGGGCAGAGGGGAAAGTCTTGCTGCCTAGTCATTTCCTAGGTCACCTCCAATTTTCACATTGTTAGTAGGGAAGGATCGTGCCTCATTTGTGTTTCTCCATCCTGTATCTGGCTTTACACACTTTCTTCCTTGCTTCTCTCCCACCTAGAAAAGCTGCAATGCCTGCCAATGCCTTCTGGGCAGAAGCTCCTCCTTGGCCCTGGCTGATTGTAACTGGCTGCATACTTGTTCACTGTTCCTCATCCCTTCTGCTGTCCTACATCCCTTCCAAGCTGGAGGGGCTGTTGCACAGCACTCGGCTGATGCTTTCAGACAGACATTTTGCTAAATGAGGTCTATCCTTATGTACCTATAACTAGAGTCATTCCTTTGCTGGTGCATATACTTGTGTATACAGGCACTGAATTTCCTTGGATGTTCTATTGGTCAGCTGTTCAGCAATGGAAAAATCTTTGACAGTCTGCTTTACTTACCGATTGGAATCAATTAGATTAAAAATGAACAAACAAACAAACAAAAAACCACATTCAACTAGCTATAAGGTTTTTCAACTGATTTAACATTCTAGGGGGGTAATGTGGATATATGATACCTATATACTAATAAAGGAACCGTTTCTTAACTGTCCACAAAAGAAGCAAAAGAAATAAAATGTAAGCAGATAATGAATTCACTCCATGGGTCATCATTAAAACTATGCTACTTGTAGGGCTCCCAGTGCCCATATATTTTAGTTATTAATTTAGTTACTACATTTATTTTACTATTTATTTAGTTACTACATGCATGAGCTTAAAAAAAATAAAAAATAAAAAAAATGTTTGTCTGCTTCCTCCAATGTCATTAGTCCATGAGTTGGTTTATTTTTTTCTTTTTTTTCTGGATCCATTTAGGAGACCCAGACAACAAAGTAACTATAACCCATACAAAGTAACTAGAACCCATACAACAATTTCATTTGGAAAGAGGCATTTTGGTAAGGTGTGACTTACTGTAGACAAGTCTTGGTAGAATTGTTTTATTTTTTTTAATGCATTATTTAAAATATAAAGAAAGAAATCCAGTAGGGATATTTATACTGGGACAAATTCCATAGAGGTCATTATTTAATTAGACCTGTAGTACGTCAGTTCTGCCCTCTGTGTCTTTCAGATTTGCTACTGCATTCAACCAGATGTTAATAAGGCACTTCTGTAAAAACTAAACAATGAATGTTGGTATGTCTTGACCTATATGCAAATTATCCCCACTCTCTCTTCTCAAAAATGCCAGGTGTTTTATCTCCTCTGCAATTATCTGTTTTATGAAATGTCATTTTAGCAAAGCTAGAAAAAAAATGCAATTTAAAATGTTTTCTTTATTTCTTAAAAGTCTTATTGCACTTTCTGAGTAAAGAGTAAGAATGCTGAAGTACTCAGAGATCTGAAGTACTCTAGATCTTCAACTGAAGCAAGTGAGTCAAACCCTAATTTGCATTAGCTGAATAGATGGCTGAATGGTTTCAAAATGTGATTCCTTGTTCTCTGCACTCCCCTGCTTTCTATGCTTTCTTTCTGATTCCAAAAAAAAATTGTTTCAGATTGCCATCATGCAACACCATGCCATAACTTCTTCATAAATCTTGCTTTATGGAGCCTTATTCCCAAATATCACAATGGTTCTGTTCATGGGGTGTCAGCAGCATAAGTCAGGATTGAGCTGTAAAGCTCTTGCAGATAAGGAAGGCAGGATATTTGCAGTGAAACCCTTAGGAACTGCTGGAGGTTAAGGACTTACTGCAACATTTCAAAAATAACCCAACTCACAAATTTCTAGAAGACAAAAGTTTTAGTATTGATGCCACCTGGCTGCAGAAGTATATTTACTAATGAAAAGATGTTCAGGATTTCAGGTTCCACCATCAGCAATATCTTGAAGGTGTCACGCAACACCACACAACTGCAGCAACATGCCAGGACCCTGTGCAAGTGTTGTACGCTAGCTTTGTTCATTTCTGTTTAGCAGCTGCTCAAAAAGGAGACTAGTTCAAGCAAATGCAGGCATAAAGCCCAGCATAAATTATTCTGAGCTTGATTTAAGGTCCTTGAGAGATTTCTTAACATCTTCCACACACATTAAATTGAATACATGGAGGAAAGAAAGATTTCACTGGGCTTATAAAACAACATCCAGAGGGTGGCCAAGTCTGTCCAATGTGGAAAACAGGGAATGACTGAAACAATGATTTTTGTTAGTGCAAGAGCCCAGCACAGCAGCACTCTGCCTACATTTCATCTACTGGAACATAACGGCAGACATCAAGATGTCTCTCACACCATGGGAAACTTGGGAAATCTTTCAAGGTAGACCTCAGACATTAAATGACAGAAACCTGATTCAGACAAAACACAGAGCCTGCATGTAGATGCTTTGCTGTAACTTTTGTTGTTGTTGTTTGTGTGTTTGTTTTCCAGCTAATTTGACAATTACAGTTTGCAACTCAGCAGAGAGCCAGTTGGCAGAAAAGATTGAAGTGCAGACCAAAAAACACCCAGAGCTTCAGTAGCTTTACTTACAAGCACAGACTGGACTACACATGTGGGCCAGCTATTTCTAAGCAGATGCAATTTTTCTTTTCCCCATTCTGCTCATGCAGGTTCTGTCCATGGTAAGGCAGAGAGTTTTTCCTTAGGTCATAAGAGACAAGCTTTGGTCTTCCTGCTGTTGACAGCAGGGTAGATGAGAATTAAAAGGTCAGTTGGTCAGATTTACTTCAAGGTATGATCAGTGAAACAATTTTTAATTCAAGCAGGTGGAATTGAGATCTGATTGAGTCTGATTAAAAATAGTTTGTCCCCTGTAGCCTATGTCTGGGGCAATAACTCTAAAGGCTCAAAAGGAAGTTAAGTACCAAATCCAATTACTTCTCAGAGGCACAGCTGTGCACTGAAGTGCAACTCATGCTTGTAAAATAGCCATTTTCTCTGTTAAAGATAAGCTTGAACTTGGAGAAATCTGTAGAAACATAAAAACATTTGGTAGGTCCGTTTTCCTTACTGCATGACATGGTGAAACCTTAATTCTCACAATGTGCTGTTCTTTTATACTGCTTTCTACTTATATATCCCTAAGCTTTAAACAGTCTCAATATCTCCATTTTGCAGCTGGGAAAGCTGGGGAATGATCTGGAAAATGCTTTGCCCAAAGTAACCGAGGAGACAGTGACAGAGAACACATTAGAAAGGCAAACCATGAACATGTGGGGGTTTTACTTGGGTGGACAGCCGAGCTCCACCACAACCACTTTCTCACTCTGCCTCCTCAAAGGGAAAGGGGGAGAAAAAACAATGCAAAAGGCTCAAGGTTTGAGATAAGGGCAAGGAGATCGGTCAACAATTATCATCACAGGCAAAATAGACCCAGAGTACAGAGACAGTAGAATTTATTGCCTATTACTAACAAGCTAGAGAAGTGAGAAACGATGGAAAGAAACCAAAAACACCTTCCCCCCATCTAACCTCTTTCACCTCTTTCCCCTGGGAAGTGCAGGGGAATGGGGGTTGTGGTCAGTCTATAATGCTTCATCTCCACCACTCCTCAGTCACTCTCTTGCCCTACTCCAACACGTGGTCCCTCCCACGGGATGCCATCCTTCCCAAACTGATCCTGCGTGGGCTTCCCACAGGCAGCAGCTCTTCAAGAACGGATCCAAATATGGCTCCATACCACGGGGTCCATCCATCAGGATCACACTACTGCAATGTGGGTCCCCCACGTGCCAGGTCACCTGCTCCTGCGTGGGATCCTCTCCACGGGCAATGTCAGCCTTCAGAGGAACACATACGTGGCAACATCCTTTTCAATTTAAGGGCTAAAAAAATTTCAAAATACATAAAGCAGACATTCTGTTTGTGGAAGAAAACTCTACCAATATACAGAGAGAATTCACAAAGGCATTTTCCTCCCTCTGTGCTCCCCAGTAGGTCCTATATCAGTACACCTCAGCCCTCCCAAATGATTCATTTAACCTTCAAAATTTAATCATAACAATATTTGTCTTTTTCTCACAGCACCTGATGATTACTGTATTCATTACACTAGAGCTGTACATCTTCTGAAAGGAAGTGCTCAGATGCTAGTCAACCACAAGGCCTATATTTTCTCCCCAGGTTCTAGCCAAGAGTTTGGAAATAACATTTGTAATATACAGTAACCACTAGACTGTAATAGCTTTTTTCAGCTGCAAAGAAAGGTTATGAAGTTTTGCAGGGATTTGTTCTGAGAAGATTCCCCCTCTCACCTTGTTTTAAAGGACATTTTCAAAGTCCTTTTGCAGATGCTTGCCTCCTTTGAGATCCTCTGTCTTTCACCAGCAGGTGCTCAGGACTCAGCTGTGTATGAGAACTGTATCTGGCAGGGGTCCATCCTCACACAGGCAGCTCCTCAGACACACCTCAGAGAAGGTGCTCCAGGTGTTTTTGTGAGAAGGACCAAACCCCATTGTCCCCTAGAGATATGTCACAAGCAGGTGAGGCAGAGGAACAGACCACACACTCAGGAGTGGCTGCACCAGTAAAGGCGATGCAGCTGCTAACAATGCTCAGACCCTGCTCCAGTGACTGCCATGGCTATAGGGCTGTGCAAGGACAGTGGATGCCCAATACAGATTGAGCTCTGTCACTGGGATAGGACAGCATCAGCAATGGCTTTGTTCTGGAGTTCAGGGTTGTCCACAGCTACATCTCTGTAGGACCCTCTGAAATACCCTTTTCAGTGCCAGCTAGCCAACCTGTTGTGTCCCTGTTTGAAATATGGATGCCCAGGAAGCATATGTACACACACGCCTTTAAATTGACCAGACATTGCTACTGCAGTTCCTGGAAACCAGAGAATGAGTTACCAGCACAAATCATGCAAGTTCTCTTTTTCTGTGTGGCTTTAAGAGGTACAGCACAGAATCAAACCCTAATACACAGGTGAAAATACCATATATAGGCACTGATGTGCAAAGTATCATTCATACAATCAACTCTACTGATCCATAAAATTACATGTATCTCTAATTTACCTGACATCAGAATCGATTTCACTTTTGCACCCTTAAAATCCTACCTTTGCAGTCATACCTGCCCACTTACTACACTCCCAACCTGCAGCCTGTGGTAATACTAGCTGCCAGCAGATCCCAATGCGATCTGTCCCCAAAACTCCACTCATGCTGATTCTGCCCTAAAGTTAAGATGCAGGACACCTTTCCATTACTGTCATGTACAAAATACCTATCCTGAAACATTAACCTCCCATGAAAGCCAGGGCATAATTTTTATTACAGAGAACACTTTTTATTGCAACTTATGCCCTTATTAAAATTCATAAAGGATAAATTTAAAGGAAAAAAATCTATACTTTGTCATTCATCTAAGTCACAGATTACAGCCTACTTGTCAGATCCTTCATTTGGTTAGCTCCCCAGTAGGCTGTAATTGCACAGAAATCCATGAAGGAGGATGCAAAGTTTTGCAACAGCATAGCATGTAGTGGACACAAATTCCTTCTGTCATGTTACAAAATAAGACCACATTTTCAGCTCATGAAGATGAATTGTTCATGCTACTTGCTAAATTTAGAAAACTGTGACCTGACAAAAATACTGAAAACACTCACCAAGTGCTCTAACACTGTCCCCATCCTAGCATATATGTATGTCATGGGACAATTAATACCCATACTGCTGATATAATCTCCACACAATAATACAAATATTGAGCCAAATCTTTGGCCCATGTAAATCTATATAGCTTTTTTGACTTCCTCTGAACAACACCCATTTTTGTGTGAGTCCATGATCCAACCTATTAATACTAATTTTCATCTACCCTGCAGACAGTTATATATGTGCCTTGCAGATGGAGCTGGATACACATCTTTTGGAGTTGCAATCATCAGATGCTCATTACCACCTAGAGAGGATCTATCCTTGCTGATGATTTAGCATGGCCCTGCTCATGGTCTCTGTCCTAAGGGACCCCAAGCCTGTCAGTGAGATACAGTAGCTGAGCACACAACTTCTCCCTTTCTGTATTAGTGCCAGCAAGTGTCACACGCCATCACCAGTGCTGTACTTCCACTGTGCACCCACCAGTGGGTACTACTCCCTGGCTGTGGAGGCACTCACCTCTAGCTGAGATTTCAATGGGAAGGGAAGGAAAGGGGAGGGGAGGGGATAAAATGTTTTCATTATGAGATTCATATGTAATGATTGAAACATTTAATTAAATATTTCCTTGTCAGTCCAAGAGATATCTTCCTTCTTCATACTGAAGACAGTTTAATGGATAAAAAGTGGAGTTTACTCAGTGATAACTAACAAGATTAATATAATTTCCTTGTAAGACCATCTTCTATCCAGATACCCCAATTTTTATGTCTCTTCTGCTGCCATCCCTATTTACTGAAAATCATCTTTCACTGACATCAGAAAGGGTTTACCATTGTTGAACATCTGCCTGCCCAGATAAACACAAAGGTCCAAGCTGGGACCCCACAGGACAGAGGGCCCTTTGTTTGGGGTCTTGCCTTTAAAACAAGACAAACAAAATCCTCCTTCATGAATTGGATTGCCATTTCCTCCACATTGCCAGATTCAGAGGCCTCTATAGGAAACCTGGCTCAGAGGATACATGTATTTAGCTGCACACAGAAGCCTTTACAAAATTCTATCTTTTTATATCATTTGCAGTAGATTTTTTCAAAGTTGTGTCTCTCCCTGGTAAACTTGGCATTGAATGTAGTTCTCACATAAATATGCCAATGGGCAGTCTATAAGCTTTCTACAATATACCACACTTCTTTTGTGTACACAAATAATAAGTTCACTCTTTCAAAATACTTTTTTTTTTCTTTAGCAAAACCCAATTACAATATTCAGCCATAAATCTAGGTTTTGTCTCACTGTTTATGATAATTTTCATAAACAAATGGCTCCCGTCTAAATTGGTAGTACAAAAATGAGCAAATTTATCAAAGTCATCCAAAGCAATGCATAAAATAGTTATGTTTTTGTAAATCTAACTCAGGTATGGAACTATCACAAATTATATTTCCTGCATTTTTAACTTGAGCAGAACGGCATTTCAGTGAAAAGACACATTGAGCCTTCTGCCTGACGTGTACCTGCTGTGCTAACTGATTCCCAACTCTGTCTTCACATACAGTGATCAAGTCATAAAGCTTTACAATTACTCTCCGGTATGTTGAAAGCTGTACATCAGAAAGCATGTACTAAGAGCTTCACCCCTGCACAGGTCAAGCTGGGGGTGATCCAGAAGCAGCCAACGAGTGCCTGCATGTCACCTGCACTCTGGGAGGACAGCAACTGCTGCCTGTCTCAGGTCAGGTCTGGACTCAGCACTTGCAAAGCAGAGGCTTCATGGGGAAGAGGAGTTAATTCATCCAAGCCAGAGTCTGAGCCTGCAAGCCACAGTCCTGCTCTCACTTGTAAGCAGGTGTAGTGCTATTGAACAGAATCAGCACATACAGTTGTTCCTTCCAGCTTGAAAGGCAAACACTCCAATCACTACATCTTTGATCTTTCAAATGCTTGATCTCTGTGTTAAGCACAGGACTCCCACACTGAAATCTAAAACCTGAGGATAAGCCTTAATAGGATTGTGACCAAAAGCATGTTGTCTTCCCAGTCAATATGTAAACCTCAAGCAAATGAGTTTCACTCAGAAACTTGCTAACAGAACTCACCTTGGAAAGGCCAGTGCATGCACCCCACATCACTCTCAAAGCACAGTACCAGCCCTGTGGTTTCCCAGGTACCTCGGCTGTACTGCGTGGCATTTTCCCCCAGGATGACACTGCACCATGTATCGGCGTGCCAAGTCTCACCCAAACTGTGAAGCAAACTCTTTTAATTACCTCAGTATTGTTTATGTATAGCAATAAAGCAGACCTGTTAAAGCTGAATCATTAATCACTTGAGCTAAATCAATAAATAATTATATGTGCTATACCATTGTGCTTATAAACAGATCTTTCCAGACTTAGACATACTGGAAATGAATAATAACCATACAAGAGAGAAAACATCTGTTCTACAAACAAACACACACTTTTTTTTTTTTTTTTTCCTTTTTCTTTTTTTCCCTACATCATGGTTCATAGTGAGATTTGTAAAGTTCCTGAGCTGTAAACTGGTACTTTCCTCCTAAATCTACTATTAGTTTTTGAAATTTTCATTATATCAACCACAGATTCATAATCACCTCATCTGCTATTATTTCTGCATCATAATTTTAAACACTGATTGGACATGCACTAGGGTATGCAAACATTAGCAAAGTGATCACTATAGGCCAATCTGCAGTGAAGTGGCTCTTGACCAATTTAGGAGTTCTATGTATCAACTTCCTTGCAGTAAAATAAGAGTCGTGAGAGAAGGAGAAACAAAATGTAGACATCCAGTCCCCATCACCATTAGTCTACCTTTTAGTATCCATGACATCTTGGAGAATGACTACTTAATCATCTCCTTATTAAGAGTCCTCCCCATTTCTTCACCTTTCAGTTCTGTTCCCCCTGTTCAGAGAACGGACTTCACAAGACATCTCCTTCTAGATCATGTGACATGCTATGCAAGCAGCAACAAAGTCCACCGTCCATTTTACTTCTCTGCTTGTGCAAGTGTCACCAGACATCAGCCCATTTGATGCTCCCCAGCCTGAGCTCCCATGAGCAGAAGGGGCAGGTGGCCCCAGCATGCAAGGTAAGACAATACAGGCTGGTGTTTGGCAGGACCTAGCTGTTTCACATGCCCTTGGCTGGTTTCACCTTGCAGCAGAGAGGTAAATTACAGCTAAATGTGATGCTCTGCACAGTTTCCTTGTACAGGCATGGACAAGAGGAATATATCCATGCTCATGACAGGCAGGGAATCAATGATCAGAATACTTCTATTCAGCCATGTGTTTTCATCAGTTCTAAGACAATAGGTGAAGACAAAGGGAAAAATGTGGAATAATGGCTTGGATGTGTGCTTATTACTGTAGTCTCAAAGGCTTTCTGGAAAAGGTCAGGGGTATTCTCTGAACTCATCAAAGGCTAAGCATGCCTGAGCACTGGGAACTATTTCCAAAGATGTAATTGGCATTTTCAAGGGCACAAGATGCATTGTTACAACAATTATGTAATTTTATTTCAAGTGGGGATATAGCAAATATAAATTCACCAGGGTGGGAATTTACTTGTGAGGCTAAGGATTGTCTGAGAACAGGGCATCACCATCTCTGCCACTGCGCACCAGCGCCAACCTGGAGCCGCCCATCACTGCAGCAGCACAGCACCATGGAATTCACACATCACCTGCTGGGAGGCTGCACTGAGGCCGGGGGACCCACCAATAGCAGGAAGGCTGTCACCTCCCAGAATGAACTTTGGGGCTCAGAGTACACAATCTGATGCTTGCTAAGCTACCCCATGGAGTTCACCAGACATCTCTTGGGTGTTTCATAAGAAGTATTCCCGACAGACTGGGATTCCCACTGTCATTTAGCCTCACAGTATTGCTAGGCTCAGCAGAAGATGAGCAGCTCAGGCCCTCTGACAGCTTGTCTGCTGCTCAAGGCAAGGCTGATCATGCACTGGAACAGGTAAGATGCCCAGTGGTCAGAGAAGAGGAAAGCACTCCATGCCTGTTCTGCCAGGGTGGGTCACAGCACAAAGATGAGGAGCTGCCAACATTTCCTTCAGCACTCCTCTCCCATCAGCTGGGGCAGGCTGAGGGGTCTCAGATGTGTCCTTGATAGCTCATGTGTCCTGAGGCTTGCAAGAGTGAGTATTGCACTGCCAAGGTCTGCATTTAAACTGAGTCTGGACTTTTCAGACCAGAGCACCCAGCTGGGTCCCTGGATAAAGGGCCAGATACCGTGAGTTACACTAATGCAGGATCTACACACAAAGTAGATTAAAAAGCACAAACTATGAAGAAACAATAAGTTTGCAGTCTTTTTAATTTTCATCCAGTGTTGAAGGCTGAAAAAAATTGTTTTTGGCATTCTCTTTAAGCTACAAAGGCTTGAAACAGCATTAGGAAAAGTAATCATGAAAGTCTCAGATAACACTGGGAGCCGGGGCTTTAAGAAGCACTGAGTATTGCAAGATTTTTAATGAACACTACAAGACATGGCACACTACTGTTTCAATGCCTTCCTTTCCCAGAACTGAGCTATAGCGCATCCTTCACCGCTGTGCTTACCCTGAGACAAGAAGTCGCAGCCAGGCGCCAGCTTCCCGACTCTTATAAATCACCTCTGCATTTTAGCTGTTTCACAGTCTCTTTAGAAGCAGAAGCCTTCTATTTTGAGAGGATCTTTGCTCAATTTTCAGGATATGCTTCAAGGAGTATAATTCTCATACAGGATTAAAAACATATAGAAATAATGTTCCTCTAATAAAACCTACATAAGATAATACAATTTTTATAGTGCATGAAAATAACAATAAAGATCCGAGCTTTTGTAGAAATCAACAAGTCTCTCCTATTCCAAAAGCTTCTGTGCAAACAATTCCCTTGAACTAACACAATATATTAACTGAAAATTTTAACTTTAATATAATTGTATCAATAGAGCAGTCATATTCCTCCAAACAGCTACTCCTTGGATGAAATTTTAAAGCACAGCTCATAAATATAGGAACAGAGAGCAAAATAGTTCTTTTTTGATAATTTAACAATTAACAGTTAAATTACATTGTAATTGATTGGAAAATTGCTTTTTTAATGAGATTTACTCACTAGGAAATGGCTTTTTTCTTCAATATGCCTGATGTGCACTGGGTCATTTAAACAGCAAATTGCCTTACTGTTGTCCTTTAGACAGTCTAGATTCAACTTTAACAAAAGAGGCACCACCCAGCAGACAAGTCTCAGCACGGCTCTCTTTCCCAGGGCTCAGATCAGACATTAGCCCCAGTGACTCTTCTGTGTCTGGCCGTCAGACTTGAGGAGAAGGGCAGCTACAGGTCTGTGTACAAAGAGCAGGCACTAGAGCTTACCCACACAGAAAATAAAATTTACATCCTTCAATCTCCACTCTCCATCCTGGCCCATCACTGCAGACAGGCCCAGAAGGCTGCGCTCCCTCCCCAGGCGCTGCATAGCAGAGATGCAAGACCCATGCTGCCCCACATGCCTACTACTGCCCCTACTTGGCAGCTGAAATCAAAGGGAGAAAGACACAAGACTTCAGAAACATGGGGTTTTATACTGTATCTCTACAATAATAGCTAAATCGCCTTCCAAATGGCAGCATTGGGGTGCCCAAACCAAACTCTGAGGCAGCACAATACTAATGGGTGAGCACAGACAAGAGGAAGAGCTGCTCTGAGGCTGCCCATTGCTCTGAGCAGCACTGGACAGACTCCTGTGCTCACTTTCTCTCTCCTCTACTGTTCTCAACTTCTTCAAAGCTCAGCAGACAATATTCAAAAATATAAATTTATATTATGGTTTATTAATGTTACAGATAACAGAAGTTCTTTATAGAAGCCTTTGCATATAATAAAAGCAGTCCTTGCTCAAAAAGCCTGTATAGACTATATAGACAAGGCAGACAAAGTATGGGAGAAAGTACAGAACTCTCTTTTTAAAGATGTAGTATTTTAGACCTAAGATATTACGATGATTGGTACAAGGTAAAAAATAAGAGTAAATATTTCAACACTAGAAAGGCTATTAAAACAATTATTTTCAAAGATATACTCATGAAACAGTGCAAAATAAATTAATGTCCAGCCATGTGAAGGGCACTGGCTAAGCATGTAACAAAAGTAAGTGATCATTTGACAACCCTCTAGTTAAAAGAATTTTCCAAATGCTTCAGTAACATAAGATTTCAATGATTCCTGATTATAGTGGACAACCTATTATGTACAATAACAAAAGCAGTATACTGTTAAGTCAGATGTTTTTTGTTTGGTTTCCAAGATCTATGTTGATGTGACTTGGATTGCAATATAAACAGCAGTGATTGCAATCATTTGCTGCTACCATAGCAACAGACAAAAAATTAAAAGGGCAAACCACAAAGCTGAAGTGGCATCATAGTTGTAGTTTCTAATTGCATGACAGTGAAATGTTGTGTACAGGATGGCAGTTGTACTTGCAGATATCTGCAAAGCAGGTTGTCTAGCAGAGATCAAGGTCATTTAGCTCAGGTTCTGAAATCAAGCACCAGCATCAGCTCTTGCATTTCTATCAGTTCGCACTCTCTACCCTTCTTTCGATTAGATAACTAGACTTAGAACTTGGATAAGAAGAGAATGGGCTTGAGGTCAAGAAGCCAATACCAGCTGGTATTACCATCAAGAAACAGAGAGTTTCATTTACATCTAATGTAGGTTAGAGGTACCACACATTTATCTGTTCACTCTACCATAATTTTAGATTTTTGAGTTCCGTGTTCCTTTCAATGCTATCCTTGTTTTGTGTTTTGTTTTCCTCCTACTGGAAAACAGAATACGAGGGAAAACTTTTATGTGACAGATTCAGAGTAGTGATTTGGATGAATGTTACTTTCTGAGACTGAAAATTCGAGGCCTTGCAGGTTATTTCCATCAGGAGGAGCAACTGATGATGAAGTCCAGCTTTTTTCTTGTCTTACCTTTTTGCCTTTTTTTTTTTTGACACACTCCTGCTTAAAGAGTTTATATAGAGCTTGTTTCCTGAGCACAGCAGGACTCACAAGGCAGGAAATAATTCCTGTTTTAATTATTCAAAGATTCACAGACAGCATGCATTTCAAAAGACCACCTCACAGCTTTCTCTCTTGGCAATATTAACAGTACTTAGTCTCTCTTAAGCTTTTTGATGCCTCCCAGAAACCTTCATGGTGTTTCTTCTGCTTTCTCCCTACGCATAAGCCTGGCCACCACTACTCCCAGCTGCACCCAGCCCACCAGACATCCAGCCGTGCTTGTGGCCAGCTCAGGCAGGATCCCCCACCACACCATCAGTGGTCAGCAAGAGCAGCTGCAGCTGCTTCCTACCTGCATCTTGCAGTGAGCTCCACTCCCCCACTGGAATAGTCAAGGACTCTGCTTGGTGGGCCATTCCTTTCCACAGAGCAGCCACACTGGCTTCTTGAGGCCAATCTGAAACAGGTGAGAGAGATGGGCATGCTCCATGGAAGGAGAGCCTTACCCATCTCCAGACACTGAATTCAGCAGCATGTGTTAGCATCAGTTCAAAATCTCTGAAAAATTAATATATTGTGGAAACACAAGACAAATGTCAGACATGACAATTAAATTCAGTTTTCAGATTCACTGTCAACCTCTGGTTTTATACTGTTTTCTGCCTTTGGCACAAAGAGATTAGCCAAAAGCCTCATCTGGCAGATCCTCTAACTGACCTCAGAAAAGGCACAAGAATTTGGTGTCTGTCAGCTCTAAACCTCTACAAAAGTTAGAAAAGAATTTTCCTCTTCCCACCTTTTGCCTGCCTTATGTATTTGGATAAACACTTTACAGCATAACTTTCCTCCTGCATTTACTCATTCCTGAAAATGATAGGACCATCAGCACAACTCAGAAGAAGGCATAATACTCATACAAATAATGAAAATAAAAGAAAAAAAAAAGTCAGCTAACTATGTCACTGAAGCTAATTCAACCAAGCTAACTCAGGAGCATTTTTGAAAACTGGGTCTTGGAAGCAAAGGGTAAAGATAGAGCTTAGATCTTTGGGCATGTCTGTAATCAGGCGTCAAAAACATTTAACGCTTCCAGTACTATGCATATTAGCAGCACATACAAAGATATTTAATGATACCTTATTGACTTCAGATGAATGTCAAATTACAGAAATTTAAAGAGATTCTTTGTGCTATAAAGGGCAACTGTAAAGTGGACTTTTAAACTTTGGTTAATTTAATGACAGTTTCCTTGGTGAAGGGCCAAAGGTTGAGCTGGCTCTTTCTGGTGGTTCATTTGCATTTGCTGAGAGGCAAGGCACTTGGCCACCTTAAGTGCCAGGAAGCTGACTTTGAGTCCATGATTAATTGTGTCACACTCATCTGGCTTCCTGAAACGGACAAACAACATGAGGCCACATGAAGAATAATCTTTTCTGAAATGAAACAGCACCTCTAATTCAGCCCTTTTCATTAGCCCTTTGCTACAGTGACAATGGGAGGAGAATAATATTGCCTAAAGGTATTCAAGCTGTGAGTGACAGCAGACACACTAATGTGCATTACAATATTCATAAGTAAATTTTCATGATAATTAACAAAGACAACTGTCTTCTTTTGTTCTGATTACCTAAAGATATGTTAAAAGTAAGTATGCATAATTAATTATCAAATGTAAGGTTCCTTACAAATCCTATCTCCAGTAGATTGTTCAAGGAAGTCATCTCCATAATAAATATTGCCTGTCACTTCTGAGCTTATAAATTAATTATTATAGTGGTATAAAGAGAAATACAGCTTGAACAGAAACTGGAAGATAAAGCTGAAGAATTATTAGCAATGAAAAAGCAAATTTACAGAAGGGTGAGAAGCCTCTCGGCCAATTTAGAGGGCTTTTGCTCACAGCTGCAATTAAAGAGTTTGAAAAACAAAACAAAAACAAGACCCTCACCCCCACATCCTGTGAAATCACTAAGCATTTGGAAGTATCCTGCTGGTTTTGACTTGTGGGAAGCAGGGAACAGACTGAAAAATAAACTTGCACAATACCCAAACTCTCATGGTCAAGAGGATAGAAAAAGCTGGCATGTCTCTCCTGCAAAATACACAGGTTGTTAATGCAAATGACCTTATAACTAGTGACCTACTTGCAGAAGCCACTGTAAGTGACAAGGCCTTGAGAAAAGCAGCCTTTTCCCCTGTCTCTGAATGACCAGTGTGCCCATCATGGACTATGTTCCTTCTTCAACATAAGTATTTCATATATACATACACACACTTACATATACAAATAATTGCATAAGTGCAAAGGTTTCAAAAAACACAAAATCTGCCTTTCAGTGTCACTGTGCCACAAATGCCAACACAGCGCTATATGATGACATTTTCAGGAAGAACTTCAACAACCTCTGCTCACGTGCCATTTTCAAAAGTTTAATCATGGTTTCTCCAAGGTGAACATTCATTCTGAAATAGTATCTGGTATATGAATGACACCAGAATAAAATCTGTCATATCTAGATACTTACATGAAGGATTTTTACTTAAATCTATCTGTATGTAGTTCTGTAGGAATAGAATGCGATATTCGCCTGCCCTTTTTTTTCCTATGGAAATCATAATTCTGCAACAAATCATTATTTTGAACTTCTGGACAACGCTGTGTGACTGTTTCCATCAAACAAACTGACTCTTGGATGTATTTTATAAACATTGATGCCTCCATAACTTTCTCCGTAACAGGATTTCTGTAGCATCTCCTAGATTAGGATTTATTTACTTCTCTCTCTGGCTGGGATATTCATAACTGACAGCCCAGCTTGAGTAAACATTTCTCTGCAGCCCACCACAGCACATTAGCAAATTATGTGCAATCCAGTGGTGTGAGCCTAATATTAAATCAAATAGATGATTTCAGAGAGAGACAAACTGGTGAGATTCATCCAAGACAAACTAGAAATGAGTATGAAGATTCTTCTCACAAATTAACTGATTAGGAAATGCTAGCATTTTATACCACTATTAAAACCACAAGTGGGAAGAGCTGTGAAATAATCCACACCAACAGCATGAGAGAGTAGATTAGTTATCTTTACATTTTAAATGATAATTAAAGGAAGAAAAGCAGAGGAGATGGCCACTTCCACCTGCCTTAATCCTGCTTGGACAGGATTATTATCCTGCCTTGATAAAACAGATTTTTAATTTTTCTCCACTGAGTCAAAATGTAAACTACAAATGTAAACAAACTCATTGGAACTAATTGCAATCAGAATACTAAAGGCTAATAAAACAGCAAGCCATCCCATCCTTCTCACTTCCAGCTAGGGGAACTCAATCCTGTAGGATGATAAATAGATGGTCTAAAAAGGGTCACAGCACAGCAAGAACAACTCATCATGCAAAAGGAAATAAGTCTCCATTCAAACTCTAACTGTTCATCATGGTTTGGAGTGACTCCCTGCACTCTCCCTTACCCCTTCTAAGACACCTGAGCACTGATGTCAATACAGCTGCTTTCTCAACTGTGTTGGCACATCCCAAGCAGAGTCACTTCCAGATACAGAGAGGAGAAGGCATGGGGTGGGGGGCTGTGGGTGGTTATGACCCCAATGACCCCAGCTGAGGCTGGGCAGCCCCATGTATGCCATCGTGGCACAGGCAGCCACACCATGGGACAAGCTAGACCCCATTCCACCCTCTCCCCCCCCCCCCCCCCCCCGACCCCTTCCAGGAATCCATCCCAAAAATCCCAAAGCCCAGGCAGGTGATGCCTTTGGTCACCCTCCATTTTCTTCTCCAATGACCATGCAGCTATTGCTATCACCAGAGGCAGAAACATGGTGTGGCCCAGGCTCATGTACTCCCAGCAGCGCTCAGGACAGGGCCTGGCACAGCTACCATGCTGGCAACAGCATGGTTCCCACTGGCCACCAACCCCAAGCTTGGCATGCCAGCTACCACCCCAGACTATAGCCCTTCCTTAAACTCCCTCACTCTGTGGCACTCAATTATCACTCGTTTTTCATTCTTCACAGTCCTTACATGGGCAGATAGGCTGGATTTGCCTTGCAGGATTGATAATTACTTCTACAAGAAGAAAATTTCCTCCTCAGTTTGCTAATCACATTTGATTTTCTGTCTAATAAAAAACCAAAAATGCTATACTTACATGCACATAAATATCTCAACATTAAAGCAATCTTCTAAGAATAAATTTAATCAAAGCTTGGAATAATGCAAAACTCTATATCCCCATCAATTTATGAGCACACTTCAGATGTAGACTCCTTCCCACTCCTTGTCTCTGGTGACCCTGTTCTTCTTCTTGGTGACCTTCTTGTTCTAGTGCAAGACAGTGCTTGCCTTCAGCCACTCCCCCATCCTGCTGCACTACTAAGAACACTTTGCCCTGTATCCATGCCCTCTCCCAGGATTCAGGTGAAGATGGCACAAACTAATGATAAATTCTGAAGAAACATAGCATGGCAGTGGCTTGTATGAGCTGAAGATGTGTTTCAGTAGCATGTATATAAGTACACAAGTTAGAGGACTAGAGAACTAGCCAATAGGTTTGATTAGAGATATGCTATTGGAAAGATTCCCACAAAATTTGCACAAGAATTCCAAGCTCCTTTCCAAAATAGTAGTTTAACGACTAGTAAAAATTTACACAGCAACAGGAAGTTTATTTGTTTGTTTGCTTTTAGTAGTGCATAATAAACATCTTAAAATCCTACTGTAGGTAATGATCATTCTTTGGCAAAATTTATTTAATACAATCTTCTACTTATCA
Organism: Aythya marila; assembly: GCF_965140915.1. Lineage (NCBI taxonomy): Eukaryota > Metazoa > Chordata > Aves > Anseriformes > Anatidae > Aythya > Aythya marila. The sequence goes on from NC_139061.1 coordinate 11,667,633, forward strand.
CAATTCATACCATTTCTTTTAGTTTTTAAATATATACATATAAAAATATATACAAAGAAGTTCCAATTACACTTCTTATAATAAAATATACAAATGTAAAGGTATGTCATAAAAGCAACATAAAACAGATTTATCCATTTTAAAAATTTTCAGCACTCAGCATGGAAATGTAGTGAAAGCTCAGGTTTTTGAAGAATTAAAACTATTTCCAGTGTTTCCATCAACCTCATTATAAGTATTTTAATAATGCCCACAATATTGAAGCATAAAATCTCCATGAAGGATGAGCAACTTGATAATGTTCATTTTATTTTAATGTCTTCATGAATATATTTGCATATTTCTGTATATTTTTCTATTTGCTAATGCCATTAAAAAAAATGTTTAGATAAAAATATATTTGCCATTCATCATTTTTAGTGTGGTTTACTGCAGAAGCAATAAGCTACTCAATATGGAATTAATTTTCATGTGTTACGGTGTTTGTTTACACTTATCTTCTTGGTATTGTAAGACAAAAAAAAAAATTATAGGCAATTTAGTTTAAAATTTTATTATGCCACATTTCATTGCCCTCTCCAGACTGGAAAGGCATGCCTACAGGTTTTGATATTCTGAGGAAATGTTTAAATATATTATATACTTTCATCAAGTGTCAGTGACAAAGTCAGTCATTTAAGAAAGAGTAATTGGTTTAAAAAAAAAAAAAAAGTATCTTCTCTAATAGACTTTGAAAAAATCCTACCCACCTTTCTCAATGGAGTTTGGAATAATATTTCTGTTTAAAAAGAATGATCGTTGCCCTTTGATTTATAGCTACCTTACTTGGGGGTAGGAAAAAAAATATTAAATGAGCTTCTCTTAACATTATGGTGCTGATGCCTCTTAGCAATGTAGTCTGAACAATTTGCTTCCTTTGATGCATAAAATGGTACAGAAAATAGTATATGATAACCCGTTTGTGGGATTCCATCTAACCAAGGATCCAGCGTTGTCCACAGGCAGATAAACCCTCCTCCTCACATGGAGCACCAGAACCTTTCACCAAAACATCATAGATACAGAAAGCTTTCAATGCTTGCTGAAAATAAAACAGCTGGGCACCTGAAAAACACTGCCATCACTTGCCAGAGTTGAGACTGTCATGCTGGTACCAGAGGGTGGCATGCTTGTGCAGAACACCATTTATCTGACTACTGATCATGTCATGAGTAGTAAAATCATTCTTTCACTGAGTCTCAAGCATTTCTGAGAAAGGGAGGACAAAGGTGGAAACAAAAACAAAAACAACAACAAAAAAACTTTTTACAGCTTTTGAAGTGATCATTGAAGTGATTTTTGAAGTGATCACCTTGCTGGATAGGGTAAGCACAGCACCTCCATAACCAGAGTAACATTTGATGTAGTTGTAACTTCCAATCTCTCAACCTGGGAGAAAGGGTTCAGAAAGTTTTCAGGTGTTTTCAAGAGCCTTCAGAGAAGTACATGTATTTGCATTTGGCTCATATTTTCTGGTGGTTTAGAAGTGGCCTTCTTTTTGCTGAGATAAATTCCTAGCAGCTGGTACTAAGATCTGCATACAGGGACATACTCTTCCGCAAAGCATGTCACAGTAAGACTTTAGGAGTGCTCCAGTCCTTCAACACTTGGCTTGATGGTCTGTTCATCCAGATGCTGTTGTCTTTAATCTAGCTAGGAGCCTGACATTATTTATCACTGAATTTTATAAGAGTGCCAAAAGCTTTGTCGCCTCAGAACAGAAGAGTAACCCACGCAGCGTCATTGTGCAGCCTGGGAGCTGGACACAGGCCAGTGGGAGCACCTGGTCCTCCTCTCTCCGCAGCCAAGGTCTCCAGTCTCAAAGCGGTTTAGCACATGCCAGTACCATCAACAGCCTAAAGATGACACTGCAGCACAAGCTTCCCGAAATTAGCCATGCTGTTGCTTTTTAAAGGACAGGAAATAAGGAAATACAGCTTCTTGAATAGGCTGTGCCTTCCCTCCACACTCCCCCCTCAAATAGGTAGATGATAGGTGATTAGATAGATAGATAGATAAGATAGATAAAATTGTTGCAAGGATAAAGCTGTCCTTTAGCTCAAATGCCAGTTTTATGACACTTTCAGACAAAACAACTTTGGTTCCTGTCTCGCAGTACAAGATGTGACCCCCTGTGCTGTCAGGCTAATCCACGAGAGGGCACGACAGGGCACAACAACAGTCTGCAGCTGTCTTCTGATGACAACCACACATGTGAGCAGCAACCCTTTCCTGTCAGCTGCCCCCTCTGGTTGATACAACTTTTTGTAGGTGTGCAGCAAAGCTTTTGAAGATCCTTTTCAAAAGAGATGAAAATGTTTTCCTTTCTCTGTATAAAGATTTACATTATGAAGCATGAGCTGCCTGCCCAGTTCCTCTTCAAATTTGTTTTATTCATGGACTCTCTTCAGACTGTATTATGTTTACCAGCCATCCTCAAACAGACTTCAAAGACCAATAAAGGAGTTCCTTGGAGGCCTGGTAAGTCCAGCACTGCTGGAATCTGTAGAGACACCAAAGCAAAAAAATGAGAGAGAGCTTATGCTTTTATACAGATGGATCCATTGCTGTGATACATATCCAAGAATATTAAGAATGGTAAACTATATGAAGGTGTAACCAGTGCAAAGCAGTGCAAAGCACTGGTTTCAGTGGTGAAACCTGTGACATGCCTTTCTTAAAAAGGAATAAAAACCTGAGTCACTCTTTTTTCTTGATCTGGAGTAGCAAGACACTTTTATTCTTCATTGATAAACCTATTGCACCTGCAATACCTTTTGCTAAAGCTGAACTGTAGTTTCAGTCTGAAGATGCTTCTCTATTTCCAAATTTAATCATGAGCTCTCTAGAAAGAGTCTTCTGTAAAACAAACAAAGCCCAGTTATAAGTCTTGTTAAAGTTACAGTTTTACAGCCTTCCTGTGTCTAAGTCATCACTCAGCAGTGCAATATAAAGAAATGCAGTGCAAGTCAAATAATCCATGTAATTATCCTTTTTTTTTTTTTTCCTCAAGACTTATGTCCTGTAATTCAAAACTAGACAAACTCCCTATCTCTCACTTTGGTGCTTTCTTTAATTTCACAGGAGATGAAAGATTTAGATGGAGAAACAATACCTAATTTACTGAATAAAGCATAAAGGGACAGACTGAGAACAACTGCTTTTAGTTCCATTTAATTAACTGGACTGAAAGGAAATCATACTGTTAGGAACTGAAAAGCAGAGAGTGATGTTAGAAAAGAGATAAGTAATAAGATTCACAGTCTACCTGGGATAGGAGAATGAAAGAGATGCACTTCCTATGGTCTGGGATAATTATCTCAATGCTTCTACTGAATATGCAATTTTTACTATGGAGAAAAGATTAATTTTACTTCTTGTCTCTGAAACAATTCTTTAAGGCTCCATTCAGAGTTGGAGTAGATACTCCTGGGACAGAACATCTGTTCTGTGAAATCTTTGTGCAGATCTCCGCTTATAGTAGCCCTATTTAGAGTAGCATAATTTGAGAGGCACAACATATATATGCATGTGTGAGGCAAAAGACTGAAAATACAAGGGCTCTGAAGCAGTGTTTGCTCAAATAGTTTACTGAAAAAGGCACTTTTGGATTAAGTGCAAGCAGGCATGAATTTTGTAAATACCTTGCTGGAAACTAGCTTGCCCAGAGTAGTGGAGTCTTCTTCCATAGAAGTCTTCAAAAGCTGTCTGGACATGGTCCTGGGCAACTTATTCTAGGTGTCTCTGCTTTAGCAGGAGTGTTGGACCAAATGACCTCCAGAGGTCCCTTCTAACCTTAACCATTTTGTGATTTTGTGAAATGTACACTTTTAGAAGCCAAAATCAACTTTTTTATTTCACAGCTGTCTAAAATGCATTCTTCACACATGTTTTCTGCTGGGTGGGAGGGGGGAGAGAGAGGAGAGAATGCTGGGGAAACCCAAAATTATTCTTTTTTTTCTTTCTCTTGACCTAAACTAGCTTCCTCTTAATTCCAGTACTAAAATGAAAAACTAGCCTTTTGCATTACTTTGTTACTAAAACTCTCTGTAGAGTCACTTCAAGAACCTCATGGGAATGCAGTATGTGTTGGAATCCAAAAAGCTTTGTGATATTCCAAGTATTAGCTCTTCCAGATGCACTTCCTCTGCAAAATTGTTCCTATTAACCCAGTACAGAATAATCCTGAATGATGGATCCTGTTCTAGGTTTCTGAAGTTCTGCAATACCTTTTTTTCCACTGTTTGATATTTGGTTCATCTTAGCATTTCTCAAAGACATCAAAGGTAGATGTTTGATCTAAAATATAAATAATAGTTGTATTGGAGGAGAACATTATATTCAACCCACAATCACATTCAGTAGCGAGGCAGCTAGGCCCCTTTGTTGGGATGCAAAATTATCTAGAGCTCCATCTCTAATACAGCTTAGATATAGTGTTTGATTAGCAGGAACAATACCAGTCTTCAGAACAAAAGAGTGGCACTGAAGACTTTCCAGGATTTGAGCTTAAAATTAATGGCTTGAGTTGTGGTTAGTATTTCCCTAAAAATCAGGTGCCTAAAAAATAGGCAACGGATCTTGTTTGTATAGATGTGAGCAAATGGACCCTGGGCAGTGAGGGGATAAGTAGCAAATACTTATTAATATGCAGGTGTGGCTCTTTGTTCAAGCATGTAGGAGGCTGAATCCAATACATCACCTCTCACCTCATGTTTCTGAAGAGTTGGAAGTGGCAGAATAACGTTGCAGTGGGCACAGTTCACCAGCAAGTCGTAAGACCAGGTGTCTTTAAGAGCTTGAGGTGATGTGGAAAGTCTGCCTCTTGTGGGAGAAGGAAAGCCAACCATCTTTTTGTTCTTTGAAGGTTTGGGTGAGGTTTTGGAGGTCAATGGATGGTACCTTCCTTTCCCTTTGGGACAGTGATCTTTCCATGCTATTGCCTTTTCAGAACTGGAAGAGGGAGCCAGGGAGGTAGAAGGCTGTGGTGGATCACTGCTGGGTTTTGAAGTTGACTGGCCAGCAAGAACTTCTGTCAGCTTATGAGCTGTACTGCTTTTATTCTGCTAAAAAGAAAACAATAATGAAGTGAAAATTTGCATTACACCCAACTGCATGGTATCCTGTGGTTTGCAACAGAGGTAAGTCTTTGGGAAGGGTAGTAGAAACCATGTCATAGTGATGCTGCAGCTGAATATGTTGTATCATGAAACTTAATTTGAAGAGCCAAGATACACTGCCTTTTCTTATCTAATATACAGCTTTTTGGAAAAATAACCTGACTGAAATTAAACACAGATCATTCTCGTTCAGTTTCAAGTATGCTTACCAGATGTTGGGAGTACTGGTCATCTGGGAATGACTTATTGCACCTCACACAAAGATTGTCAGTGGTACCGTCAGAAGGATAAAAGGGGAGAAATAAAATGCAGACAGAAGTAATCTACACAGGCTGCCCAGATCCACTTATGGTCACTGGTGATACAGAAACAGATGATGTTTATTCCATTAGCCAAGAAGGAATTAGAGCTGTGACTATATTTTGCTTTTGGCATCACTCAAAACTAAACCAACATCCCTTCTCACACACTTCAGAGTATTTGAAATTCCACTGTAGCACCATGTTTTGTGGTTGGTTCACTCCTGCCTTGGCCGAGCTTATTCTAGGCCAGGACTGTGTATATCCCTGTTGCCAGGGGGTTTTGCTCTCTACAGTTCATTTTACCGAACACTAAGTGGTTTCTGTTCTTTTCTGGAACCTTTTACCAGATTCATGATTTTTTTTTTTTTTTTTTGACGTACTCTGTTCAGTACCTTAGGCCTAATAAAGCTGTTCTCAACTTCAAGAAATAAGTGGCTTTATGAAGTATTCAGAAATTTTAAATCATTTTTGCTCTGTGTGACAAGTAGAAAGAGGAAGATCCAGTTATTTTCTGACAGAAGGAATTTCACTTCCAGCCTATACGGGCAGCATAACAGAACATGGCCAATGAGCCAGCAGTCAGTGGAATCATTCTGGCTTTACAATAACCAGCATAATAGAAAGCAACACTTGTCCCTTTCACTGTGGTTGGTTAAACAACAATATCCTTCAACCTGCATTACTGAGAACTGTAGAGAAGGCAGGAGGATTTTCATCAACATTTAACAGAGTTGACCCAGTACATAACAATGAGGAATTTTGCTTACCAGTGGAGTAAATAAATTTTGCATTAGTAGATGCTTCACTGACTTGAAAGTTCACATCCTTATGACAGGACATACCACTGTTCTGACAAATATCTTTGTGTTTGTTCTGGTCTTTGTACATGACATATTTGTTACACTCCCAACACCATTCTGTTCGACTGGCACATGTTTTTAGGTGTTCCTGAAGCTTATTGAAGGGAATTTCCAGCACACAGATTTTGCATTTCATTGCTTGTTTGTGGCATTGCTTGTCCTGAACATAAATAGAGGAAATTATTCCAAACTTTTTATCAATACCAGAAGAGGGCATTGGGTGACATCAGTGACAAACTGTTTAAGAATACCCTCCCTAAGGAGTATCTACACAGGCAAATGAAGGTATAACTGTGTTAAAAGTTCACCTGTCTAGGCTTGCTATAATTTAGGAGGATTTAGGCAATAGAAAGAAAAATTTGAATATTGTGCTATGTCAGTAGAGGTTGTCAGTAGAGCACAAGCCTACCATGAAAACTCTAATACTTTAGTTAACACCACTAAGGGAAGCCTTTTGTGTCTTCATTGATTTGTTTCCATTAAATGGTTAAACTAAAGCTAGCATAGACATGCTGTTCTCACCTCCCAGCCTCTGCCAATTCTTTTGTGAATCTCTTCCTTAGCCATTTCCTTGGCCTTACCCTTATGCAGTTTTAATGTCTACCCAGCACATATGCTGGTTTCTTAGCATGGATGGAATGGCTAGGTTAAGACCACATAAATTAGCAACAGTATGCACTGTTTTGAGTATGACCTCAAAACAGGGGAGTCGGAAAAAAAAAAAAAAAAAAAAAAAAAAAAGTAAAATAAAATAAAAATCCCCAGGAAGAGGCAAAAGGTCAGCTCTTCTAATTTTCTTAGGGAAGATAAATTTCCTAAAGAAAATCAGCTTTAGACATCAGCAGGAGCTTCACATGATCAAGATGGATGAACAATGGAATGGATTTTCTGTCTGAATGTTCTTTTAAGAAGTTACAGAGACAACTATCAGAAGTTTTAGACAAAGTTTATTCAAAGCATTCCCTACAACCCTTTAGTATGAAATACACAGGCTCTCTTTATGCAAGGCTAAGTGTTGGTTTTCCTTTATGACCAAATAAAATTGAGGCTGAGCTCATTTGACCTTGTTAGGTATGACTCTTTTTAATTGCAGTGCTCCCCTTCATTCACATAATCTTCCCAATGGCCTAACTATTAGAGACACAACAAGCTATGCTTCATTCTCCCATTTAGCCTTCTGTCCTACCAGAGAGAGCTATTTATCTTTAAAAATATACATATAGTATCACATATCTACAAACATAGCAACAGAAGGGAACATCAGACATGAGTGAAAACTGAGGTAACTGCATAGATTGGTGTGTCTGTGCAATGACTTTTCTGCCAGATGCTGTCCTGCAGCATAGGACAGGGCTATGCAAGAAACCTCTCCACAGGAAAGCAGCAAGAAAGCAGCAACCTTGACATGTGAAAATTAATATAAAATCTTTTCAGAGAAAATGGAGAGTGAGAAAGATCTATTACCAGTTTTCGCAGAACCTGGTCTCTTCTGTCATGATTTTTCTTGTTATTGTGCTAGGTATCCTTTCTTCTACAAGAAGAGGGGTAAAAGAAATTAAACTGAACGCATCTGTTGCAATAGCTCCACTCCAAACAGTTGCTTACCCAAAAGATCTTTCAATAAGGAACTGCAGCACTATTAGATAAGCATGAGTTTCTAGTGTGGGTTCCACATACAGATTAGTTCAGTGGTCCTTAGAGGAACTATGAGGTTTCTCTTTCTTCCTTTTCTAAGTAAGTTTATCCCCAGTATTGGGTTTATGCAGCAGGCAGGGTCACTGCCTGGAGATGCCTGAAGCAGTCAGGGGCAGGGGAACAACCCTGCCCCAGTGCAGTGGGGGGCTGACCCTGGTCAGCCACTACCCCACAACACCCAGGCATGTCTGCACTCTTCAGGGCACAGGGCAAGCTGGTGGCTCCCTCAGGAGGGAAGCGGGAGTCTGCTCACACACCCTCCAGCAGTGCCTCAAGGATGAGAGGGGCAGCAGAACGCTCTCTTCATTCACTGCTTCTGAGAGGTCCTCAGGCCTCCACCTCCCCTTCCTGCCCAGTACAGACAGAGCTGCAGAGCAGCATCTCCTTGTGCCTGCCATGGCAATAGTCGTGGGCAGCCCTCAGGCCGCATCACCCCTTCCTGCCCAGCAGCTGCACTGGCAGCAGTGCAAGTGCAGCAGCAGCACCTGTCTGCAGAGGAACCTGCAGGGAGCATGGCAGCCCACCTGTGAACTTACCCTTGGTAATATATTGCTGATAATCATGATGTTGCAGTCTACAAGGACACAGTCCAAACAGGTGCCAGCAGAGAGGGAGAGGCAGCACCATGAAACAAACCCTCAAGCTCTGCGGTCAGTGAGGGCAGCCCTTGGCAAACAGGTCTGCGCACAGCAGCCCTTTGCTGCAGGCCCTGGCCCTCGCCATCACCTGGCTGGTGTCATCACGGCCATTGTTCTCACGGCCCACCCAGGCAGAAGGGCTGTGGGGCTGTTGCTGCATGTCTGGTTTGCAGTGAGCAGGGAGGGCAGGGGTGAACTGTGTCCCCCTTCCACCTTTGGAGCAGTGGTTACACTAGCATCCAGTCTCATAAACCCACCTTGACCTCCCTGGGGCACTGCTGGCTCACCCGGGCCAGAGCAGTGCTCATGTCACAAATGAGAACTGCCAGCTAGTGGAGGGGAAATATTTGCCCACTGGCACCATGAGGTAGAAGCCCAGCATTGGTCCTGCAGCCTCACCTCACTGAGTCCTGCAGCAGTGCTGTTCAGCCCTGCCCCAGCAGCTTCCCAGGCCCCACTGTTCCCCCAGTGAACCTTGGACCCCTTCAGCATTCAAGAATGTGCAAAGTGAAACCTAAAGCCTACATTAACTGATTTCATCTTCTGTCCCTTGAGATATTTTACCATGGCTGGGACTGACTGACAGCATTAAGAAGCCACAGGTGCAGCAGATCCTGCTTGCTAATGGTAAATCCTGCCACTAGATCTCAGCTGGGGGTCATACAGGTCTACATTTTTACATAGGGAGCTTATGAAGAAACATAAGCTAGAGTGAAACAGGAACAGAATAACATATCTTTATTCTACTGCCAGTACCCACATCTTCAGGTTTTTCTGATGAAGGCCTAGCGTTTCTTATACCTGTTACTACAACTGATCCCTTATAGCAGTGCAATGTGAGGAGCTCTTCTCTGATGTCATACATCTTGCCAGGTGTGGAACTGCAGGTACAGGAGATGCAGAAAATATGAACTGACATTCTTAGTCTGTAAAATGGGACAATAATATTTAACTTGTCTATTATGCAGGGATATTGGGAAGGATCATTCATTAGTAATTGCATAATGTGTTGTAATGCCATATGCAACGGATGTCCTTGGTGTGGTTAATTTCCCACCAATAAAAACACCTTCTGTTCCTCTGTCCCCCTGTTTCGGGGAGGGGGGGAGAGGAGGAAGAGGAGGAGGAGGAAGCCCATTAAGTCATTATCTAGACCTGGGAATAATGAGTGTTTATCTAGATTTTTGTAACACAAATTATGTAATGAAGCAGAGAAAAGGCTTTTGAACAAATATGTTAATGAGATGGCAGCTAAGGGAAAGGTTACAGAGTTGCAAATTCCAAATCAAGCTTTTTATTGTTATTTTATTTTGATTTTCTTTTGTAGTCATTAGCCTGCATCATATTTTAATGTGCTTTAGGGTTTCATGCAAACTATACAGGAAATACCTATTCTAGTTCAAGAAAGCCTGATCAGCAACACATGCTGACTGAGAAAACTCCGCTGACTCAAAATTCATAATGAGGGCTTTTATGTAGAAAGTTGTTGGGCACAGGGATTGTACTGAAAGGACTGCTCGTTCAGAGCCTGAAAAGCTTTTCTTGGAAAAATATCAGATGCTCCACTGGGAACTTAGTTGAAAGATATTCCTAAAGCAACACAGTGGACTGGCAGTAGCTGTGAAAGTACTGACTGAAGGAAAAACAGAAAATAATGAGACCGTGATGTTTTCTGAATGCTGGTAATAACTCTTTCTATTTAAATCCTGTGTAAACCTTGCAGGGCTTAATATTATTGTACAAGATCTCTTCTAGACGTCTTTTTAAGGCAAGCATCACACAAAGGTAAGTTCTGAACTGGTTGGTTTTTTAAATGTGATTTTTCAAAAGCCTGGGTAGAAGACTGTTCTTTTTCTGCTAAGTCCTAAAATGCCTCAGTGTCAGTTGTTTTCATTTGTGTTTCTCAGTGTCAAGTATCAGAGGTCTTACATTCCTCATTTAATATAATTTTGTTAAACTCTTGTACCTCTGGGTGTTGCACGGAGCCTGCAGCATTGAAATAATTTTAAAAAGAAATTGACAAGAGTTCTTGTTTTGTTTTGAGAGGAATAACAGTTATCTAAGTCAAATGGGCTGCTTTTAAACAGGCAAACCATACTTTTGTGCTTGGACAGCATTTGAATTAGAGGAAGGCAGTACGTTTTTCTGAAATTCAATGAATAAACTGCAACCTGCAAAGCCTCTTTGCCACAAACCATTCATATCTAGCAATAACAAGAGTAATGGGGATAATTGGCTTGTAGTGATAAGAAAAAATCAGAAAGTGGCTTATTGGGAACAAATTAAGCTATACTGGAATCTTAATTTTCTTTTTTTTTTTTTTTCTTTTTTTTTTTTTTTTTTTTCCTGCTTAGACTTCTAGATCCTGGAATTCTTACCTCCCAAGAGGACTTGACTCCTAGTCTCTTTCTACTAACCCAAACAATGCAGGTCAGTGATTGTTAACAAGTCTCCAGCTGTGTCCCACTTCTCAGTGGAACTCTTTACAATGACTCACATAGTATGAAAAATACATTTATTCTGGTATCTATAGTAAAAAATGGAAGATCAAAAGGTTCTGTTTGTTGTTGACAATGCTGCTAAGCTCATCTATGAACTCGCTGTCTTGAAAAGAGCCACCTGTTACTGGCTCTGCTATTCCTCTTCCCACCTCAGCCATAACTGGCCCAGTTCCTTGCGCTGGCTCTGGAGGTCACTGAACACTTCATTGAATCTATTCAGCTCACTAACTCAGCAGAAAATGTTCTGCTTTCTTTGTTGACTTGGTTTTCTGCCAGATCAATCAGTTGGGGGAAGACTCCAATGAGTCCTAGTGCCAGTGGCTAAGAAACAGCAAGAGAGTCAGGGCAGGTCAGTGGCTGTGAGCCATTAGATGGGCTTGGCTCTGTTAATACATCATGCCCTTGGTTCTTGATATGCTTTAAAATACCCATGGTTATCAGGGTAAAAAACAGTGCACATAGCAGTAAATGGGAGCAGTATGTCTGGTAACCATGGAAAGGGTTTAAGATACAAGAGACCTTATTCAACTACTGGTTCCGCTTCTTGTCACCACCCATGCCTAAGTCCCTTTGTAATATAAAGATTTGAGTTCCTTTGTAAACTGATTTGAAACTTACTACCAAGAAAAACAAGAGCAACATTATTATTCAATGTTTGGGGAGCAAAACTTAGCCCAAAGTCTACTAGAATCTCCACTTTCTAGACTGTGTCTGCAACAAAAATCTAATTTTACCTACTGCCTTTAAAGCAATAGTTCAAGACTGTGAAACCATACATATCACGTATACTACTCTGAACACAGTAGAAATTAGAGCAGTATTGAGAAATGTAAAGTATTTTTTTTTTCTTGAAGGCTGCAGTTAGTGCTTAATTAGCGTGAACTGCATTTCAGGCTGCAAGGGGAGAGTGGATTGGTAGGTTTGGGGGGGGAAGAGTGGGGGGAAAGGGGGAAGATGGTGGTGTTGATTGCTCTTTTCTGAACCACCTGTAACTCCTCCTGCTGGAGGTTTTTTAAGCATGATGGTCTCTTTGCAGCTTCCTTTGCCTCACTGTCAACTTGTTCTGTAAAGCAAGCAGCCAATGCTTGGAACACTGAGGAAGCAAATTACATGAAAGAACTGCCATTCCTGTAGCGCACTCTGATCCAGCCAGAGCCAAATGTATCTGAGTTGTGAGCACAGACTGAGGGAGAGAGAGAACAGCTGGAAGACTTGCCAAATCAAACTTGGACCTCTGTACTTCTCTCTGTTGGTGTATGCTGATCTCTTTCAGATCAGAGCCCAGCCTTGGTCTGTATTGTAAACTGCTCTCCTCACACTTTTCATCCAATCATGCTCTCCCCTTCCTTCATCCTGGTGATGCATTGCAAAGCTTTTCCTCATCTGAACATAGGTATCTTCTCTCTTGTTCTCACTCAATATTCTTCATCTTGTCCATGTTTTTACCATTTGTGATGACATGTGAATGTGTAGTTCTAACATCTGGATTCATCCAATTTTTTGCTCCCCCCCCCAGCTTAGAGTAGAGCATGAATTGACACATTTAAACCTTCAATGGATTATAAAATAGTGATGGAGGTATCTTAAATATGAAATGTGCAGTGGAAAGATGTCTTGTCTAATGTCTTGTGAGGAGGAATGAAGTCAGAATTTACCTTTCAGTGTTACAGGTTCAGATCAGTGAAGTGCTTGTTACTCTGCCACAGCAGGCTGCTGTGCTTGATTTTAGCTGAATTCTTAGCAGACTTCCAAAGGGACTGTAGTTGGTACTAATTTGATTTCATAGAATTATAGAATTACAGAACTTCCCGAGTTGGAAGGGACCCACAAAGATCGAGTCCAACTCCTGGCACCACACAGGTCTACACAAAAATTCAGACCATGTGACTAAGAGCACAGTCCAAATGCTTCTTAAACTCCAACAGTCTTGGTGCCATGACTACATCCCTGGGGAGCTAGTTCCAGTGTGCAACAACCCTCTCAGTGAAGAACCTCTTTCTGATATCCAGCATGAACCTCCCTGTCACAGCTTGACACCATTCCCTCGGGTCCTATCACTAGTCACTAAAGAGAATAGATAAGTGCCTGTCCCTCTACTCCACCTTGTGAGGAAGCTGTAGACCGTGATGAGGTCTCCCCTCAGCCTCCTCTTTTCTAGGCTGAACAGGCCAAATGACCTCAGCCGCTCCTTGTACATCTTCCCCTCTAGGTCCTTCACCATCTTTGTAGCCCTTCTCTGGACACTTTCCAATAGTTTCACATCCTTTTTATACCATGGTGACCAGAACTGCACACAGTACTCGAGGAGAGGTTGCAGCAACGCAGAGCAGGACAATCGCTTCCCTCGACCAACTAGCAATGCTGTGCTTGATGTTCCTCAGGATATGGTTGGTCCTCCTGGCTGCCAGGGCACACTGCTACACTGCTGTCTCATATTCAACTTGATATGCTGAATTTCTTCTCAGCAGAGTCAGCGCAGGCGTTTTTCACACACATGCAAATACACAAGTCAACTTGCTCTCTTGCTAAAGCAATCCTCTAGAAAAGGAGCCCACTTAGAAAATAAATAAGTTGTTTGCTTTCATTTGTATGGTCATACTTATCATTTTTCTTTTGCTTTAGTATATTGCTGGGAGAGATCAGCCTTGTATTTAGGTTTCTGAACTCAGTTTACCACTGCTGGCCTTGATTCCTGAAAAGTTTACAGCTGCCTTCTTTAGGGCCTGGGGTATCAGATAAAGACACACTCAGATTTAAAAGAGCTTTAGACATGTCCTCTTTCAAATTGGTACTGAGTGTTGTTCCTCCTGGATCTCCATTTCTTATTCTACTGGTGCTGACCAGCAGCTCCACTGGAATAGGTGGAAAGTGGGTCTTTTTCTCTAAAGGTCAGGTACTTGCTGGTCTTGACACCTCCCTGGTTTTCCCCTTTCCTCATTCCTTTCTGCACTCTACTCCCTTGGGAAGCCTGCACTGTCTTCCCATCCCTGACCCAGATCACTTATTTCTAGAAACTCAAGGGAACACCATGTTTCAGTCCCTTTCTCCTCCCAAAAGCACTCCCTCTGCTTGACAGTTGCTATATGAATAGCAAAAGATAGCAAATCATATTGCACTGGTCTGTCAGACAAAGTGAACCACAGTACAAATCCTCTGGAGTTAACTCTTTGCATTTTCTTAATTAAGTGCTTGTAGTGCTTTTTCTTTGTTGACTAGGAAGCATTTTTTCATTGGATACTGGCCACAGGAATGCAAGTTTTGGCTGATTCCCCACTTTCTGCTAGGCTCTGTGATGGTGTGAAGTTTCCTCTGTGTTGGTAAATTACCCAGAGGGATTGCTGCTAAAGGTTTGAAGATTTGGAATCTGTACAGATCCGGTTGGCTACTGTTTTCCTTAGTAGACATTCATTGCTTTTACAAACAGAACAGTAACATTGGAGTGTTTTGTTTTGAACTTCTATCACTCAAGATCCTCTGGTCCACATAGGACAAACAGTGCAAGTTCTACTCAGAGCTCCCTCATTACTTTCTGTGGAATCTGGAATTCTTTATTTCTGTGCTCACTGCCTGGTAAGTCTGCAGGATCAAACTGTCAAGATGCGGTCTTTGCTGTCTTCAGTTTCAGGTGGCTGTTGACATCACAGAAGCAGAGCTTAAAAATCAACAAATTCTTTGTCTTCAGTCTGGTTTCCAGTCTCTCCATCCTTCACTTCTGTCTTTTTCTTCTGCCATGTCAACAGTGCTTGCAACCCTTTCAGAAGTGCCCTCGCTTCTGATTCTGTGGCTATACTGCAGACCACTGAAATGATGCATATTGAAAATAACCTTTCAAATTAACCGGTTTGTGTTATTTTTAACTTGGATCATAGACACGCAGTCCCTCACCAAATAACAGGCAGTGAAACACAGCCATGCATGCAAGCCTTCACAGACCTTTGTCTTGGGGAGACCCTCCTGCAGGTTTAACTCTCCAGTTCCCCAAGGGAGCTCCATCCTTCCCTGATGTGTAAATGAGTGAGAGATGATCCTCCTTTGCCATCAGAACCACCAGCCAGAGCACCTGAGAGAAGCCTGGGTCAGCATTTTGGTTCCACAGTTAATGTGTGTTAAGAGAATCCGTGGTCACTGGCAAGCACTGTGAGCACTATGAACGCGGAGAAAACTTTTTCCCGGCTCGGGAGGGAAACGTGATACGCGGCCATCGAGTATCTCTCCTTGTTCACACAGTGCACTGCAAGAGGCAGTGCAGAGATAGATGGACGTGAGGAACAAGGGAAGGGGAAAGGCCCCTTGTTATGGACCGAAGCCCATATGGTGGAGCGAGCCCCCTTGTTGTAGATCGAGCCGAGATCTCCCGCGTGTCTGTCGGTCGGGGACGCGGGCACCTGCTCCCGCATCCTCCAGGGCTGCTGCCGGCCGGCCCGGGGGTGCCAGGGTCGCCGCACGGCCGCGCCGCCCCCGGGTCGGCAGGGCGGGCGCTGGCCAGGGGTGCTGAGCTGGCGCCAGCCCGGCAGCTCTCCGCCGGCTCGCTCGCCCCGGATCCGTGGCTGCACCGCTAGCCCGGCCCAGGCAGGGCGGAGGCGGCTCCCGGCAGGGCGCGGGCGGGCCCGGTGTCCCCGCCAGGGCGCGGGCGGGTCGCGTCGCCCCCCGCCACGTCCCTCCCGCCGCGGCCTCGCCGCCCCGTACTTAAGGCGGCGGCGGCGGGCGCCGCTCCTGCTCGCGCCCTGACCGTGTCTCCCCGCAGAAGATGGCCCCGACGTGCCTGCGGCCCCTGCTGAGGTACCGGTCCTTCGCCATCCTCTTCTTCACACCGCTGCTGCTGCTGCCACTGCCGGTCACTGTGCCCACACGGGTAAGTGCCCGCGGGGCTCACGCAGGGAGCGCGGTTCCCCGGGTCCGGGCCCTGCTGCTCGACGGAGCCCGCTCCCCCTGCCCCCAGGTCCGGGCCGGGCTGCCCCGAGCCCCGTCCCAGCCAGCCGCACCGCCGCTGCCCAGGAGTGCTGGGCGCCCAGCCTGCTTGCCCTGCTCGTGTGGGGCCCAGCACCCGGCAACCGGTGCAGCGCTGCCCACCAGGTCTACCCTCGACGCTTCGTCTCGCCACCAGAGCGAGCAGTGGCTGATGCCCACCGGGGCACTTTACTCCCTGACAGTATGCTGAAACGTCTTCTTCATGCCACCCTGCCCCAGAGGAATTTCAATGCAGCTCAGAAAGGACCTCAGTCCTCCGCCCCTAGGTCTCAGGGACATGTTTTACAGCTTCTGCTCCCAAGTAATCTTCACTGTAGAAGCCCTGAGATGGGAGCCCAGTGCCCATCCATTCATCCAAAGGGATGTGCCAGGGCCAGGACCTGGGGCTTCCACAGACCCAACCCATCTTGCAAATTAGATGCAATTCTTTTTGGCCCAAAGATAAGTAGCTGGTCAGGACAAGTAGAATTGTATCCCAGGTTGTCAAGAAATGACTGGCAGTGGACTGAAATACAGGACTTCTGGGTTTTCTAGTTCTGCTGCTGAAGCTCTGAGATACTCTAAGTAGTGCTGGTGAGTGTCATTCTTCATCCTATGGTGCAGTGAGAAGCCATGCACCATGTGCGGTGATCATAAGATCGTTTCACATGCAATATACTGAAGTTCACATCCATCTTACTCCAGTAATGGGGTTGGCACTACTCCTTTGATTTCAGAGCAGTTACACTAGCATAAAATTGGAATAACCCACTGAAGACTTTTGTCTTTAATACCTTGTAGCATTCTTGGCAAAATGTGAAACCTCTCTTTACAGTATTCTAGCCTACTAGAGCTATAGAGTCTATTCCAGGGCTAAAAGAAGTCTTTCTTTGGAGTCACCTGTATTGCTCAGTGTATTTTAAAATATAGAAAAACATCATGCACATTTATAAGCAAAATTGCCAGCACTTCTGGTTTACCTGTCTAAGCAGTATCAGGTCTGCCATTCAATTGAATGCCCGTGCTTTACGGAAAAGAATTTCTGGCTGCTAGGCACTACTAAGATCAATACTAGGAAAGATAATTTCCCCCCAAAAAGGAGTTCCTTTTCAGTTTTCCAGTAATTGTAGGAATATTGTGTCATAAGTCTTATCTGGGAAAAGTACAATATTTCACAATGCGAGAGTAACATTCCCATCATTGACTGCTTTTCCAGCTGTCAGTGAGAAGACAGGTCATTGTTTTTGCTGTGGACTATCCAGAGACCAAAGAAACATTTTGTGACCATTCCCATAAATCACAGACATATATAGATGTAGATACAGATATTTATTTAATTCCAAATCTTCAGTTGCTTGAATTGGCTGCAAGTGTAGGAGTTAATTTATAAGTATGGCTGTATTTTTGAACTTCATGTAAATTATTTACTGTCCACTGTACAAAACCAGTTTCTTCGGTATTGTGAGCTTTATTCAAAGTAATGTTCTCTTACAGTTGTTTACATGTCTTTCATATTGGCAACAAATTAACCACAGTTAGTTCTAGCACTTAGTTACTGTTGTACAGCTTAAATGGTATTATGAGCTCACTTTGTATTTATTAAGGAAAGAGACTTAAATAGGATCTGTCTGATAGCTTCTAGTCTCTGATAAAAAACCATTTCTCTCAAAACTTGTGCTGTAATTAATCTCCTCTCAAGCTGAAAAAAAAAATAAAAAATCAGATTGCCTGCAAAGACTGTTCTCTGGTTCCTAAGCTGTTCTTTCCTTTTTAAAAAAAAAAAAAAAAAAAAAAGCACAAAAAAAAAGGAAAGCACACCCCTATTTATAATATTTATAAATATAACCTTACAGCAATTTTAAAATGTCACTGCAACCTCGTTTATTTTTGCAATAAAGTCCCATTTGTGCATTAGAATCAGATCCTATAAACACATACTCTAAATATGAGCAAATCCTGAACAGAACACTTTGACTCAAGCTTTACAATGCTGTTTACTGTAGACTAATGAATGCTAACTCCTCCTAACAATTTTGAAAGTACAAACCAAGGAAAGCCAGATTACAGAAATACCTGACCAACTGTATAAAAAAAACATTACAACATTTCTAAGCTAGGGAATCCCCTTATTAGATAAGAACAGTATGATTTGGGAAAGCAAGTTAAAACCTCATATGTCCTTAGCCACTCCTACCACTACCCCTACCCCCCCCCAAAAAAAAAAAAAAAAAAAAAAATTGTAAGAGAGTTACCTAAGAACTTTTAAATTGTTCAGTGATATAGTTTCTTGGCTCGGGCATGTTACTAGGCACAGCTCAAATAAATGTGAATCTCAGAAAATGTACTCATCCACACTAGGAAATTCAGCCATACATTTAAAAATAGCTAACTAAAAATAGAAATGCCCAGTTCTCCCAGCACTATTAAAAATTCTTGGCTCCTGGATGTGAAATCTGCTTACCTCAACTGCCAAGAGGTAATTGCACACTGCAAACTATGTACCTAGCTGTAGAAGGTGTTTTTTTGTTTGTTTGTTTTTCATGCCCAACATTTATGTGGATGCATTATAAAAACCACTATAGTCAAAAAGAACTTTTTATGCAAGTGACTTCTGAGCAAGACTTAAAATGTACAAATTTAAATCCTCATGCCTCATGTCCCTCCTACCTTTTTCTGCATAACTTGTTAGGCTAGAGACAATGGAATGTTTGGTCCCCTTATAAGAGACGGCAATGTTTTTCTTACCTGTAAGAATAGGATTGTTGTTTTTTTGTTTGTTTGTTTTGGTTTTGTTTTGGTTTTGTTTTGTTTTGTTTTGTTTTTTCTTAAATACATCTTCCATTGTGTTGCAGGAGGCCAAATGTGCATATATCATCATCATCATGGCTGTGTACTGGTGCACTGAAGTTATCCCACTGGCTGTTACTTCCCTCATGCCAGTGGTATTTTTCCCTCTGCTTGGAGTTCAGAGCTCTAAATCAGTAAGGAATAGTTCCTGCTCAATCCATATCTGATAAAGGGAAATCCATTGCTCTGATCCCCCATTGATATGTACCAAACAAGTCTGATAGGAAAGTGCTCAAAAACAGTTATGCTGTTTTTGAACATGTTAAGCAGGGAGTTGGGTTCTGGTATGGGAAAATGCTGAAATCAATACATATTTGCCCAAGATGTTACGGGGGGAAAAGGGGGAGAAGGGGACTGGGGATGATAGAGGGAAATGTCCTTCTGTGGGCTTGGATCCTGCTGGAGAACATCACACTAGTACCAGCAGCTTATGTGTTCATAATCTATCCCATTAGAGAGCATTGCTGACATATCCTCTGGGAGATTTTGAAATGCATGAAACAAACTTCCTCTGACATGGTAGACAGCGTAATGCCAGCAAGTACACTGTGTCCCCTCCAAAGCTCATTCTGCGAAAGGATAATTGACTGTTTGTGCTAGCGGAAGGGCAGTGCTTTAGCCCAAGGCAGAGAGACTGTATTTAGATTTGCTACTGGCCAGCCAGCTGGTAAGGATGGGTGTGGGTGTTAAAGGTGCTGGTAAACCTGTTTTGTAGTCTAGCATCTCTGGTATCTACATAGTCCCTACCAGTCTTTTACGAAACTGCTATTTCTAGTTAAGCACTTAAAGTCATAGAATCATTAAGGTTGGAAAAAACCTCCAAGATCATCTGGCCCAATGATCCCCCTTCTACCAGTATTGCCCACTAAATCACGTCCCTAAGCGTCACATACAACCTTTCCTTAAATGCTTCCAGAGACAGTGACTCCACCACCTCCCTGGAAATGTGATCCAATGCGTAACTACTCCTTCTGAGAAGAAATGTCTCCTAATGTGGAGATTCTCCTAATCTCCTAATTTGGGCGGGGCCCAAAGATGAACACAGTGCTCAAGGTGTGGCCTCACCAGAGCTGAGAACAGGGGAATGATCACCTCGCTGGTCCTGCTGGCTACACTATTCTTGATACAACCCAGGATGCCGTTGGCCTTCTTGGCCACCTGGGCACACTGCTGGTTCACATTCAGGCAAGCATCAATCACCACCCCCAGATCCTTTTCCTCTACACAGCTTTCTGGGAAGGAAACAGAGGATAAAGGTTTGCAGAAACTGGAGGTAGCTGAGGCTGTAACTACTCTTTCTGTCAGTATTGGAATGGAGCCTGGTGCAGTAAATGTCTTTGAGAGGGTGGAAGGCAACATGTACTAGTGAAGCTAGTAGCAATAGGCTACATTTGGGTCCCTGACCTATCTTCTCTGTCTTACAGGTTTGCTTGCAGTATCTAAATGACACAAACATGCTCTTTGTTGGAGGGCTGATTGTTGCAATTTCTGTTGAACAGTGGAATCTTCACAAAAGGATTGCGCTAAGGGTCCTGCTAATTCTTGGGGTGAAGCCTGCACTGTAAGAACATTACATTACCTCTTCCTTGTCTGTGTCAATTTAGCAGATACCTAGGAATGGTGTTTAAGAGTCAGCAGAGAAGGGAATCTCCAAGAACCTCTTTTTCTGTACTTGTACAGTTTCCAGAGGCGAAGCCTGTCTGCATGGATGGTTTATTCGTCCTTTAGCCAAAATACAGGCTCATGGGAGGACACCTGTGACTGCAAGACTGCTAAATGACTTGAATGGGTTGAAAATACTTCTATATCCATGTCAGCCCCTGACTCTATAGTGTCTTACATTTCACATTGAGTCCATGGTTTGATCTTTGGATGAGACTCTACAGGTGGAATTCAGTTTTCCAAAAACAGGCATTCACTTCTTATATAAATAGCTAGGCTGTGGCTGTTGTCATCAAAAAGAGAGAAGCCATTATCTACAATAGGGCAGATGATTCATGCCCAAGAAGTGCCCATCAGCTGCAAAGCAGTAAGTGTCTGAGTGGAATCAAAGTACCTGGGTTGTTCATGTCTGAAGTCAAGTGAGATAAATTGTACCCTTGCTTCTTCTTTTAGTCAGAATCTCTGTAAAGCCGTGAAGCTATAAGTCCAAGAGCATCTGTGCTATTGTTACCCAGATGGCATATTATTGTATGTGCTGGCATTCACAGTTCATGTGAAATCCTTTTATCATGACCCCAAGCCATCTGTGGTCCCCACCACCATCTCTGTGAATGGAGACATGATCATCATCTAAAAGCCATACCCTCATTCTGGCATGCTTAAGCGGTGCCAGTTCTGTGGCTAGAGTAAGTCTAGGCAAAGATAGTGGTGGTGAAGAGCACCTAGAACCCATTATTTTGCATCTACAGGCAAAAGCCAATTTTACAAGATCTGAAAGCACAGTTTACAATCCTAATACCAATAACCAGGGAAACAACACTTCTGGTTCACTCTTACAGAACTACTGTTTTATTTTTTTTTAATCTGGATAAATTCTAGGTGCTCGCCACTGGAGACAAGATGATTCAGACTTAATCATGCACAGACCAAAGAACTAAATGCCTTTCTGGGTTTCCTTCACTGAGGGTAGCAGAGCTAGGAGGGAATCTAGCCCTGCTTTGTACTATTGGAGGATACACACATCCCTGTCTGGACTCTGCTCTCAAAATTACAGTGACTACAGAGCCTAACAGTCTCAGTTTTTTCCTCTTTTCTCGTCTGCCTATTTCTTTTTCAGCCTCATGTTGGGATTTATGATAGTCACTGCTTTCCTGTCCATGTGGATAAGTAACACAGCCACCACTGCTATGATGGTTCCCATTGTCCAGGCTGTCCTGGAGCAAATGGATAACACTGAATATGATGTGACCATGATGGAACAAGCAACCGGGCAAACAAATACAGTGATTGAGCTGCAGGAAAAGAATGTATCAGATCCCACTTCAGTGCAGGGTAAGGGCCTGCTAAGGAATGAGTTAACTTGTTACACTCGGAGCTCTCTGTCCAAGAAGGACCTTTTTCAAGGAAAAAGGATGTTCACATGACTAAAAGCTTCTAAATGTATGACATTCAGGTTTTCCAAAATGTTTACTAATTTTGGTGGCTGTCATTTTGTTATGCTTAGTGCTAGATCCCATGCAGATTGGTATGTTCTTTCCTTCAAGCTGGGCTTATCCACTTGTGGTTTCCCTGGAACTAATGGCCTGCTCAGGGAAGTAAAAACTGTATCTTCTGGGAAATATCTTCCACCCACACCAGCATCACACTTTCTAGATCTTGTAATTATCAGTGTTATTCAGCGTCTAAGACATGTAGGAATGTTTGAAAAAAATTGTGCAAACTCAATCTGTTTTGGTTGTGGGGTAATAAATACCCATTTGTTGACCATATTGAATGTGGAGATAGGGAGAAAAATGAGAAATACTGGAAAAGAGCTGGCATCATTTGACTCCTGGTAGACAAGCTACTCTTTGGAACACTTTAGTGTATTCTTAGCCTGGTGCTTGACTCAACAAGGTTCTTCTATCACTTCTGTGTTTCTGATGTAGGTTTCACTTGACACACTTGCACACATATTCCGTTCCTCTGATCTGGCTGTTCCATTGCACTGGTACAGAGAGCTATATTATGAAATGCTATTAAATATCAAATCTGTAGTGCCTTTCTCTTTCAGAGGAGGAAGGATTTTCTTGGGGATTTTCTTGGAGATTCGATTTCACTGAATTAGCATGTTGATCTGCCACAATTCCCTGTGTGACTCTGTGCAAGAATGAGCTTTCTGCCTGGGACACACCATGTCCATTTTCTAGCTTATATGTCTGTGGAAGACCCAGTGTAGAAGGTAGTTCACATGTGTCAGTCATTGCCCTGTTAAGATATTAACTCACAACTGGCATATTTGTCTGGACTTCAGAAACATAAATTAGATACAACAGTGCTCTCTGCTTTTTGGTTGTTTAATTTCTTACCTCACTAGTGATGGGACAATATGCTATTATTGTGCAAAGCTCAGGCACTATGTTTATGTAAGACTTGCAAGCCCAAGAGAATGCTACTTAGTCACACAGTGCTCTGTGAGTTTGCTCATTTTTAACATCCGAACAGTTGTATTAAGATAATATTTCATGTTTACAAATGTTGTTTTTAATGTTGATTCTTGAGTCTCAAAAATGAACTTCTGCAATAAGACTAGAGAAAATAATTTTGATGGATTTCTGTTCTCCTAGAAGGAACTGATTGGCTTTGCTAATTTATCCCTAACATGCAAGAAAAGTGACAAATGTATGTGAAGAATACCCTTTGGTATTGTTGAATTGGTTGTAATTGTTATAAATACATTGTCTCACAAAATTAGTCCAGCCAGACTTCATGATTAGATTGTTAACCTCAGAGAATAATGAACACAGCAGCAAAATTTCACACTTGATGTAAACTGATGTAATATATAACATTAACAGTTGTGTCAGGCTAGAATTTTGTTTGGGGTGGACTTTTTTCACCTGTATTCACAGCTGTTAAAGCTTGTTGAGTTCTTACTGGGATGTTGAAAGGGTTCCAGTGACTACAATATCTGGGTGACGGTAAGTCCCTCTGTGAGGTAGGGAATTGCTTTTGAGAAGCTGTGGCACCAAGATAGAAAACAGCGTCCTAGGGTCATGTGGAGCCAAATTGTCAACGTCTCTTCTCAACCCCTTATGAACTTAAGTCTGAAATATGTAGGAACATATCTGTGTGTTGTTTGTTGTTTCGTTTGTTGTTTTGTTTTTCAATTAAAATGAGGCGTGAGGCATACGAAAACTGGAAGCACTGAGCCTGCAGACCTGGTCCTGAACTTTCTGCCTCCCTAACTGTACCTGAGCAAGTCATGTTCTTTGTGTCTAGTCATAAGCAATGGACAAGTCCCTGATGACCCCAGATCTTCTGAGGAAAAGAAAATGAAGAAACGTATATGTAAGGGAATGACACTTTGTGTATGCTATGCTGCCAGCATTGGAGGAACTGCAACACTCACTGGAACAGGTCC
The DNA here is from genome assembly GCF_965140915.1 of Aythya marila. Classification (NCBI taxonomy): domain Eukaryota; kingdom Metazoa; phylum Chordata; class Aves; order Anseriformes; family Anatidae; genus Aythya; species Aythya marila. The sequence continues at coordinate 11,691,647 of NC_139061.1, forward strand.
AAACATGGTATTGAAAGGCCAGATGAACCAGTAAGTCATTCTTGCTGTTTCTTTACTTTTGCTACTTTACTGTTTCTGTGACCAACAGACTAAAGTCATAGTTGACAGTTTCAGTTGCAAACTCTAAGCAATAAGCAGCTGATGAACTGAAAGTGAGAAATGTATATGAAGTGAAGGGTATCATTTTTCTGCTCCGCCCTTTTTTAGGCAGCTATGTGCTGGTATTATAAGCCTCCTGAGAAAATTTTGAGATATGAGATAGTGGTTCTTCTGCCTCCACTTTTTCAATTAAAATGCAGCATATGATTAGGGCAACTGCAGTGAAGAGCTTGAAAAGAACGTAGTATTAAGTCTTCTCATTATCTGTTGATTGTAACAACCACCTGGAAATTTGCTTTTGCTATTTGTCCTGCAGTCATTATTGGTAGATGCAGGGAAGAACAAAAAGCGGCTGTTCTTAAAACTTTTGCTTCAGCATCAACACAAAAAGGAGGACTAAGGAGAATCTCCATCCTTTACTGGATGCGGGGGGAAATTTAGTTACAAGAGATGAGGAAAAGGCGGAGGTGCTCAATGCCTTCTTTGCCTCAGTCTTTAGCGGCAATACCGGTTGTTCTCTGGATACTCAGTACCCTGAGCTGGTGGAAGGCGATGGGGAGCAGGATGTGGCCCTCACTATCCATGAAGAACTGGTTGGTGACCTGCTACGGCACTTGGATGTGCACAAGTCGATGGGGCCAGATGGGATCCACCCAAGGGTACTGAGAGAACTGGCAGAGGAGCTGGCCAAGCCACTGTCCATCATTTTTCAGCAGTCCTGGCGATCGGGGGAGGTCCCAGTTGACTGGCGGCTAGCAAATGTGACGCCCATCTACAAGAAGGGCCAGAGGGCAGACCCGGGAAACTACAGGCCTGTCAGTTTGACCTCAGTGCCAGGGAAGCTCATGGAGCAGATCCTCCTGAGAGTCATCATGCAGCACTTGCAGGGCAAGCAGGCGATCAGGCCCAGTCAGCATGGGTTTATGAAAGGCAGATCCTGCTTGACAAACCTGATCTCCTTCTATGACAAAGTGACATGCTGGGTGGATGAGGGAAAGGCTGTGGATGTGGTCTACCTTGACTTCAGCAAGGCTTTTGACACCGTCTCCCACAGCATTCTCCTCAAGAAACTGGCTGCTCTTGGCTTGGACTGGTGCTCGCTTCGTTGGGTTAGAAACTGGCTGGATAGCCAGGCCCAAAGAGTCGTGGTGAATGGAGTCAAGTCCAGTTGGAGGCCAGTCACTAGTGGCGTCCCCCAGGGCTCGGTGCTGGGGCCAGTCCTCTTTAATATCTTCATCGATGATCTGGACGAGGGCATCGAGTGCACCCTCAGTAAGTTCGCAGATGACACCAAGTTAGGTGCGTGTGTCGATCTGCTTGAGGGTAGGAGAGCTCTGCAGGAGGATCTGGATAGGCTGCACTGATGGGCTGAGGTCAACTGCATGAAGTTCAACAAGGCCAAGTGCCGGGTCCTGCACTTGGGGCGCAATAACCCCAAGCAGAGCTACAGGCTGGGAGAGGAATGGTTGGAGAGCTGCCAGGCAGAGGAGGACCTGGGAGTGATGGTTGATAGTCAGCTGAATATGAGCCAGCAATGTGCTCAGGTGGCCAAGAAGGCCAACGGAATCCTGGCTTGTATCAGGAACAGTGTGACCAGCAGGGCTAGGGAGGTGATCGTCCCCCTGTACTCAGCTCTGGTGAGGCTGCACCTTGAGTACTGTGTTCAGTTTTGGGCCCCTCGCTACAAGAAGGACATCGAGGTGCTTGAGCGGGTGCAGAGAAGGGCGACGAAGCTGGTGAGGGGCCTGGAGAACAAGTCCTACGAGGAGCGGCTGAGGGAGCTGGGCTTGTTCAGCCTGGAGAAGAGGAGGCTCAGGGGTGACCTTATCGCTCTCTATAGGTACCTCAAGGGAGGCTGTAGCGAGGTGCGGGTTGGTCTGTTCTCCCACGTGCCTGGTGACAGGACGAGGGGGAATGGGCTTAAGTTGCACCAGAGGAGTTTTAGGGTAGATGTTAGGAGGAACTTCTTTACTGAAAGGGTTGTTAGGCATTGGAACAGGCTGCCCAGGGAGGTGGTGGAGTCACCATCCCTGGAAGTCTTCAAAAGACGTTTAGATGTAGAGCTTAGGGATATGGTTTAGTGGGGATTGTTAGCATTAGGTCAGAGGTTGGACTCGATGATCTTGAGGTCTCTTCCAACCTAGAAATTCTGTGATTCTGTGATTCTGTGATTCTAAGTAGCAACTTAGTCTTCTATTAAAGTGGGCAGAAGTGCAGCTATTAATTTCAGAAGAAGACAATGCTTTCTCTCCTATTATAGTTATTAATGGGGAGGAGGAAAAAACATTCTGTCATGGCATAAATGAGCAGACATGTTGGAAGTGAAAGATACCCAGAACATGCGGGAGACCTTTCAGCAGTGCTTGTCTCACTGAGACCTAAAATACCAACATCTGCTCCTGTCTTCTTTAGAGTAAAATGCAGGGAAAATTAAGAGGATTGTTTCAGTTCTCCTCTGAAACCCGGGGCTGCTTTCCTATTAACTTCAGTTAAGCTGTGGATGTTGTCTATGATTACTTGTCATGGTTGTCTTGGATTTAGATGTCTAATTAGCACTAAGGTATATTAAAGGGAGGGTAGAGTACTAAATGTTTTGGCATTAATACAGAAAGCATTTGTTTTTTCAGGTTATATCCCAACAATAATGATGTTGTGAATTTTGCTTCCTGGTTTGGGTTTGCATTCCCAAACATGATTCTGATGTTGGTACTAGCTTGGCTTTGGCTACAGTGCTCCTTCATGGGACTCAAGTATGTATTTAACTATGTGATATTGTGTAAACCATTTAGCTAATGCAGATCACTGAAAAGTTTCTGGATAAAATGAATGCACAGACAAGTTGATCATGCTATAAAAGAGAGCAGTTCAATTTCACAGCAGCTTTTAAGATTTGGAAACCTTTATGTTTGGGGAGATTCACACTAAGCCAAAAGTGCTAGGCAATCTTAATGTTCAGGCACAACTGCCTTTTTCAATTTAAAATCTGAGAATTTAGGTCCTAGAAAAGCTAGTCTATGGTTCGCTGCCCTTGATTCAAAAATGAGTTTTTTATACTAGGTTGCTCCAAACTGGACAGAGACGTATCCATTCTTACACCCCATTCTTCTGTGAGAACTGACATGTCCATATGAAACACTTCAACACTGTTGTCACTTCTTTGTTTCTGGCCTCTTCTTTAGTCTGTGTCTGTCCCCAGAAGGAACAGCTTCAGAGTGGCAAGCATGTTAAATCATTCTAATGTGTTAATACTTACAATGTTTTCTTCTTCCTTTTTCTTAAAGCTTTAAAAAAAGCTGGGGCTGTGGGACAGAGAGAACTGCTAAAGAAAAAGCTGCATACAATGTGCTGAAGGCAGAAATGAAGAAATTAGGCCCTATCTCTTATGCTGAATTCAATGTCCTCATCATGTTTGTTTTGCTGGTTCTCTTGTGGTTTTCCAGACACCCAGGCTTTGTAAAAGGCTGGGCCAACAGGCTCTTCCCAGACGGAGAAAAGTAAGTTCTGTTTTTTGTTTTTTTTTTTTTCACCCTGTACCCTCCCTGTTTTGAATCAAATTCTCCTACTCTTAGATACTGTTTTGATTGATTCCAACTGTATCTGAATTCATGTTTGCTGGGCTGGATCCTCTCTCACACACATAAGACTACCAATTGATGTATCACTTGACAGTTCGTACTGCAGTGAAGGCTGGAGAGTGGGATATGGAGCAGGCTGAACCTCCTAAAGGAAAAGGAAATTCTGCAGTGCTGGTCTCTGTCACTTTCAAGCACACATTAGCATTCTGTTTGTATGAGTTCCAATCAGTGGTGGTGTTTGGTATTATCTCTAAACAATAGCATATGTAGAAACCACTGGGAAATTGATTCTTTGCTTTCAATAGCTTCTTCGCATACTATATGTGGCAAATTAAGAATATAAAATGTGTGATGGGAAAATCATTCAGGCCATTTTCTCGCAAGTCATTAGAATAGGATCTTTGAATCTTGGCTTGCCCACAAAGAAGGAACCCTGTCCCCAGGAGCCATTTTCATCTGATTTCATCTGATTTCATCATGATTTTGATTATTAGTGTGTATTATAGCTGTTTTCATTTATTACTGTGTTTGTGCTGTGGTAGATCTGAAACACCTCAGTCATGAACTAACGATGTATTTTGCTAATGTATAAACCCCAAACAGAATGGCAAGGAATAGTGGTTGCAATGCTGGAAGGCAGCCATATTCTAGAAGAAAGATGTTTTATTTTATAATCTCTCTTTTCTTCTTCAGGTATATCACTGATTCTGCTCCTGCTGTGTTTATTGCCCTGCTATTGTTCATCCTTCCTGCTACCAAACCCAAATTCATAGGCTGGAATTCAAGCATGTCTGACCCTGAACAGACTGAAGAAGGTATTTAAAAGGGGCATTGTAACATTGTGAAAGTCACCCAGCTCCAGCTAACATGGCAGAAACATGCACTGGATTTGCATGCAGTTCTTCAGGGTAGCTCACCTCCCTTACTTCTTGGGCAGGACTGGAGCATGCTCACTGTTCATATATGTTACCCTTGCCCTAACTTTTGTAGGTTTCTCAGTAATATACCTCTGCCTGATGAACCTTTCCCTAGTATCTTATAGAACCAGAGACAAAATGTCTTCACTCTGCTGAAACGTATTTTGCTTTTGATTTCTCACTTTAGATATAAAAAAGCCATTTTTACCAGCCCCACTGCTGGATTGGAATGTGGTTCAGAGGAAGATGCCCTGGAGCATTGTGCTGCTGCTGGGAGGAGGTTTTGCTTTGGCAGATGCAAGTGCAGTATGTTCTGACATCTGTTTTTCTCTGACTCAAAGGTGGACTTCCCTGGTTTGTTATCTTGTCATGTATTACTGGGCATGCACCCAAAGCCAAACCCAGTAGAGATGTTCAGATATGGAGGTAGATCCAAATTAGCAAAAAATGGGAGGAAAGGTGAATATTTGTGCTTCTTTTTCAGGAACTTGTGTACATTGGCCAAGTTTCTCTAATTTATCTGAGCCCTGAAAGGGCATCTTCGTTGGGGATCTTCACTGACTGGACAGACCAGAAGAACAGTCTTTCTTATTTGTGTTGTCATCCCTGGTTAGAAAAAATAGAAGTATAAATAACACTTGTAAGATTTCCAGAACCATTTGAGGTTTGTTTAAAGGATAAATAACATCAGATTTAAACCAAACCATTTCTGAACTGGTTAGGTAGAAAATCATTGTGAGTAGATATTTTCCAAAACTGTATACAGTGGGGTTTCTTCAGTCTCTTGTCAGTGGCTGTTGCCAGGCAATATACTGCACTCCATAAGCCCATGGTTTAATGCTATGCTCATAAATTCATAGTAAAGGTGGCTGAATTCCCAAAACAAGAACAAATTTTGAGTGAAGCCATGCTTTGTACTTCATCGCTACTAAGACGTATCTAGATCAAAACCTTAGATATCAACAATGACATTCTTTGAGGAAGATCATATTCAGATCTAAGTATTGTGGCTAGGCAGTTTTTAAGACATGGGGTAAATTAAAGCTCTGGACTGTTACATTCATCTACATTCATCATACATGCATACATTATTAAAGCTCTGGGGCATTAGAAGCCATGAAGGCTTTGTAATCTGTCTGAATCCATTGCTGTCTGTGTTCATATAATATAGCACTCATACAGCATTATTATCTTCAGAAACACTAGGAACACATGCTAGGAATCTTGTGAGTGATTAAGTATTCGCTGTAGTCTCAGCAATAATTGTTTCTGTTTAGCAGAAAATTTAATTTTGTAACCAAAGTGTGAACAAGTATTTGTGTTCCAGGAAAATCAGGAAAGTGGGGCTGAGTATTAGTGTAGTTGGCAAGAAAATCCCTTTAGTGTTTATGACAGAACTCTGTACTTCTGTGGGTGGTAATTATATAATTCAGGAATCATTTAGCATTATGTTAAGAACATTACACATAACATGAGTTTTCTGTTCAGGAGCTAGGGGTTCTAAGCCTCATCAAAGAACATTTTTCTTGTCAGAACTCTGGGCTCTCGGCTTGGCTGGGTCATCAAATGACTCCATTAGGATCTATTCCACCCTGGGCCATTGCAACAGTACTTTCGCTTATTATAGCTGTCTTCACTGAATGCACCAGTAATGTCGCCACAGCCACCCTCTTCCTACCTGTCTTTTCATCCATGGTAAGATTACTTCCATTCTGCTGTTCTATCACCTGGGAGATTAGGGGTAAACTGTTAGTCTCTAGTGGCAAAACAATATCATATTTACTGTCTTGAATGTTGCTCTAATGTTTATCTGAAACCCAGTAATGAAGCAATCCATTTGACAGTATACCATAATGGACAGTGAGTTTTTAGTTTAAAATCATTACTCCTTGTTCTATCACTACAGTCCCTGACAAAGAGTTCCTCCCCAGCTTTCTTGTAGGCCTCTTTTGGGTACTAGAAGGCCACTATAAGGTCTACCTGGAGCCTCCTCTTCTCCAGGCTGAACAACTCCAATTCCCTCAGCCTCTCTTCATAGGAGAGGTGCTCCCTCCCTTTGATCATCTTCATGACCCTCCTTTGGACTCGTTCTAATACACTAATGTCCTTTTTTGTGCGTGGGGCAAATGTCAATTTATCTCAGTAAAGGTGCTGACCTATTTGTCACTTCAGTTCTGAGTCCCACAAAGTTCATGTAATGTCTGAGAATGTTACTCCACATGTCTTGTAATTATAGTTCCATCTCTATGTTACCCTGACAAGCACTCCAAAAATGTGGTCTGAGGTCAAAGAAAAGATCATTGGATAAATTTGACCAGAACTCCAAATTATACCATAGAGCAAAACAAACAACAAGAAAAAATCAAGCATTGTTTTCAGTACTGTGGGACAGGGATTGAGACCAAAGTTATCTTTAAGCACATGTGGATTCCAGAATAAAATGCTTGAAAATCACTCTGGTCATGTAATACCAAGGAATGAGCTGAGCCTGTGTGTCTCAAAGGTCTGGAAAATTTTATTTGCCTTTTTTTTTTTTTTTTCGGTAACACTTCTGGTATAATAGTTCTCTTCATTACACTGCAGGCTGCATCTGTCAAGATCCATCCTTTGTATGTTATGCTGCCTGGTACTCTCAGTGCTTCCTTTGCCTTCATGCTACCTGTTGCAACACCTCCAAATGCAATAGTGTTTTCCTATGGCCACATCCGTGTTTTGGATATGGTAAGATGGTAATTGTCTGGTCTCTTATCTGAAATTCTCCATTGCATTTTTTCTGAAATATGATGAGAGTTTAATTTTCTTAGCCTAACACTTCCAAAGTATCATAAAGCTCATATGGGCAGTAGCTAGCACTTTACATCCTTCTCTTATGTGGTATTAGTATTGTAATAAAGATTTGCATCTATGCAGCAACATTACCTTTCTCATAGGCTTTGGCAGACATACAGCCCAGTCCAATTGAAATTAAAAACTGACAAGTCAAAATCTCTTAAACACCAAGGGGTTAAAATGCAGCCAGTGCTTCCCAGTGTCTTCTGGGACTTTGGTGAGTATAGCTAAAGGCTTATTTCCACTGGAGCTGAAAGCAGAAGGTAACAATCTGTTGCCCTAGACTCTGGTCCTTTGATTGCCTGCCAGACCGCACAGTACCAAATTCTGTGCCAAACACCCAAATATTATCAGTTTTCTAACTGGATACTTGAAGGACACAGAAGCTGGTCTTTAATAAGAGCAACTTCTTTTTGAATCCCTTACAGCTCCTAGATTTGTTGTGTAGCAAACTGTTTACCTTTTCACGGTGTATTCCCTGGTATTTCTACCTAAGCAAGAACATCGGGTAGTGGGTGCAGTGGCTATTTCTGTGCTTTAATTTGACTGTGTTTCTTCTTTGTGTTTAGTGTCTTTCCATATTTTGCTGTGCTGGTGTTTGGTTATTGTTGGCTTGGACTTCTGTCCTCACAGGTTAGATCCGGAATAGTGATGAACATCATTGGAGTCTTCTGTGTCACACTGGCCATCAACACATGGGGAAGACCTATGTTTGATCTGGATACATTTCCAACCTGGGCAAACAGCACAACTAACCAGTGAGCAATGAAGAATTCATGTTTTGTACAAGGAATGGACTCTTGATCCTATTCTGTTGTTGCCTGAAACCCTATATAAAGTCTTGTCACCACTTCAGATCCAGTGTTAGGTGTCTGCTACCTTCTGGGAATCAAACATCAGATCAGGCATGAACCAACTCATTCCAATCATGGTGGCACCAAATGTGCTGTTTAATTTCACAACCCTAAGGATCATGTGTCTGGATCACAAGTATGATCAAGTGATCTATTGTACCTCCAATTACCATCAAGATTTAGAATTCATTTAACTTTAAATAAAGAGAGGGCAAGCTGTTATATCAGATGGTTTGAACTATTTTATCATTGGTATGCACTTTTAAATCATTGTGATTGAACACTGCACCCAGACAAGGGCTGACAATTCATTAGCAGCTATATCCAAAAGTCAGCATCTGTACAGAGAAATACCTGTTGTCACTTATCTAGTGTAAGGTTTGTTATATTTTAGTCTGGCCTTAGCCATGGGATAAAATCTTTCGAAGTCAACATCCAACCATGTTTTCCATCACCTTCTTTTCACTCCCAAATCTCACTGCATTTAGACAACCTTTTAGAGAGTTGAAATAACATAATTCCATGCTGGTCATGATTCTGATGATATCTTGGGCAATGATGAATTAAGGTTGCCTTTGTGTTTCTTGCACTGTGGCCCTGGCAGGGCCAGGAGACTTTCCATCTCTTGGCCCCAGGTAGATGTGGTTTCATGTGCCAAACAGTACTTTGTTAGTGACAGCTTGTAAATGACTTGTGAACCATAGGACTTCATACCTATGGTGAAAGCTCCTGGAGTTTTCAGAAAGCCCCTGATGCACGTTATTAACTCTAGAATTTTGAAGTGGAGACAAGGCATGAGAAAGTCTCTGACCAAAAGCCTTGTAAATAATATAGTATAGCCCAGATAGTAGGGCTTGTGTTGGCTGATAGCAACGGAAGTTGTCTCGTGTACTTTGGAATTCAGGTCCCATGATAAAAGTGTTTTGTAGCATCTGTTCATGTCATTTCTGAAGCAGAAAAAGTCTATGGAAAGATTTTTGTTGGACTAGGTGTATTGTTGGACCAGGGGTACATGGATGCTGGTTATTCAGCCCTGGAGATGAAGTTGGGAGGGAAGGCAGCGTGTTGCAGTGAAGAGACCTATGGCCATGACCTAAGTTCTGCTTCCAGACTTGCTGTGCAGCCTCAGACAAGTCAATCCACCTCTTTTTGTCTCATTTTCCCATTCTGAAAAAGTTGTTATGGTACCTATCTACCTCACAAGGGTGTTGTGAGGACGTAAGGGTCAAATTATGCATCCTCAGTGATTCCCTACATAAAGGAACAGGGTGCATGATCTGGCCTCTAGCACAGTAACGTGTAGGATGTTTAATAGTTTTGTCATTAACTTGAATGTTCTTTACAGAATTGGAAGAATATTCACATTTTACTTTTAAAAGTGAGTAATGTACATATCCACAAAATCACCAGGTGCTTTTTCTGAGCAGAAAACTACTTCAGTAATGATTGGAGTTCTGTGCCTTTATCTTCAGTGCTCTTTGAAGTTGCTGGGAACCATAAACTGTTGTTTCTAGTGCCTTCAACAGCACTCTGTCTAGCCAGCTGGTTGCATGTGGTGCAGCCTCATACCTCTTCCATGGTATGATGGAGCATGTGAATAAACACCATTCCACTTGCAGAGTATGTGTAAGGAAGAGACCAATTTTAGTGCTAAGAAGTGACTTGGCCACAGACATGTGTCACCACCTGAAGGTTATCGCAGTATTTGTTTGAAGGAATAGAAACCAGAAACCATTAAGCAGCTTCTGCACTTTGGAAATCACCACTTAATGCCAACTTGCATCTATATATATCTAAATGTACTTGAGAAAGGGACTTTTTATACCTTCTGATGGACTTCACAATAGGACATTTCACTATTGCCAGGTACTTCACTGTGCTTGTTCTTCAGTATTGCAGGTAAGATACAGTGGTGCTCACATGATTGGGTAACACTGAGCTTGCCTGTCTCAATTCATGCAGATACAAATTTCCTTAAAAATTGTTTCAGCTAAAAGCTGTAACAGGCAGTTCCCTCTCCCATTTGCAGAAAGAAGAGCTTTTCTCTGTTGCTGTGCAAGTAGAAGAGAAATGCTATTTTCTTGAACGGTCACATTGGGTGATTTATTGACAGAAGTGCCAAGTCGGGGGAACATATATATGGGGAAATAAAGAACTCTGGTTTTATTATAAATATGGTGCATTTGATATGTCACCTCTCTGTCTGTTAACTGCAAGTATTTCCTTCTGAGACACTTTCATGACATCCTGTAAGTGATATATATTTAATTAAAATGGAAAAGTTGCAGAATTAGAGCCTGGCAAATAAAAATAAAAACAAAATAAAATATAAGATAAAATCAAAAACTTGTCTCTGTGGCATGGATTGTTTCCTGTGTGACACAGTGAACCACTTGTTTCTGCATTACCTTCCTCTGTAGCATAGTACTGTTCTAGTAAGTTCCTTGAGGATACACACCATAGAAAATCAGTGCAAAGCAGATTTTGACACTGCCATAAGTACCTCCAGACCTACATATCAAGGGTTCTTTTCCTCAGCTATGTGATAATGTGAGTTTCCGTCTTTGAAAATGCTCAGGCAGGACCAAAGCAGGTGGCAAATTCTACAAGCTATCTTGTTCATTTCAGAGTAATAGATTATAGGAATCTAACAAACACAACTTGCTTTTAAGAAACAGTCTTGTACATAGTCTCCAGTATAATAGGCACAAACAGACTTTTCTTCAGCATCAAGCATGCATGTCGTCCTGTTCCTGTGTGCTGAGTAAATAAGTGTATTATTTACACTGGGTAATGCAAGGACAATTGCTTTGTTACTGGAGCTAGGTTACATCCCTTTACAGCACTACAGGATAAGTATCATTAGAGATACTCATCTTGTATGGCATTATTTTTCTTCTCATCAAAGTGTTTTAGTTTTATATATAAATGGTCTTTAGGCTGTAGCGTAAAGGAATCCCTTTTTCCTCCACTTTGAAACTATGATTCTATGATTCTGTGAAAACATGTACCACCAAAGCCAACAGAGAACACAGCAGGATCCTTATCATGGTCTTTGTTAGGACAGGTTACTCAGCCATGTTGAACAAGCAAATAATCCCTGTTTTATTGTATGTGAGCAGAGCACGACTTTTAGTTGCTAATGCCTATGTCAGCTGTCCAGCTAGCATAACAGCTGCCTGAAAGGAACAAAGTTAATGCATTCCTATTTTCTGTTCATTCCGTAGAAGGTCCTTGATTTTTCCTTTCTTCTCTCAGGTTACTACGTTGCTAATACTGTCTCTGCAAATTTTGGAACTGACATGATGAATATCTCAAACCTGCAGAATTACAATATGGCTGATAAAGGGTTTGTTCTTGACTGCCATCACACAGCACATATAGGACAATCAAGTGATCAAAAGCAGCCAGCATGGGTTTATGAAGGGCAAGTCCTGCCTGAATAAAGTCCTGCCTGATCTCCTTCTACAACAAGATGAGGGAAAAGCTGTGTGTGTTGTTTACCTTGATTTTAGTAGAGCATTTAACGCTGTCTCCCACAGTATTCTTCTGGAGACACTGGCTGCCGATGGCTTGGACAAGTATAGAACCAGGTGGACGGACAAGCTCTGAGTCGTAGTGAATGGAGTTTGATTCTGTTGGTGGCTGATCACCAGTTCCATCCCCAGGGGTTCAGTGTTAGGGACAGCTTTGTTTAACATTTTTATCAGTGATTTGGATGAGGGTATCAAGTGCAACCTCAGTAAGTTTGTGGATGATATTGAGTTAAGTGGGACAGTTGACCTGTTTCAGAGTAGGAAGGGTTTCCAGAAGGATCTGGGTAGGCTGGATTGATGGACAGAGTCCAATCATGTGCCACTGAACAAAGGCAAGCGCCAGGTCCTGTATTTAGGTCATAGCAACCCCATGCAGCTGTATAGGCTTGGGGAAGAGTTACTGGAAAGCTGCCCACAGAAAAAAAAAAAAAAAAAAAAAAAAAAAAAAAAAAAAAAGAGTGCTGTTTGATAGGTGAACATGAGCCAGCAGTGTGCCCAGGTGGCCAAGAAGACCAAGGGCATCCTGGCCTGCATCAAAAATAGTCTGGCCAGGATGAGACAAGTGATCATCCCCTTGTACATGTCACTGTTGAGACTGCACCTCAAATATTGTATTTGGTTTTGGGACCCTCACTACAAGAAGGATATTGAGTTGCTCGAGTGTGTGCATAGAAAAGCAGCAAAACTGGTGAAGAGACTAGAAAACAAAAGTTAGCGGTAACAGAGGAAACTGAGGTTCTTTACCATGGAGGAGAAGATGTTGAGGGGGACCGCATGTCTCTCTACAACTACCTTAAAGGAGGTTGCAGTGAGGAGGGTGTCAGTCTCTTTTCTCAGGTGACAAGTGATAGGATGTGAGGAAACAGTCTCAAATTACACCAGAGGAGATTTAAGCTGGACATTAGGAAGAATTTGTTCACTAAGAGAGTGTTGAAGTATTGGAATGGGCTGTGCAGGGAAGTGGTGGAGTCTCCATCTCTAGAGGTATTTAATAAATGTGTGAATGTGGCACTAAGAGACATGGTTTAGAGACGGGCCTTGGTCAGATTGCTTGTTAGATATAATGGTTTGAAGGTCTTTTCCAACCCAGATGATTCTATGATTTTATGATCACGTATTCCTTGCACATGTTATATCTATATCTACATCCACTTTCAGCATTCCCTATGTGATTTTGAAGTCACCAAGCTAAAAATAGCATTCAGACAGAAATAGAGTCAAATTTACTATGGATGCAAATCAAGTGACTTGAATCTAGTGACAGACTGTTTTCACACTGTTTTTCCAATGTGGGTGAATAAACATATGACTTTCTGACAGTGCTCTGTCTGTTTCTCAGTGAGGTCCCCAGCACTTCTGTGCATTTGAGCACAATCCCATCAATGCACTAATGGGTTTGGGCAATTAAGGCCAACTGCTTTTCTGTCGCCAGCAAGTTGTGTGTGCCAGACTTTGTTTATATATGTGTGTGTGCGTGTGTGTGTATATATGCATTTTATATGCATGTATATATGCATGTATGTTACACACATAAAGAAACAGCAGAAAGAAGTTGTTCACATTTTTTCATGTGAGTCTAGACTGCTGTAGGATTACTTAAGAGTGTGTAAATGAGTCAGGAAAACTGTGGAAAGACTTGTGTAAGTATGTGTGTTAAAGAGAGACAGTGTAAGTATAAAGCAAGAAGCCAGAGACTGGTTTATTAAAGCTTCTTTTTGGACTCTATTCAAACTTCAACCAAGTTGTTTAACTTTTCTCTTTCAGTTTTAAATGTTGTATTTAATGCTTATCAACCTATAACCCTGGTTAGAAATATATCCTGCTAATTCACACATGAAAACAAAGATTAAGTGATTTGCCTAACTAATGAGCAAGTTATGTTGCTGAAGGCTCTGATTTCAGTCAAATTATATGAAATTTGCTGTGATTCTTGAAGCTCTAACTCTTTCAGTCATGTGGGAATCCTAGCTTTTGTTGGAAACTGTGACAGAATGGGAGAAATGCCTTTGGATATTGATTCTAACTCAAAATAAATGAAAACGAGTAACAGAAACTCACTGTTTCAGTTTTAAATTACTTAGTTTTAAATGCAGACTTGCAATTTTGAGGGTTTGGCTTGTGAATTTGAGCAATGATTTGCAGTGTACAGCAAAACTGAGCCCATGCTGACAAAGTGGTATTTCTTATCCATTATGACAGTTGGTCCCCGCCTTTCCCCTTGTTGTTAAATCTTTGTTGTTAAATGTTGTTAAGTTCCTTTTGTTATATTTGCACTTGAATGTAAGCCTAATAAAAAATAAATTATATTTATCAACAGACAATTCTTTACAGTAGATTTTTCTCAACTGCTTGGTTAACCAGTGGCTTAGCATTCCAGTGTAGTAACTGTCAACTCAATATACTGAAAACAATTTTCTTATTCATCCTGTGCTTTTGCATTACTAGTCAATACTTGTAACTTTTTACAAGGAAGGAAAACATGCTTCTTCTGAAGGCAAATTCTAAGGAATTCTAGTGTCTTAAATGGAATAGGGGCAACTGCAGCACAAGCCATGTGGAGGCACAGAGTAAAAGGTAGGCATAGCATGCTGCTCAGAGGTGATTAAGGACTGCTTAACAAGATGTTAGCTTTTTAGAAAATAAGTTGATTATAATGAAGGTATTTTTGCTAATTTCGTTGGTTTCTTTTTTTTTTTTTTTTTTTTTTTTTTTCTGCAGCACTACATCAATAGTTGCCTATTAGTTGTGGTGTAAATGTTGATTATAGGTTCTGGTCACAAGGAAGAGACCATTTCTTAAGTAAGAAAAAATGTTTTATCTTTCCCATGTTTATTTCACTACTTTATTTACCCACATGAAATTACTCACTGGCCTGATTTGGCACAGAGCTTTTCAATGAGTTTTCAGAAACCATTCCAGGTCAGAATATGCACCTCATAAAATATTTTTACAGGCAAACCATACACTTGACAGAACTGAGTGTACGGGATACTAAAACAACATACATGTGTGAACTAATCTTCGTGAACAATAATATAGGTTGGGTCTTTGCAAATATTTTAGCAGGCTGGTTGAATATCAAATTTTCCATCAGAAAAAAAGTTAACAAAAATTTTCAATTAAGCAATGATTATTTCTGGAGCAAGTATCTATTTTTCTTCAATGGTTTGTCTTGGTTACACAGTCAAAAATAGAATTTCTATCAAGGTGGGAGAGAGAAAAATAAGGAAAAAAAAAAAAAAAAGATAAAAAATAAGGAAAAAAGGACCCAGAGAAAAAAATAAAAAGGCGGCAGCTACCCCATGATCAAAGTTAAGTCCATCACTGATCCCTACAATGGACCTGTAGAAACTTGTGCAATTATGCTGCCAGTGTGTATCTAATATTTCCAGGACCAACTGGCTGACTTCCATCCAGTCACCTGAATGGTGAGAGAGCCTTGGAATAATATGTATTTGGTGAGAAGAAAGGAACCTGGTTATGCCATAAGAAAAGTTGCATAGAAACTCCAGAAGAGAATGTTTATTACAGAGAAATATTTAGAAAATTACTAGAAAATCTGCTTGTAGGAAACTGTCTTCCTTCGTTCTAGTACTCCCAGAATGACATTTCAAATAAAAATATTGCTATTTACTGTTCAAAAATTCTACTTTCCAGAGAAGATGCATAGGTGATACTGGTGCAAAGCAATTAGGAGAATTGCTGTGAAGAAATTGCATGGCTGGGGAGATGTTTCTAGAAAAGCAGAGGCTATGATACAGGACACTGAGGTATATTAGAGGGGAGTGTGTTTACTCTAGTGTTGGGGATAAGGAGGAGAAAAAT
Source organism: Aythya marila (assembly GCF_965140915.1). Classification (NCBI taxonomy): domain Eukaryota; kingdom Metazoa; phylum Chordata; class Aves; order Anseriformes; family Anatidae; genus Aythya; species Aythya marila. The sequence continues at coordinate 11,707,282 of NC_139061.1, forward strand.
GTAAGCAGTGTCCTGCAAGACTGCCAAGACATTCAGTTGGGTACAGTCAAAACATACATCTTCAGTGAAATACAGTGCACTTTGAGCATGTTTACCCTGCTGATGTCTAGTGTCATAGGATGTGCCTTATGGAACACTGGTGCTTAAGGCCAAATTCTGCTTGTGCTAAGAGTGTCTTCTCCTTTTTTGTCTTGCTTGGTTGAATGCTCACACTGCAACAACACAGCATCTCCCCATAATAACACAATAATTGTTTACCTGGTTAAAGACTGAAAACAGCAGCATTGAAGACATTCAGACAAATGATGGCTAAGTTACATGGATTGAAAAGAGTGAGTCTAGATCCCAGATGAACACACATTCAATCTGTTTACCTTCTTTCCTTTTTTAAAACTACCCCTTGTTGAGAGAGGGATAAAGTTGATTAATTAAATGATATAGAATGAGAACCATTGGGATGGATTCTCTTTCTGACACCACCAGTGCTTCATCTCCATAAAAGCACTGAAATCAGTGGAGATGCTCTTCTCAACTAGAGTGTGAAAATAATACTTGTATTTTCTGTTCTGTTTGGAAAGGTGTTCATGAAAGGAAAGTGTCTTAGTACAAGACTAGCATCCTGGCACAATAACCTAGATTTCTTAATCTTCTCTTGAATTTCCAAAGCAAATCTTATAGTTGGGGTGACCGAAAGCACATTTAAGAAAATGAAAAGTGAAAAGTATTATACTGATCTCAAGAGACAGCAAAATTAATCTAGGATCTGATCCTGAGACTTTTTTCTTTTTTTTTCTTTTTCTTTTTTCTTTTTTTTTTAGTGGTTAAACTGGAAGATCAGACAGCTCAGCAATTATTATGGTGAGAGGTAGCTTAACATTTCTTATTTATAGTGTATATAAAGTGGCCTGTGAAAAGGCTCAAAGTATGGCAATTACTCAAAATATTTTAATTAAGATATTAACTCTGCAATACAACAAGAAAAAAAAATGAATATAACACAAGGAACATGTCAAAGTGTGCTCTACACTGTTGTGTAATTATTCAATAAGTTCTAGGTTTTTTCAAGTTACTTAAGTTTACATGTTAGACATAAAATTCAAACATTCTAGTGTAGACCTGACATATGGAGGTTAAGAGACTTGTCTACATAAGGTATATTTAGATTTGCCTCCTAAGGAGTTCAGCACTTCTGTTTGCCTGAATGCTATATAATCTTAACTATATGCATTGACAGACTGGCTAGCATGCAACTAAAGAGAGGGTTTATATTTTACCAAATATTTATGTAAGCATCCATGAAACTAGAACTATTTGTGCACCACCTTTGCAATGACCAAGAATTAAAGTTATTTTTATCATGGGTGGGTGAGCTTGTGGGTGAGTTTATACGGGATATTTAAAGTTTTACTTGCCGGCAGGAAGGACTCTCACTAATCATAACATCTTCATTACCAGGGGCCTTGCAATTCTAGCACTCTCTTCTTCAGCTGTATAAGTAAGTGCAGTGATATTTCAAGTACATTTATATGTTCCTGTACAAGACTAGTAAAATCTAATTTTCCTGATTCTCTTAAGTCAGGCAATCAATGTGGTGATAAGATAAAAAAAAAAAAAATCTTGTTTTTTATATTTAGCCCCAATGATTTCACTAACATGACTCATTTTTATCAAAATGTTAATACTCATGGTTATTAGCATTATGGACTTGGTGGCAGACATAAATGTGTCATGGAATTAAAGAGCCTACTCTCTGGAATAAGAGACTGACAGGCTAATAATATTGAACAACAGAAATGCTTCTCCTAATAACACTCCAACTCAATACTGCATGTTTTTTAGCATTTGTTCTAAGCATCCTTTAAAGTTTAAATAAAGCCCATTGGCTCACTTCAAAGTTCTTTCTTTAAAGCACCTTTAAAAATGTCTTAAAGTGACAAGCAATACCTTAGTGAAGATACTCCTTCCAGAATGTTACTCTAAAGTTCAAAGCATATTGATCCTGGCAAAGGACTGACCTCATACTCAGCTGTGTTCTCAGTGTCCTAAGAATAGAAGACTGACATATTTTTAACCAACTTATTAAAGAAAAGTATAAAATGCTTTGTGACCTTTTGACATTTAATCTTAAATTTGTCTTCACTTCCTAATGGTTACCTAAACCTGGAAGAGTATTGTAGTCACATGAGTACATGTTGCACGGTCTGTAAGCCACAGACTTTTAAGTCTTTACACTCCTTCACAAAATTTTCTGCTCCACTGAATGGTGTTTAATAGTCTTCAGATGAAGATTGCTCTACCATAATTACCATAGGTTGGCTTTTGAAATGCATGTTACCTGCCAGTTTCTTGAACTAAAAAAAAAAAAAAACAAAACAAAACAAAAAAAAAAACTTAATTGAACAGTTAAGCCTTTAATTAAATATGTTCTGACAGTTGTTTCAGTCAGTGATAACTATGATCTTGCTTCTATTCAATTACAATTATAACATTGGAGTAAAAAAATTGCAGACTCTCTACTGGCTTGTTATATTTATAACATAATGCATACTCTGTTCTCTGTTATTTAACCATATTTGTAGCAGATTACTCTCCAGTCTGAAAAATTCTGTCTTGCATTCTATGGGTAAAATCCTTTAAGATGTCATTACCCATGTCAATATAAGTGCATCCTATACTGAAATAGATGGGTAAATGAGAGCATATCTCTTGGGGTCCAAGCGTTGTGTATAAAGTACTTACTGTTTAACAAGATCACTGTTATCAATTATGAAGCCTTGCCGAATCTTTTCTTTCTCATGGAAACGCATTGTACTTTGATGTCATAGGTAAACTCTTAGCAATGTTTCACTTCCCTCATTTCCACCTTCAGGAGCTAACAGCACTTCAGAGAAGACTCTATTTTCTCCTGTGTGTAATGGAGTCTTGGTGTCTTCACATCCCAGAAATAGTTTCATTTAATGACTGTGTCTCTCTGCCAATTCCAGTGATGCTATATTGTACTTGACATCATAAACCATATTGTTTTCTAAACAGCACTACTGTTAATTCAGTACTAATCAACATGATTAAAAAGGCCAGAACCTAGCCTGTAGCTTCTAATACTCTCTGAAACCCATGAGTGCAAAATTGGAGTTTAAATCAGTGGAAGGTGTATCCAGCTAAAAACTGTCATTAACCAAAAGTTTGGAAGTTTGACTAAGCTAATATTTAAAAGCATAAATAAACCTAACTTTTCCTAGAGAAAGTTCTTGTTTTTTATAGCATGACCCTGACTTTCAATTTTGTTCCTAGTTTTGATGGCCAAGAATTGAGTTGTTTGACTTAACTCTCTGGCAAACCTACATAGTAATTTATTTCCTGTGACCAAGCCTTTCTTAGGATTCTCTCCTCAGAAGTCAGTTTTGGGAGAGAAATTGCATTCCAGAATAGCAGTGCAGATGCATGGGATCTGTTTGATCTCTGCTTTTAGCCCAAAGTATGTGTTTACTGGGGAGTGACTTGTTACATTTTGTTATAGTAATGGTAGTATTCCATAACCACTAAAACCTTGGATTTTTTGTTTTTTGGTTTCTCTCCTTTTTAAAAACAAAACAAAACAAAACAAAACAAAACAAAAAAACTATTTTATTAGGAAAAGCTATGAATAAATCCTGTTTAGATTGTTTTGTAACCCAATTTCCAGGGAGAAAAAAACAACACAGTGCATAGGAAGAGATGGCAATATAGAAAAATCACTAAGTCACTAAGTAAGACACTAAAAATAGTTTAAAAATTAAAATAGCAAATCACTTGCATTAAAAAAATAAATAAATAAAAATCAGTCAGGTTTCAAGTAAGTCTGTATACAGTGTACTCTTACACAAGTGCCTAATCATACAATTGTAGTAGCAATGAACCTAAGCTAACCTGACAGTGTTAAACCATAGGGGCTTTTGTTATAAAAAAAAAAAAAACTTCTAAAAAGTTGGATGTAAGCCCAGGCAAAACTGCAACCTCTAGAATAAATTTACAACCTGAAAGCTGGACTCCTTTCCAGGGTGCTGATGCAACAGTGCAGTTCTGCTTTGCACTCTTGGAGTGTTTGTTTATTAACTGGTTTCACTCTGATACAACTTTTTAATGAATGAGGAATTAACTGCAGAGGTTGTCTGAAACCTACCTGGCTCATTGTAAAGTTGCTACAAAACAAACATACAAAAAAAGTCCAGGCTCCAACTTCTGTCCAATATGCAGAGAGAAAGAACACAAAAATAAAAATCAAAATGTAGTTCAATATTTTAGGTTTGAGTCTCTCCATTTTCTTCAGCTTTGGAAACATTCATCAACGGCTTGCCTAGTGCAAAGTTAAAACGAATGTTTTGCAAATCCAAACACAGTCCTCTTCTTTTACCCTTCCCAGCTTTTACCCTACAACTATCTGGAGGAAGGAAGGGAAAGAAAATAAATGACTGGAACATTGGTAACACAGGTAAATAGAATGAAAAATCCTAGCATTGAGTTTTAAGGCATACTGCTTTCTAGACAAAGGTTCTGTCTAGAGACAGGCTCTGCTATGGTTGGACTTGGGGGAGGCTCTAACATAAACTGAACTAGCATCTCAGGCATTACAGAACCTCCACAGAAAGAAGCCACAGGAAACCAGATTGTGTAAGTTCTCTTGTTCATGGGTTTATATGGTATATTTTCATTTCTATTGGAGCATCCTAACTTTAATAAAGCATTTTAAAATGTTTTTATAGAATTCCATCTTAAAATACTTTGTTCGGTTAGGTAAGTATTAACCTTTTAATGTAGATTGTAGAAATCAGAATGGCAAATCATTTCCACTTGGTTTTAAGTACAGAGAACTTGCTTTATATCATAAACACCAAACTACTTACTGAAATTGGTAGTTCTGTCTTTTTCTTTAACCAGCTTTGCAATGTCTCAATCCAAACTGATTCCACATTTGGAAAAGACTTCTACACCATAATTTTTGAAGTATCTGTTATATTTAATCTACAGATCTTCTTTGGAAATTCTGTTGCTATTGCTTTGGGTGCAGTACAGAAGTATAAGGAATACACTCTTAAAATATCCTCCTCACCTGTCTATATGTTGACCATGGCTGGTTTATTTTTATCTGGTTAACATTAATAAAATGTTAACCTCTCCAGCCATATTGCTGCTAGAAGGAATACTCTCTTTTGATTAGGAAAAAAATATATAAGGCTTAGACACCAGGATGATACATAACTTCATGCCTACACTGGTTTACATTCAAACTAGCAGTTTATACGTGACTTTTTTTCCACGGGGTAGAAGCTTGCAGATTTTTTTTGCGACTGCTACCTGAAGGTGGCAGCAAAGTTTTCAGAGGTCCGTTTGTTCTGCTGGCAAAGTTTGCAGAGTGAAATGATTGCTATGAAACTGAATTTCGGTTATTTGAAAAATACACCAGACTTTGTACTTTGACGTATTCCTCATACGTTTGAGGACTACAAATGACAAGTATCACAGGGGGAGCTCTTTTTTGCCACCGGAGAGCTGCGCGGCACGAGTCGAGCGCAGCCTCAGCCAGGCCCGTCCTGCCCGCTCCCTCGCTCCCTGCCGACGAGGCCGTTTCCTGCGTTCGGTGCCCAAGCACCAACCCTGCGGTTCTCCGGGGAGGGAGTTGCCGCGAAGGCCGTGCGGCCGGAAGCGGGCTCCCCCCGCAGCAACCCGAGCGTCTCCGCCGGGCGGGCCGGGCTCGCCGTGCCGCTGCCTCGGGGCCGGGCGCCGCGCTGGCGCGGTCCCTCCCGCTAACGGGCGGCGGCGGAGCGCGTTCCCGTAGGCCTCGGGGCCGGGCCCTGCGGGCAGCCGCGCCGCCCAGCCCGTTGCCAGGCAACCGTCGCCACCTTCCTAAGACGCCCCGGTGACCGGCCCCGCTGGGCTTCTGCCCGGAAGTGCCCGTCGCCATCTTGTGCCTCGGCGGGGCGGGGTCCGGGAGGCCGCCATGGAAGCAGGTGAGGGGCCACCACGGTGGGACGGCGCGGTCGGGGTCGGGCTGTGGGCCGGGGAGAGGCCTTCTGCGGTCCGGCCGCGCGGAGAGCTGCGGGCGTCTGTGGGGCTGTGCTCGGAGCTCTTCCTCGGAAGAGGGGGCCATGGGCGAAGTCGTGCCGCTCCCGCGGGGCTGCGCGGTTCTCTACTTGTGAGGCCGCCCCCGGCCTGCCCGGGTGCCGCCCTCCTGGCGCCTGGGGAGGCGTCTGTGGCCCTCGCCCTCTCGGACGCCGTGGGAAGGGATAGCCGTAGAACAAAAAAGCCCGCTACCCCAAAACTCTAGGATAGCTTTTGCGCCTTTTGCCACGGATGCCAGCCTCGACTTCATGTTTAACGTTTGTCCTTAATTCAGGAGTCTGAGCTGCGAGTCTGGGAGCTCAGGGCCTTCAGTTGAGCCCATCCTGTCCTTGGTCTTTATTTCTATAGAATGCGTTGGTTTTCACAGTTATGCGTGAGCCCTGGGCTAGTAGCTTTGCCTTGACAACATTTTAGAAAAATGAACGTGTGCTTAGATGCAGCTTTTCCAGGGGTATATATATCCAGGTATTACAGTCTGTTGGTGGTAGCAGCTGGGAATTGAAAGTAAGCCTCGCAGTCCTGTGGCTAAGTGATCTCTAGTGATAACAACAGGCATCTGAGAACTGAGCTGTCTTCCGTCAGTAAGGGTTTGCTATGTGTTCATTATTGTTAAGACTTAAGCATTCTACGTACTTTTTTTCCCCTATGTTCTTAACTTGCATTGCACAGCTCTTGAATTCTCCGTTCAAGTTATTTTTTAAGGACATAGCCGTTTCTCTGTAGCGTGGAAATGCTCAGTGGTACAGGATGGAGTGATCAGAGAGTTGTCATGAAAATACTATGTCAAGTAGGATTTATCAAATTACTATCACAGAATTTTTATAAGTATTACATAAATAATTATACCTACTTTAACATTTCAAAGTATTTTATTTAGCCCTGGTTGATGCCAAAGAAATTAAAAGAACTTCAGTCAGTGTGGGCCGTTTTAAACAGATTAAAATCTGACTGTTTAGTAGTTTGTAAAAGATTGTTTTATATGCATAATCACAACATACAGGGATTTTTTTCGTATCAGGATTCTCTGAAGCATGTATTCTCAATGAAATATTTCATAGCTTTTAAAATGAGTACAAACATAGGTGATATGGTGAAAATAGGCAAGAATAAATCTGTAATAACCAACCTGGATCAAATAATAGTTTATACTAATAACAGTGCAGTGACACTCAAAAAGAGACACTTTTTAAAATGAAGATACTTTGGTGAAGTGATTCTAAAAATAAGAAAGTTGATTCCTCATTGCTCTTTTTCTGTATGCTAAGCCCTGCCACACATTGTCATGGGTGTAAATGGAGAAATTACATGGAATTCTTATGATCATTGCTAAGCAGGTGAAAACTGGCACTACTGAGCTTTGATGTGGTATCAGGTTCAAGTGAGTCTGTTCCTCCACATTTCATCTCCCAGGAAGGGACTATTTGGCAGAATTGCAGAATAAATAACGTTCAAAGGATCTTCTGGAGATCACGTAGGCTACTGCATGCCTCAAAGTAGGATCAGGTAGAGCAGATTGCTCGGGGTCTTGTCTAGTCAGGTCTTCAGTGTCTCCAGGGATGAAGACTCCACAGCTTTTCTGGGCAACATACTCCTTTATGGATTTAAAAAAAATAAAAATCTTTACTTTAAAAGGATTTCCCTATATTTCAGTTTGTAGCCATTGCCTCGTCTTTTCCCTGGGCACTACTGAGAAGAGTTTGATTTTGTCTTCTTCATTCTCTTATGTCACGTATTTATACGCATTTGTAAGATTCTCCTGAGTCTTTTGTTCCCAAAACTGAACAGTCACAGCTGTCTTTGTCTCCTTGTACCTTAGATGCTGTAATCCTTTATTTTTGTGTTGGTTTGTTGGGCTTACTTCTGTATATCCATATCTTCCTTGTCCTGGGGAGCCCCACAATTGGATGCAGCACTCCAGATAGGGTTTCACTGGTGCTAATTAGAGGGTAGGGATCGCCACCCTTTATCTGCTAGCAATGCTTTTTCTAATGCAGCTCAGGATGCTGTTGAGCTTCTTTGCCACAAAGGTATGTTGCAGGTCATGTTTGACTTTGTCTGCCATGACTTCTAGGTCCTTCTCTACAAAACTTTTCCAGAAGGTTGGCCCCTCAGCCTGTACTGTCGCATGGGGTTATTCCTCCCTACGTACAGGTCTATGTATTTCTCTTGGCTGAACTTCATCAAAATTCCTGTGAGGTCACACTGAATGGTAGTGCAATCTTCTGGTGCTTCAGTTACTTCTCTCAATATTGTCATATGCAATCTTGCTGAATGTGCAGTCTGTTGCATTGTTATGTCCGACTAGGATTTTGGTGGGCCACTTGCTGTTCTCTCTTCTTAACCTTCCTAAATTTTCTCCGCACAAATAAACCAGGTTCTTTGCTTTTACCTTTTCCTTCACTAAACAAAGGGTCAGCGGGCATTCCTCCATTCTTTACATTTTGTCTGTTTAAAAAAACAAAACACACCCACGTATTTATTAATGCAGGCCCAACACTGATTCATCCATGGAAAAGGCTTTGCCAAATGAGTTCATATTTATTATGGGGAGTTACTGTTTCATCTCCTGTTTAAACGTGTTATTCCTATTTGTATGACTCAAATTGAGAAATCGACTTTCGAGTCTATTACGTGGGTCCAGTTCTTACTGTTTCTCTCCTATATGTCAGATGATACAGGAAATCGACTGCGGTTCCAGCTGGAGTTGGAATTTGTTCAATGTCTGGCAAATCCCAATTATCTCAACTGTAAGTACTTAAATGTCAGGATCCTGAGGAATTAATATTATTTAATGGTGTTTATTATAACTGGTAATGCTAAGCAGTGACCAAAAGGTTAAACAAAGAAAAGTGAATAGATCCTTTTTGAGGATAAAGATAGTCTTTAAATAATTTCATATACCCAAATTTCTAATGGCAGAAGGAGGAAGCCTTTAAAATGCAAAATGTTTGTGTTATTGAAATAAAATGCATTTATCTAGTGCAGAAGAGAGTAAGTCCAAGTGAAAATAATGATAATTTCCAGCTAACACTATTAGATTATCTGAAACCAGAATTTAACTAATGCTAATAATAGTTTCAGGCACTAAGCTTAATACCTCTGATTTTCACTGTCTGTTTTGATGCTAGTCAAAAATTCCTGTTTTAAACAGCTGTTCACATCCTTGTTGCTGTATGAATGGAACATTGTAAGGGAAATGAGATTAGCTTATTATACCTATAATGCTGACATAAAATATATTATACCCTTTATATTTATTTTGTCTTGAGTTGCAAAAAATTGTTTGGAATTATAAATTTGTTACACAAGTGTCTCCTCTGTATAGTTTTGTGAATACATATTCTTCAAATTTGGCAGATTTTTTCATACTTCTATAACTGACAACTCCTTGTTTGTCATTTTATTTCAGTTCTTGCACAAAGGGGCTACTTCAAAGATAAAGCTTTTGTAAATTATCTTAAATATTTACTATACTGGAAAGAACCTGAATATGCAAAATACCTGAAGTAAGTATTAAAATCACTTAGGTTTCTGCATTTCAATGATTTGATAATTACCTTCTATTATGCACTGTGTGACAGCATCTCAAAATTTGATTTTTCCCTGCATCCAAAACCTGCACTGTATTTATGCGTAACATAAATTTTCCTGTTTCCAATAACCCGGATCTAACAGGAATAGACAAAATTACAGAACTTGTTGTTTGTAAGTTGTGCATAGAATCTATGTTTTGCAGCCTTTATCTCTACCTTAAATATGCTTAAAATAAAAATGTTTAGCATTATGTTTTAGCATATGCTTAAAATAAACTGTTTAGCATTATGGGACAAAACTACTTCATTCTAACAGTTAGTGGGCTAAACTGATTTTTGCCTTGTTGATGCCTATACGAAGTAAAGGATGATAGTGCATTTTTTTTTGTTAGTATTGAAACTCTTCACACTTTGGAAAAATAGTTTTCGTCTGTGTGTTTTAAATGAGCCCTGGAAACAGACATTCTAGTTAATGTGTGTGTTTTAATGAAATCCAACCATTAGAAAAGTTAGTCTGGGCAAGTACGTATATGTGCTTGTAACAGTCCTTGTTTCCTAGCCTAATAGTGAAGGTATTAAGTTGCAGTGCATAGAACATGGACAGTCTTAAGAGGTTTGATACTTAAGTAAAACACTAAATAAATAAAAGTAAGATATTGAACTCAAGATTTACTGGAGACTCCAGTTTTAGTATCACTTGTAAAAACTTGTATTAAAGTATTCATGTTTTTTTTTTTTTTTTTTTTAATCCAGGTATCCTCAGTGTTTGCATATGTTAGAGCTACTCCAATATGAACACTTCCGCAAAGAACTGGTAAATGCTCAGTGTGCTAAGTTTATTGATGAGCAACAGATTCTTCACTGGCAACACTATTCACGGAAGAGAATGCGCCTCCAGCAGGCACTGGCAGAGCAGCAGCAACAAAACAATACCTCTGTAAAATGAAAAATGCTTGGAAGAGTGATGATAAGGTGTACTCCAAGTATTTACAACAGAGGAATGAACTGTTTTGTAGGTTTGGCTCTGTGTGTACATATCATAACATATATGTGTCATAACAAAAAATGTAGTTCAACAGTCTCCTTAGTAGGCATGTTCCCTGCAGAACAATGTGTCTTGAAGTTTGGCTAAGAGCTCCCTCATGTACCCCTTTCTACAACTGCAGAATGAGCAAATTTGAAGTAATTGTGATTGCTGCACAAAACTTAACTTGTGGATTTTTGCCTTGAAACAGAGATTAGTTACTATTTGTTATTTCTGTTTACCTGGTAATCATTGTTTCTGGGGTTCTTGGAGGGCTTTCCTGGCAGTAGTTTTTAGAGACCAATATTGAAGTGTGAAGAAACGAGCTGCAAGATTAAGAGCAGAGATAAGTAATAAACTTTGTGAATACCCAAAAAGGAAATAGAGGAATAGATGCAGCTACAGCCTAAAGTCAGCTTGCTTTAATCTTGGTTTTCTTCCAGTGAAATACAGGATGCTCTTAGACTTTTTTCTACAGTATGTGTACTGAAAACAGTTTGTGTTACAAGAAAGGTGTAAATGCACAGAGAAACATTTGTCACTTATTCTTGTACAAGTTTCTTTTGTAAGAATACAGATTGTGGCAGATGCCAGGGGTTTAATTTTCATGATTTAGATTGTGTTCATGCTGTATTCATGTTATATTTCATGTTGATGTAGGAGGAGGTACTGTGACGTGATCAGAACCAGACTGGTAGCCTTTAGCTTAGGCTGAACAGGTAAACTATTAAACATCTTTAGTATTGAAAATTTACCATAACAGCTTCAGTAGCTGCATGAAATCAGATTTAGGAAGGAAAACACATTTTTTTTGTTTCTCCTGCACCGTCCCCCCTACTCCCACACACACTTACTCACTATTAAAAGTATAACTTTTTAAGTCTCACTCTTCAGTAAATGTAGGCTGTTCTTTTGGTTTATAACATGACTCAGCTCCTTTGAAAAGAGACTGCTTATAAATTCAAGTTTATTTCAACAAGATACATTTTTTTTTGTTGCAAGATTTTATTGGAAGATTTGAACTTAGAATATACTGACATTTACCTCAACTAATTGGAATTAATTAACCATGATCATTGCAGCGGGGGGGGGGGGGTGACAGGAGGGGACAACAGGTAAGGATTCCTTGAAAGGACAATGAAAATAATGAGATGAACATCTTCATAAATGATTGGCTAGTGGGGGATTTAGTCTTCAGTAAACAACATACGCACAAGCTCTGCTTTAAAACATTCTTCTTCAACCAGCTTCTGAGGCTGAAAAAGGAAGTTAAGATGTTTTAGGAGCAATTAAAAATCTGTTCTAGACTAGAGCTATTTGCACATAATACTAGCTGTACTATAGCAATTGTTTTTTGTTATGGCAAGTGTGAGTTGGGATGGAGGATAGAGTGAGCAATGATAATTGAAAAACACCTGAGGGGTTTCTGGTCTGGGAAGAGTCATTCCTGAGAAAGTAATTGTTAAGTTAAAGAATGTGTACAAGTTAATACTTGGTCTGACCTGTTTAATGCCCTCAACTATAAAGCACAGGAGTTTACGGGAGTGGGAGCTGTAGTGTATTTCAACGAAAAATACAGTATACGTGATCCTGTTCCACTCCCATAATTCAGCATTTAGATTTCTTAAAATTTGAGGAGCCATACATCAGGAAGCTAACACCACATTGCTAAGAACTTACCCTACCCCTAAATCACTATGTGCTAAGTGTATATGTTTTCTTTGTTACAGAGAATATTCTACAAAAAGCAGATTGGTTCTCTCTCAAGTAACTATTAGAGCTAGGAAGAGGCATGGATGGGAGCCGAAGAGATGTTCCTAACTGTCTGTTCCTTTAAAACGAGAGAGGGTATCAGAAAACATGGACAGGAAACTCATTTAGGGCCATAAGCCCCTGTCAGTTTTTTAGTTGGATGCATGTAGATCCATGCGATACAATATATCACTTACTGTTCCATATTTAAGTAGTGTAGGCACTCCTGTTAGTTTCAGATTCTTCCTGAATTCATTGTTAGGATCTTTCCAGCTGTTCAGGAAGATGGTAGTTAAACGCAACTTGTAAAAATGTGTTAAAAATGCAGTTTGAAATTAATCTGTTAAAATTACTTCAAAAGGATGATTTGAAGATCTTTACCTCCCACCTCCCCAGCTTCCTCTTTAGAACAAGCATGCAGATAGTTACACCCTTTATGGATGGTGTAGACCTCCACACTCACAAAAGGACAGTCAGTCATTAGTTTCAACAGGTTAATTAACCTCTAGTCAAGAAACAGCATGTAGTGGGTTTACATGGCAAGGTAATACCAGTTGTTGGCATTAAAACAGTTACTTACTAGGCTCTGTCTCCTACTAGGCAGTAGATGAACACAGACTCATCGGGCATGTTATGAAGTTCCCTCCTCACAACCGGTTCAGCTAGAGAGTAATTTTTAATTGTTTGTAGTTAATAGTGTGCTATAGAATCATATGGATCTAGTATAACCAGCAAGGTTGCTAATAAACACTTTGTTTCAGGCCAAGATCTGTATTTTGTTTCATCTGGTTATCCACCAGCTTTGCAGAACTTAGATGTTCAACAATAAAGGGAATGGTCTTTGCAAAAATGCCAATTTCAAGTTTAACAAGCTAGACAATTAATTAGTCTCTTCTCTGGATAAGAGCTCAGCAGAACAGCAGTAGGTGGTTGTCATATGTAATCTGGCATACATGATCCATAAAGTTCACTGTAATGCATTCTGAGAAGCTGCCTTCACGTTCTACTGCTAGGCACTGGTAAGTCATCTCTGCCTTTTGATATGTGAAGCAGAGGTGAATTAACTAATCGTAAGATTCACATCAAATGGTTTGCTAGGACAGATAAAAAGCTATCCTTCGTGCCAGCCTCTGCTCAACGGTGTATAACGTTACACAGTACTCCGTGGGAGGGCTGGCAAAACCGAGACAAGCACAGACAGCTTGTTTCTGAAGCAGCAGCTTTGGCCAGCTCCCAGTCGCATCGGCCTGCAGCGCCAGCTGGGTTCACCGCGGTGTTACCAGCAGCTAGAGCTGGGGACCCGAACCCCTCCCAGCTCCCTCGCGGAGGCAGGATGCGGACTCGGGGTGCCTGAACGTCCCCTACAGCTCCGCACGTGCACCCCGGGAAGGGCAGCCGGGGCCGCTTCACGCGATCCGCAGCGACCGCGACTGCCTGCGGGCAGCCGCGTCCCGGCCGCCACCGGCCCCGCGAGGGCCGAGGGGAGGAGGCCGCCCCCCTGCGCCACGCCCGCGCCACCACGGCTCCGGGGGACCTAGGGGTGCCCGCCCGGCCTCACCCGTCACGCAGTCCGGGCACCAGCTCTTGCCCTCGGCGTCTTTGTCGCCGCAGAAGAGCGCGAAGATGGGCCGGCCGTGGTAGCGCTGCGCTGTCTGCACAAACTCGCTGTACCCGCGCACCTGCTTCTCCTCCCAGCCCATGGCGCACGCAGGAGGCGGCAGCTGCAGGCGGCCGAGAACGGGACCCGCCCCGGACGCCGTGGTGCCGCGCCGCCTCCCGACGGCCTCTGCGGCGGCGGTTGCCGGGAGCGGGTTTGAACCGCGACCCCGGTAGGCCGGGGCCTGGGCTCAGCCGAGGCGGACGGGGCGTCGCGGGGCTTCCCGCCGGTGCTGGTCTCGCCCGCCCGCCCCGCGGCTGTGCCGTGAGGTGAGGGCGCGCCGGAGGGAGCGGGCCGCTGCGGGCCGTGTCTGGTGGGCTGGGGCAGCTCTCCGCGTTCCGCCGTTCATGACCAATGCCGTATTCTATCTTGCTGGTCGGTTTTCATACCTTTGCAGTACAATATTTCCTTTTAGGGTAAGTAATAGCTATACAAGTTCTGCAGTGTTCTTATGAATCATAGTGTGGGCCTCAGAGCCTGCGAAGGTGCTCCTCAGCTCTCCCTGGGTGTGTGTAAAGAAGGATATAAACTGTAAGTTTCACATTAAACAGTAGGAATATTCTTCCTATTCTGTGTACCACCTGTATAAATGCACATAAGATATTTATTGTTTCTCTGTGTCTCCTCAGATTGGTTCTCTTGCTCACATTGTACCCGGGATTCCCTTCAAGAAGCAGAAATAACATATAGTTTGTCTACAATTACAGTTATCCTCATAACTGTAATTGTAAGCAGAAAATAAATAACTCAGTTTTCAGTATCAAGTCAATGTGATGGGACCAAGCAAGCCATCTTTGTCGGGTGCTCCATTTGCATCCACTACCCAGTTATACAGGAATGAAGGAAAGACTTTCCAAACCCAGGTATTGTTTGACTTTTGCAGCAATGCTGAACTGCTTTTAATTTGTGATCATTACAAAAAAGATAATCATGACACACTTCCTGAGACAGGAGTGACTCAGATCTTCATACTTGCTTTTGTGACGCTGTCATACATGATCATGACACTTTTCTTCTGTATAGAACAGAAATTATGCCTTTAAATATTATTTACCTGCCTTAGCCTTTACTTTACCACATGACAACAGAACCTAGAAACTTTATTCTGTTACTGTAGTTTAATTTTCCATTTCTTCTTCTCTGAACACCTCCTTCATAATTTGTAAGTTTAATAATGGCTGACTTAAATCACTATGATATAATAAGAGCAATTTCTATTATTAATTTTAATTGCTGTAACATTAATTTCATTGTCAGAACTCTTTAAGATCTTTATAATGACATTGTCTGTTACCCAGTCATTTTGGAGCAGACTTTTCCTTGTGGGTGCCCATACTAGGGTGCAGATAAGTACATAATGTTATTTACAAGATCTATGTGCTTAATTCAAAATAATTTTGAACACTGGCATTTATCTGAGTGGAGGGGCTCCTTTCATGTGTTGAAGTACCATCATGACAGAATGTATTCTAATATGAATGAAGATTTGTTTTCCTTACTGTTGTACTCTAGAGATGCATCACCAATGTAGAGTGTTCTCCCTAACATCAGTTTCTGTTTACGCTTTGCAACAGCTCCAGTTTAACAGAAATGTTCCTGCAGTTCCAGAGAACTTGGCTCTCAGATTCTCTAACCCCTGTCCAATTATAATAGAAAAACTGAAGCCATCCAATGATCAGAGAAATCTATCTGGAATTGACAACTCCAGCATCAAAAGCTCTGGCAAGTTTTCAATAATATCTGAAGAGAGACTAAAACAGGCCATTCAGCTAGCCAAAAGGGACATGAAACGAAAACATCTTGAAGAGCAAATGAAACAGAAAGTATTAGGAGATGCTGTCAGTGAATCATTGTTGACTCAGAAGTCACAGCAGCAGAAGAATAAAGTATTTGAAAGTCCAGAAAAGAAAAATGTGCTGAAGTCTCAAACTGAGTTGAAATATCAAGGGAAACTTGGTCAGCCTTCCCGTGTGGAGACTACCAGTTCTGGTGCAAAAGTTTATCTCTACACACCAAGTGAGGGAAGACTAACACCAGCTGTTCTGGGCTCTTCACCCACCCATAACATGAGACCAGACACCAAGCCAAATGTTAACAAAAAAGAAGATAAAAGTAGGCAGGAAATCCAACGGCTACAAAAGGAATTGAGAAGTTGTATCCAGAAAATAGAAGAACTAATTAAAAAAGGTGTAAGACTGAAGAGTAATTATTTTATATAAATATATAATAGTTGGTTGGTTAATTTGTTCTTCTTTCTCTCTCTTTTTTTTTTTCGTTTGTTTATTGGCTTGGATTAGAATCTGTATTTAGTTTGGAATTTTTGAGATATACATGTACTTTAAATAGAAAAAAGCTAGAATGGCTAGCCAGCTTAGGCAATAATAAGGTTTAATGTATCTGAGTGTTTGTAGTGAGTTCCAGTCCAACCTACAATGACAGTATAGGCTATTTAATAAGTTGTGTGAAAGATTTTGCTGTAGATCTATTGGCTAGATCTTCAGACTGCAAAAAACAGTATCATAATTAACTATGTCTTGAGCAGTGATAAGAAATGGGCCAGCAGTTGATAACATGCCATTTCACAAGTCTGACTCACCTGATTTATAACTGTGCAGTATCGTGATTAGTATCCTTTCTGACACTGTGTTGTGAGGTAACCCCAGTTAGCAGCAAAACACCACACAGTTGTTTATGCGCATTCCCTCCTCCAGCAGGACAGGGGAGAGAACTGGAGGAGGAAAAGTAAGAAAATTCATGCATTGAGGTAAAGGTAATTTAGTAAGTAAAGGAAAAAGGAAAAATGAAGAAGAAAAGGAAAAAAAAATGTTTCCACCAAAGCAGCTTTTTTTTTTTTTTTTTTTTTTAAATTGCTGAGCATGACATTATATGGCACAGCATATCCCCTTTGGTCAGTTTGGTTCAGCTGTTCCAGCTGTGTCCCCTCCAAACTTCTTGCACTCAGCTTACTAACTTGTGGTCAGAATTGGGAAAAAGAGAAAGCTTTGGCACTGTACTAGTGTTCCTCAGCAACAGCCAAAACACTGTTGTGTTATCAGCACTGTTTTAGTCAATCCAAAATGGCACCATACATGTTCCTAAGAAGAAAACTAACTCCATTCCACCCAGACTCCACTACACATTGTATTGGTCCCTTTATAATAACTGTCTGGTGGTTTAGCTGTTCCTAACTCTGAGTGTTGTATGTGCAAGTTTGTCATAAAATTAAGGAGTCATGAGTTATTTTCTAAACTATATCAGAAGCTATATTGTATGAGAATATTTAGTCAAATGCTAAGTAGATACATGATGTACTGTTAAAGTGACTAGCTTGCATTACTGCTCAGGGGAGCCCTTCATGGAAGAGGCTTATTGCTAAGCTATGCTCATTCGTTTGGCTTAAGCAGGGTTTTCACAGGTTAAATTAAGATATACAACTTTACATTTCATGCTTTTTAGAGAGAGTTGAAGAAATTTTAGATCATGATGAAGAGCAACAGGTTTGCACTCGAAGACAGAAACAAGCTTCACGGTCAGCTCGGATGCTGTATGTACTCCAACAACAGGTACAACCAGCATTTCAAACTGGTATGTTTATTATGATGAGTTTGACAGAAATGAACTGAAGCAAGAGAACTTGATCAGGATATGTCTGAATTTCCATGGCATTTTAGTTTGGATCTGAAATGGTGACTAATTTCTTGTGACGGGTTAGAGATAAGAGGTTTTGGAAAATACGGACTTTAACTCGGATGTTACAGTGAAGATTTATTGTTCATTTATAGACATAGAACTAATTCTAACTGACTTTCCCCACTCCCCCTCCTTTCTTGATAAACAGGTAAAAGAAATTCAGGATGATTTAGAGAAACTGAGTCCTCATGAAATCAAACACACTAAAAAGGTAAGATGGAATTATCCTTTAGGCTGTCAGTCACTCACTGACAGAAAACTTAGTTAATTCAGTTTGCCAAATGTCACCTTGTCTAAGGTACATCTGAATTCTCTCTAGAAGGAAGGTTTTCCTTGTGCTTGGCACCTTTCATCTTATTCTTGAAAAGATATGGCTAACTTGGTTTCACGCTGTCTTTGCTGCTTCCCTCTTCTACTCAGTTCTTGCCTGCCTGCAGTAGACTGTAGAGAAGGCTGTTGGTCTTGTGCTTTAATGTTGCTTCTAATTCCTCCCTCATTCTGTTTCCTTTTCTGAGTAACACTGTGTTCTACTCTTGACTATTATTTTTGACTTCCTGTTCATGTTACTCATTCTTATCTGCCATCTTTTCTGATTTTCTTGCCTATCCGTTATCTTTCAGAAAGATAGTGCTGCGATCATTCCTACTGTTTGGCGAGTATTGTCCAATTATTCTCTCATGCTTTTCCATCACCTGTATTTTTTTCATTAACACAAATTCTGGGGAGGTAGAATGTTCTACAATCATGCTGTTTTACATTGGGTCCAAGCCTATGACTCTCTAGGCATGGAATAGTAGAAACAACATGAAGTGTTACAGCCATGCTATTTTAGCTGACACTAGCATGATTCTTGATATGTAGACTGCTGTGTAGCACCTTTAGTAGGTTGTATAAACGCCTGTTTTGTTCTGTTTCAAAAATGGCCTCATCTCCATAAGAAGTATCCGAAGTCTTGAGTGTTTCTATGTCCATATTCATAGAGATTATAGTTATTAAAGCATTTATTTTTCATTTTTTCAGTCTCAAGCAGTATCCAGATTGGCAGCAGCACACAGAGGAGCTATACGAGCCTTGCAGGCATTTGCCAATCAGTTTACTGATCAAACAGAGCAACTTATTCCTACCCACTACAAGGAACTGGGCAGTCTCATTCGACAGCTGTCTCTTTGTTCTGCCAAACTAGAAGTGGATTCTTCAGTTTCTGACATTATCATAGATATTTTGCTGCAAATTGAGGTATGAATAAGCATTTTGTTTCTGCTAAGGAAGAAGAGAAATAGTGAAATAAAAGACTGTGTAAGCTGTATCGTGTCTTCATGAAATTGCAGAATATCTATTTATTTAGTTATTTATTTAAAGGCCATTTTCCTAATATATTAGCATGTTGCTAATGTTCATAAAATAGCGGTGGTCTAAATAAAGTTGCATCCTATTCATGGAAGCTACCTGTGGTAGTTCATGTTGATGCTTTTCCTACCTTTTATTGGCTGTCCTGGTAGAATCAAAACTGGTAGTGATAGTGCTAACAGAACAGCAATTTCTGATTCATTTGCTATTTTCAGGATTGAAAGAATTGCATTTGATGTATTGCTGTACATTATGTGTCGATTGTTTTGCAATGCATGCTTTAGGATTAGTAGAGGCTCTGCCTCATGCAGTCATGGCTGCAGACTTATCTAGGCAGAAGATAAAATTGTACCTACAAGAGATATTGAAGCTCTGTGCCCTTCAAATGAGTTTTGGTAATATCTGATGTTTTAAAACATGTTGGTATAATAGAAAAGTTCAGATTCACATTTCCTGATGCAGTTTCTAACTACCAGGATTTTTTAAGTAAGAACCTACATAACCTGAACTATTATGAAAGCAGTATTTAAGTCATTTGAATGAAAATAGCTGATACAATAGCCACAAGATATTTTATTTAACTTAAAATATTGTTCTAACTGTAAGAGCTGTGTTGTTATTTTTGCTTTGAACTGCTTATTAGCACATTAACAGCGAGTGAAAATTACCTTGGAAAAGGAAGGGAGGTAGAATTAAGATTGGACTTGTCATTGGAAAAAGTGTTTGTCTGTCTTATCCTTTTCATGTGGGTGTTCTTACCATCTGTAGGCTTTGTGTCTGTTTCTTTTTGAATATGCTGTAAACAGATAATTTGCTGGAGTTTTCTGTAAATTAAAAAAAAAAAGCACACCTTTTCCATGTTACACAAAGATGCTTCTGCATGATCAAGCTATCAAGTATAGGCACTACAAAAAAAAATAAAATAAAATAAAACCACCAACAAGAAAACAAACAAACAAAAACAAAGCCACACCAAAAAGTTCCAATTATTTAGATTCTCTTTAATTTGCTTCTTATCATTCTTCATTATCTCATAGGGTTTACTGAGAGAGTAATTAAAATTATAAATATTTCATGCAGGATCTGGATTCATTGCTGGAAAAGAAACAAGCAGCCAAAAAATCAAAGAAATGTCTTACAGCATCTCAGCACAAATTTCCAGTGAACACTGAGACATCTCCAGGCAGAAAGCAGCTGACATCTCCAAAAGGAGGAAAAAAGTCTCTCATCTTAAAGGAAAAGCATGGACAAGAACCTAGAAAATTTCCAGCTGCCAGAGGTCTCTTGATTGGCTTATATTTTATTTTTAAATACACTTTATCAGTAAACTTACCATCTGGAGTTCAATTTTGTAGTATGTTACATACTGCTGGACAGACGTGCATAACAGCCCATATGTAGTCATCAGACACACATAGCCTTGTTAGACATTTTTTTCAGCAGTTCCCATGAGATGATGGGCCTGCAGGTTTATATGCCTCTTTCTAATTATATCATCTTCGTATTCTTATTATGTCCATTTGTTTTACAGTGGGCTATTCTTGGATTGCTTTTCTTCAGTGTATACCTAAATGACAGTTTAGAAATTCACTTTAATGGTGCATAAAGAATGTATCCAAATGCCTATGTGGAAAAGACTGTATAAATATTTTTGAAATGCGGAGTTATTGACTGTAAGCAAGTCTCCAACAAAACTATCATTGTTTATCGGACTTTTAACAATGAATAGCATATTGAAGCTTTGCCTCAGAGTTTCATTAGTTTGTGCAGTTTCTCTACCTTTGAGGGGTTTTGAGAGGCATGGCTTTATTTTGTTCTTGACAATGCATTCATCCCATCTGCACTGTAGTCAAACTTTCAGTACTTAGAGACACATTGATAGTTGTCTTTGTTTTTCACTGATAGAAGTCTTTGTTTTTCACTACTAGATTGCCGTGCAACCTTTGGGAATTGGTTTCCTTTATTGTTCATTTACCTCATATGATATTAAATGAGCTTTATTATTTCTCGCCATCTTTTGAAATAAGGTTACTAACTGCCATATTTTGCCACCTCATGAAAACCATTATAGATTACTACATTATTATGTAACCTCTGTAATTGATCTGATGTGATATAGTTTAGTGGAGGACTTGTTAGTGTTAGGTCAGAGGTTGGACTAAGTGATCTTGGAGGTCTCTTCCAACCTAGATGATTCTGTAATCATTCTTATATGGGGTGTCTTTCAAATACATTATGCTGCTTTTTACTAGAAGACTAAAGTTAGGGGGAGAAGCCTACTATGACATGAATTGTTTTTGGCAGTCCAGAGAGAGAGTATATTGAGAAGCATTTTTTGGTTTTCATGTATGTTGTGGCCAAAAATATGTATGTTTGTTTGTTTGTTTTTAAAATCGTTGCCTAGACCTTATATAGCAATGACTGTTCAAAGGCTTTCAAATGACTGCATTTGTGTATATATACCTAGAGAATGTGTGTATATTTTCATGTATACATAATATACACAAACACAAAGCAAAATTTCCTGTTCAATGAAACAGTGTAATAAGCTGGTTTACTTAATAGTTGGCAGGAAGTACAAACAAACAAAAAAAAAAACACTTGTTTGTTTTTAATTTTGATTTTTTTGAATTATCGTAAAGCTTTAAATTTTGTGATTGGTATACCTAGCACAACAGAAATGTCAGATGTAGATGTAAACATGATTCTTGCCCCATTGAACTTACAGTTGAAAGTTTCTTTTTTATTTTTGATACAGATAAACTTCAACGTGTTACAAATATTTCAGCAGTTCAGAAGATGAACAGTCATTTTCATATATTGCACAATAAATTCCAAGAAGAAAATGATCTACCTACTCCAGAGAGAAATGCCATTTTGAAAGGAAGTATAGATTCACAGTCGAGATCTAGAGCTGTAAAAAAGGATCTCATCCTTGAAAGTGGCCCTTTGAAAAAGAAAGAACTGATATTACCTGTAAAATCACAGGTATGGAAGTGATAAAAGAATTTTATGCTTTCTTCAACTTGTCCCCTGGGATTTGTTATTTATTGTAAGGCATGGTCAAGCTTTGTACTTCCTAATTTTTTTTTTTATTCTGAGCTCAGAGACATAGAGAGATAAATTCTGTCATTTGCCTGTATTATTTCTGGTGTTTTTATTTTATCAAATGTTTTTTGAATGCAATGTTATTGCTCATTAAAAATGCACTGTACAACTAGGAACAATGAGGAACAGAATGAACAAGGAAAAATATTTGCTCAAAGCTAGTTTCATTTTTGAAATTAACATGGTTATTTTTCAACTTGGAATTAAAGATGCAGTATTTTCCCCTTATTAGTCATCCTCTGATGCCTTCCATGGTAGTGCTGTGCTAACATTTGGAAGATATAATTTAGGCAGATTTTTTTCATTGATTATAGAAATTATAAAACTATGCAAGACAAATTCTGGTTTCTGATAAATCTTTCCTCCAGTCAGCAGGAGGCTTCTGTGTTGCAAACAAATGAGTTGTTTAAAAACTATTTTCAAATGCTAAATTTTGTGAATAGTTCATTTTTATTTTTTTTTCTTCCTCTAAATATCACCTTTAGCTTGAAAAATCAGTTCTGGTATTAGTAACATGGATTTATGCATATGTAACTATTTTACTGCTTGCCATATCAGTGAGAACTGTGAGCAGGAAGGTTAAACGTTTCAATAATTCATACTGAAGGGACTAGTCTGAATGTCTTTGCCACAAATGCAGATATGGCAATATTAGAGTTTTGTTGCTGAGAGGAATGTTGCTTTGGAAATCTGTTTGCATTTACTCAGAGTTAACATAGAGTCTAATTATGAAAAAGTCCACAGAAGCTTTTCCCCATGAAAAGTATCAATGAGAAATTAGAGCTACTTGCAAAAATTGTATTTGCAGAATTAAGCACGTTCTGTTTGGGCATAGTTGTACTTCCCTTTAAATCAGTTGTAAAACCTCTACATATGTTGACTATGCAATAAAGCCAGCATACCTGATTTCAAGACAAATTCTGAAGCAGAATACAAAATATTTTCAAAAGTGAACAACAGAAGATGCATGTTTTTAATATGATTATGTTAATTTTAAGGGAACGCTTAAACCTCAAAAACCTAGGCAGGTACAGCCTCAAGGAAAGCATGCCCAATTTCAAGATACAACTATAGCTTTTCAGCTAAAAGAGAATAAACGACTTGTTAAGGAGAGCAGAACGCCCTGGGTGCCTCCAAACCCTACATCTCCACCTGCTTCACTGAAACGGTATGTCCACAGTCTAGTGTTTACCTTACTTTTCTGTGGAAATGTTGCTGTATGTGTACCAGTAAATAGGATAGATTGGGTCTGGCTCTCAGACCATGAAGACAAGTGGCATAGTATATCTCACAACCAGATAGTTGTATTCTTTTCTCACTCAGCATAAAGTGGCCTTATTCATACAGCCTGGAAAAAGCCATTGCCTTATGCTTTTTCCTGGATTACGTCCCGGTATTGTCTGGGAGTCATAGGCTAAAACTGTAGGCAACTGTGCTGTGCACTGACAGTGTACATAGCATGCAGAATGGATGTTCATATGCCATGTTAGTGCTTGTGGTCTGGCTCTGCTTAGGTTAGTTCTCCTCTAAAAGAATATGTTGTTACGCTGTTTGTATCTTTTGGTCCTGCCATAATGTTTTTCAAGCTCATAAGCTAATTTGAATTCAAACTAACAGAGGTAAAAGTAACAGCAGTATGTTCCTTAAAGTGTCATGAAATTAATTATTCATCTAAATGAATAGTTCCTAGTAGTGCCTTCTGTGTGGGGAGTAATGTGATCATATCAAAATGTGTTACTAATCAGAGAATATATATAGCCTGTTAAGCCTTTTGTAAATGGCACCACTACAAGAAAGTTTTTAGGGGCTTTATTTTTGTTTTAGGCATGTACCTGATCTGTAGTACATCAGACTTATCAATCCTGCTGTCAGAAAAGTAAGCATTTCTAATGTGCACACTTCATATTATTTGTAGTAATGTGTTCAGGGTTATTTCACTGTGGAAAAATGCTCAGGGATAAATGCTAAAAGAACTAGATCAGGAGAAAAAAATCTCAATCAACATTGGCTGAACATGTCTTTTAAGTGATCTTTTTATTGGATGGAGTTATCTGAAATAATTATTAGTATTGAGTTATTAGTGAAAGGCTGTTCTAATTAATTCTTATGCTGGAGGGAAGTCTCCTCATAGTAATACATTTGTTATCATTTGCCCTCTTCCTTCTAAGATCTTTTAAGAAATAAAAAATAAAAATAGATAATGTGGTAATGAAACAATTAAAACACCTGGAAATAGCTAGATCCTACATCCTTCTGTCAACACCTCTGAGGAAGATTGTTTGCAGGATTAAGGAAGAAATGCAGTGTGAATGTTACCAAACATGTCATATTGACTTCCTCTTTGTTTCCACCATTACATTTACACGGGCTTAGTTTTATGCCTCTAATTCAGCCAATTAGGATCAGAAGAGTTACCCATTGAGAGCTTAAATATGGTCTGAAGGGCATAATTTGGGCCAAGGTTAGTGCAATAATTATGTTTGCTATGAAAATAGTATTTTTTGCCATTAGTGTTTTCCCGCCATTGACATTGCTTACAGGATATCCAGGACTGCAAGTTCCAAGAAGCTCATTCATAAGCATTCAGCTTTGCAGAAAGGGAAGACAGAAGAAAGAAGACTAGGGCTCATGGAAAAAGAAGCTCTCAGGTTGGCATGAATATTCCGGTTGGAAACACTAAATATTTTTTCTGAATGTTTTTTTTTTTTTCTTGTTTAGAGCTGGTTTGATTCTGAGGGTAAATAGCCAGTGCCTGGTGTAGTTAGGCAAGGGTTGAATCAAGGCCAGGCTAGTGAAGGCTAAGCTGAGTTGCAGATGATTAAGTTATTTCACATCCCTACATGTGGAACTATGAAGTCCCCTTAGTTTAATGAGATGAAGGTTGCCTTCTTTTTTTTATTTATTTTTTTTTCCCCTACCTCTCTTTTCTTTCTCAGAGGAATTTGAGCCTTTTTTTGGCCATGGAGGGATACTTTCCTTTCTCTCTTCCTCTTCTCTGTAGGGTTTGGAGTCTTATAATCCCAGTATAACCTGTCCAGCATTTGGGACTACTCCCTTCATTAGAGATTGGTTCACTTGATTTGCATGTGGTATAAAAATATAGAAAATGACCTAGCAGCATAAGTAGCAAGGAACATGTGAAAAAGGATTCATGGAGTCCTTCTAGTGATGGCTAAACTGAGCTACAGATGATTAAATACTTCTATGCCCCTTCATGTTCAATTTCATGTCCCTTCATTGATAGACGTTGCATCTATAGTGGACAGTGTATATTGTAAGATGAAGAGCTTGTCTATCAAGGCAGTATTTGTGGTCAGCCACGAAGTTGCCTGTTTGCCAGTAGCAGAGGCAGAAAAGAAGATCCCTTGTTCTCAAATGAATTTCCAGAATTATACCATCTTAAAGTCAGTATTACTTTTCTTGCTGAATTTTTTCAGCATTTTCTAACCTAATGTCCAGAATCAGATGACTTAATTCTCCAGTTGTCAGAACATGCATTTTGTAAACTTCTGTATATTATTGTTTTGATTTTGAAGATTTGAAGTTCTGGCTTCAAGCCATGCTAAAAGGATGAAGGTTCTAACTGACCTCAGCAAAGGAGAAATGGAAAAAATAAAAAAGCTAAGGTAATGACTTGCTTTGAAAAGTTAATAAATGGTATCAGATCTGATATGGCTTTCCCCTAGTTCCCCCTACTAATATTAAAAATTTCCGATCTTCACACTTAACAAAAAAGTGGATTGATGTGTTTGTTTATGTTTGTTTATTTTCATACCAAGTTTCAGAATGACATCATCATTTAGCTGTTTTTTTTTTTTTTTGTCTTTTTTTCATGTGTGTGTGCAGGTCACAAGGTGCTTCTCCAACCCAGTATGTAGACAAAATTGAGAAAGCAGTACAGAGACGCATAGAACCTCCGTTGGATATGGCGCAGGTAGGACATTTAAGCTCATGGTAGTATTTGAAGGATACATGTGTAAAGGGGCAATACAAAATTTCTTTTAAACAGTGCAAGTAAGCAGTTTAGGGGAGAAACATCTAAAATGATTTATGTAGTCACTATGGTTTTGGACATTTGACAAGTGTATTTCCATTTCAGTGTGTGGGTCTCAAGTTATTTTAACGAAGTTTGGCAAAACTGAATTAATTGTTTTTATCTTTTTTTGATAGTTTCCTGTCAAGTAGTAAATGGTCAAAGAAGTTCTACACTATCCATGACTGGGCTCGATAAGATTATTTTAATAATTTATATAATACCATATTTAATGACTAAATATATTTTGAATAGTAGTATTTATGACTAAAAATACAGACAGCTTGATTATCATGAATAGATTTATGTTTTTTTAGTAGATCAATCTCTCCTTGGCAACAAACTGTCACCTGAAGTATTCTTTTTTTGTAAACCATCTTTCAACTCCTGCAGCTGAGAAGGCTTATTCTATCCGTGTGTTATAGAGTAAAGGTGTTTGAAATTTATGATGAATTTTTATCTTTGACATGTGGCAGAATACATCCAAAAAAGTAACAATGATTTCTTGAACGTAGCCATTTCTACTGGCATAAGATACATCTTTAAAACAACATCAATTGTTGGTGGAGGGGGAAAAAATGTTTTCATATAAAATAGTACAGGTACATGAATAGCGACGTCATAGCATGGCTAATTGGTAAAGTTGTACACAACTGAAACCTACAGCTTTGGCCTAGGTTTACCTGCTATGTATTTCTCTATATGTACTCATTACTTCCTGGAGCTGCTGTGGGACTTCTCATGTATGTTCAGTTAAATGTGTGTGTAGTGTTTTGTAAGTAAGGGCCTTCACTTTACTTGAATCCTGGGTGATTTCTGAACCTGTGATGCCCCAGTTTAAGAATGAAGTTATGTAGCAAGTTTTATCTGTATTCAATTATTTTATTGTTAGGAACATACCAAGCTCTCTATTGATTTGGCTTATTGTGTGAGTGGGGAAAAAAAAATACAGGAAATTATTCGGATTTTCATTAAAAGAAAAAGTTGAAATGACATTTAGATTATTACCATAAGCTGCTACAAGAAATGTTAGACATATAAACATTCTTTTTTTTTCCTGAATCTCTCTCTCTTTCTCTCTTTCTCTCAGCTGTGTGATTTTTTATTTTATTTTATTTTAACTTTTTTAGCAGGTTGCAGCAAATGCAGATATCCTGAGTGAGAAGGTATTGGATGATCTTTTAAAAGATACTGCTCAAGAACTCTGGAATACAGAGCAGCAGAAGAAACTCCAGGCTGAGGAGCTCATCGCTGACGGTCCTAGTCTAGAGACAATGTTGCAAAGAATGGAAGAAATTGAAGTAAGTTTTTATCTCTTGGTTGGTCTCAGTAGTTCCAATTTCTTGTTTATTGACCATAATTAGTAATATCATTAAGTATCTACATTCTTAAATTAAGCAAGGTTTGACTGGATCTGTGTATGAAATGGAAGACTTGGAAGACATTTTCACTTCAGCAAAAAATTGTGTAAGAATAGAAGGACGTTTGGCCTAATGGTCTTACTGCTAACTTTAGAGTTGGTAGACCTAAGTTTGCTTACAACCACAAAGCTCTTGTGGCTTAAATCATCATATGTGAGTAGAAGAATCAGAATCAGTATGGTGATAACGTAATTGGTTGTCTCACAAGTTGGAAAGTGAACATCAGTGATTTATTTTTTTTATGTAATCCTAATATTGCAGTAGCATAAGCTTCTAAAGAAAACTTAGTGGTGATCAAAAGTATTCCAGGGGGATATGTGGAGGTCAGATAAATGCAGTTAATTATCCATCTTGCTATGTAAATATAGTTCGTAATTTAGCTTTGATCTTTCTTATACATTGCTTATTTTTATTATTTTTATTAACTTTTCTTTAATAAGCATTTCCAGAATTTTTGGTTCTAGTCTCAATTTCTTGTTCAGTAAAATCTTTCCTATAGATCTGTTTATAAATTGGAAGCATGAAGTTTACATTGTGCAGTGTCTAAATGGGGCACTTAAGCATACATATGAATTCACTTTCAGTAAGACAGGAAGGGTATGAGGGCTCACTGGTTGTTTAAGTGCTGTTGATCTGAAATGGGAGGAGCTGCTATGGTACTGGCAACTTGTTGAGTCTTCTAGTATGGCGTTTTGAATGAACAATATTTATTATATATGATTTCACCCCTCCACCCCTTTTCTGTGTTATATTAACTGCGAGAAATAATCTTACTTTGACTGTGACCTGCTTTCCTATTGAGTGATAACTACTACAGCTGAACTGTTAAGTATGTGTTGATTAATTACTTCTGTGTTTTTCAAAAACAGAGATACCAGGCAGCTGTATGCAGGAGATTCACCCAGATTGTGTATAGTGATTCAAAGTCCTGGGCCCAGGAAATGGGTAAGTGTTTTTTCAGTGCAGCTTGTTTTTCCTGTAATCTGTAACTTTAAATTCAGATGTTTTGAAATCAAAATTATTAGATTATGTGTGATCAAATAGCACTATACAGACAAATTTTTGATTATAGGTGCTCCTTTGAGAGCAGTGTTTCTGAAATACAGTTCTAAAATCAGTATTTAAAAGAAGAGAGGTCTCTTCTTTTTCCCTGTCATTTTCTGTTTGCCTTTGTTGGGATTGTATTTGTATGCAAAATACTGCTACTGCAAGTTGGCTGAATCTTTAACACATACTACCAATCACCATGTTAAGTTTGAATGTTGCTGTCCCTTTCTAGGCACTTGTCGTTCCTTAACTTAGATCTTTTCTTTTCTACCAAATTGTAGGTAGTGATTTTAGTGCAGCAGAGATGATATTCTACAATCTATAACTGAATATGTACACTGCAACTCATCTGTGAGCTATTTGATTCTACTCTAGAAGAACGTTAATTTACTTTCTAAGTTTGAGGTCTCCTAAGACCACTCTTTTTCTTGTTAGGCTTTTTGTGTCTCCTGTTTTCTTTTCTGTACTTTAATAAATCATCAGTTTACATGACTTAAGTTCAAGTGTAAATGTTAGTTAAGTTTTAATATAGTGGTTAGTCTGAAAGGTAGCATGCAGAAGGTAATATTAAGTTATTTAATTAAGCTTAGAAGGTTTTTTCTCTTTCCTTATTCCTTTCAAGTGATGCTGATACTGTTTTTAGGTCTTGCCAGCATACTTGCAAGTTTAATTCTTTTTTTGAATAGAATTCATTATTCAATGTGTTTTAGCAATAAGTATTTAATTCATTAAAAAATTAAAATACAGCTCATATGCTTCCAGTTAACATTAATCATGTTTTGCTTGCTTGTTTTTATTGGATGGAAAATAAGTAGAGGAATTTAAAGTCCTTCAGACTAAAAATAGCACCTAACTTTACATCGGATTTTTTTTTTTTTTAAATGAGAGGGACCTTTGTAATGTTGCAAGAAAGTTGTTCATTAGTGAAAGCTATCATTCCAAACTATAGCTGATATTTCCCATACATAAACCTGCACATCTTAGTATTGTTTGCCACAGTGACATGCTAATAAAGACAACTTTTCTTGTTATTTGTCCCCCACACCTTTGTTCTTTATCCTACTATTTGATTGAGTACAATGAAGCTACACCAATTTACCAGGCTGAGGCTCTGATCACATACCAACTTTAATGGAACTGCATTGTTTTAAACCAGGTAGAAGTGTCACAATAAGGCCGATGATGACGGTCCAAATCTTGTTGCATCATTTTCCATATCTTGCCAAGCTCATTAGCCTACATTAGTTTTCAAGTGGTATTTTCTCTCTTCTCTAGTAGTATCCACTGATACAACAAACTATATTAAAGGTAGGATTTGTAAAATGCTCAGCTTTAATACACCAAGTTCTTGGAAATCCTGTCTTAAGTTTACGTTTTAGGGGGTTGTCAGCATCAGTACTTCACTTACCTGAAGGATTTGCTTATAAAGTAAGGAAAAGTTTTATGAAGTCTTAATTGCATTAATTGTAGTTTTTCCTTTTCCAAATAAAACGTTCTTAATGTTATTTTCTTCCTTCTAGATCAAAAAAGTGCATTAACAGCTAAAATACCTACATCTCCTCATCCAATTCACATAACCAAATTAACCCAGCACATAGAGCCAGAAACAGACGTTTTAATTGAAAAACTTTTTGATGACAAGTAAGTAGAATATTTGGCCCTGTATGAAAGAAACTGTGGTGCATTTATGCTGTGCATCTTCTTTACAGCATTTTCATTACAGGAAATTATGGTTCCTATTTAAAGAGATTTTCTGATTTTTCAAAGAGATAATTGGAAATCTAGTTCTGATTTAATGATTATTCTGTATTTCCAGCGATATTGATGAAAACAAAGAACCAAAAGAGAAATTGCCGACTGGAAATGATATTCTGAATCCCTTGACCCAGAATTCTATACAGAAGGAGTGCTATATTTCTCTCCCTGTTACAAAGCATATGCTCCAAAGCATTAAGGATTATAACAGCAGATATGAACATCACCTAAAGCTCATTTTTCATGAGGCAATAGGTGGTTTCAATCCATGGCAGATTGCTGAGAGGTATGTGAACTATCCACATATTTTGGAAGTGAATGTATAGGCTGATGAACAGTTTTTTCTATCCTTATTTAGGAAGGGAGTGGGGAAGGGGCCATTTAAATTCCACATTAAAAGCCAGAAGGACTGTTTTTCCAATGGTACTTGGTGTTCATGGATTTTTAAGGTACTTGGAGAAAATTAAAGGATGTGGAAGAAGA
The DNA here is from genome assembly GCF_965140915.1 of Aythya marila. Taxonomy (NCBI): domain Eukaryota; kingdom Metazoa; phylum Chordata; class Aves; order Anseriformes; family Anatidae; genus Aythya; species Aythya marila. Next base: position 11,738,228 of record NC_139061.1, read on the forward strand.
ATGTCCTGGAGGGGTGATTATTTTTCACATCTTTGTATGGTGTTACCACCAGAGCAACTGTGTGAAATACAAGGTAAATTACATTTGGAAGTCTAAATTGGTTGAAGTGAAAATTGTCAATTTTAACTTGACCTCATTTTGCAAAAGTTGGTATTCTATTGCTATAGAAAACTCAGCGAAGAATTGTTCTCACTCAGCTTTCCTCATCCATTTCTACAATGAATTCATGAATGAGTCTGTAGGGAGGCTTTGTAAAAGATCTAGCTGGTGAGCATACTCTGCAAATGCCTTAAACATGACATTTTCATTGTATCACAGAACCCATGATATTTTATCTGAAGATAGAAGGAGGTAGTTGCATTTGTCCATTTATTAAGTCAGTAGTATCAACAGGTAAACTGAAGGAAAACCAAATCAACTTTTTTGTAAAGAAAGAAAGTACTAGGAATAATTGTGCAATCTTTAATCTTCGTGGTGTGCGATTACGAAGTTAGTGTTTCATGGAACAACAATAAATAGTCTTAAAGACACCAGTGGCCTTAGTGCAGATTTCAGTGCTTCCTTTTCCTCAAATTTTGACCCTTTCATGGAATTCACTATGAGAAGAGTGACATAGGTTGTTTACCATCTTTTAGTAGAAATAGAAGAGGTGAAGAAGCAATAAACAACATTGCAGTTCATTTATTGGCAAAGAAAAATGTTTCACATTGATTCAGTGTTTGTTAAGCAAACATGTCAGTGAAAGATGGAATAGCCACCTTGCATTCACAGTTGAAAAAGTGTTTCAGTTGTTCAATAACAGGTACAGCAACTAACTGATATCACTGGGTTTCATTCCTTGTACATTTCTTGAGCGATTTTTCTACAAATCGTTTTAAATTTGTTTTAAATTTGTATTATTTATTTCAGAAATCATCTATTGAGCATGGATAGTTGAAAGACCAGTTCTTTCTTGGGACTGGCAGATGGATTAAATGGGAGTGAATCTTTCCTTCTGACAGCAGAATTCCACTGTTTTTGCCTATGATGCGTGTTACTTGAAATCAAACTACAAATGTAATCTGATATCCAAGATGTTTCATTGACTTTTACCACAAGAGGGCGTTATAAATCTTTCTGTATAAGTATTACAAAATGTTTAAAAGAAATATGCCCACACTATGCTAAAAAGGTCTCGGATATGCTAACTTTATGATATTTTAGAATATTTGCAAAACTCTGAAGATATGTTTTCAAGAAAACAGCAAATAACTGTATTCTTACACTAAAATAATTTTCCTTTCTGTGACATCAACTGTGGTCCAGAGATCTCTGAAAATGGAAATTTCTAATCTCACTTTTCCTGAAATTCTATTGCTCTCCATAATACCTGATTCAGTAGCAGCTAAAATCAGTAAGAAGCTTTCTATTTACTTCAACGGCCTTTGGATAAGCACAGTAGTATTTTGTTGTACTCCCAAAGCAGGATTAGTATCTGTTAGTTTGAAAAAGGAAGCAACAGAGATCTGTTAACACCTCTAAGCCTGAAGTATTTATCCTTTGCTATGAAGAAGACTGAGGAAAGAATTTAGACTGTCTTATACAACACATACCACTACGTAACTTCTGTGGCAGTGGAATCTCTTTCTAAGCTAAGCAGTAGAAAGAAAAAAAAGAGTATTGTTCTTTTAAAATCAGAGATATTCAATACCATTTATGTCAATGGAATGAATGACTGAAATTTGAAATCTGATCTTCTGAGTCTTTTTTTTTTTTTTTCCTCTCCCCCCTCAGTCTTGCAGAAGAACTAACAGAAGAAGCCCTATGTGATGTGGCAGCAGAGCTGCAGGATGTTTGTGAGGATTATGCAGAAGCTGTGTTCACGTCAGAATTTTTGCAGCCAGCACAGTAAGTGCTTTCAAGTCTGCCCCATTATCAGATGCAACGTCTGCTGCCGTCTAACAGTCTTACTGAATGACTGTGCTGTGCACAGCCTGCTTGGGCTCTTGCAATGAACTTCTGAATTAAGTTCTGAAACTTATGGTTGTTTCAGTATATCACTAATACATTATACACTGGCAAATGAAACCTTTCAAGAGAAGCACATGATAGAGATTTTTTTTTTCTTATATTAGCCTAAAGTATTATCTAAATCCAGCATTTAGTGATCCAGCCCCACAGCCCTTAGTTTTCACAGTCTCATTGAAATCACGAATAACAAAATAAATGAACCATTGTCATTTCTCCAATATTAAATTAACTTTTTAGTTTCAGATAATCAGTGTACTAGTTTGGGTTATGTCTGAAGTTAGCAATGAGTAAGATTTATGGTACTATTTTGGGGAAATACGAGCTCAATCCTGCAGCAAAGAACAACATGTCAATCTGTTTCCTTTGATAAATTTATTTTCTGAAATAGTGTTCAAGCTCTTAGAGAACAATTTTAACCTTCTAAGATTATTTTTGTTTCCTCTTATTTGAGCATATATTTTTAAAATAACTTTTTTTTTGACGCCTGTTTTACTGTTTTGTTCATTTGAAATTTATATAAAATGTAATAATGTAAATGTTATTGCTGATGTGTGACTTTGCTGATGTGTGATTTAATTTAAAACTACCTTTTTATTTCTAAGATTATAGAGAGCAGCCTATTTTTAAAACCAAAATAGTAAAGATGTAGTATCTGTCTGTATCTGCATGTATGCTTGTGAAAATATTGTCAAGTTATTTTATTTTTTAATAAACAACACTTGTTTCAAAGACTGAGCATATTTTTTAATTTAAGACAACTTCCATCTGAACCCATTTAGAATAGTCAGCACCCAAAGTTCAAGGGAGTACACGGCAGCTTTATAAGAGTCAGACTACCATACGTCTCAATGTAACATGACTGTCTGTCAAAGTAAATATGTTTTATCTCTTAAATCCCATGGTGCTGTGAGTGATATCCTCTGACTGTTGATGCCAAAGTGAGCTTTTATTGTGGATGAGATTGTGTTTTTTGGGTGCTTTCTTTAAGTTGAGATCTGTGGAGGGCAAAGGCCTTAGGTAGGAACCTTGATTTCATACTCTTCGGTCCTTCCTAAGAATTTAATTAATGGATTTTGTGCTGCATTATTTACAAATGTGAACTAGGCGATTTAGGAAGTTTCTACCCTGAAAAATTTTGTAGGGCTTCATGTTGATAAAATTGACTGCATATCATTATTTCTAAGGGACAAATCAGAAAAAGCTGAATAAACATTTTACATGTGCATAATTCTTGTCACAGGTTGATGGAGACTATATATGGGGCTGAAATGTGCAACTTCATACCATTGCAGGTGTTAACTGTGCATCTAGTGAGCCATGTTAACTGACTGGGCTCTTGTTTAAAGCAGACATGCATCTGAATCCATAGCTTTTTAAGCTAAGTACTGGGGAAGTACAATAAGCAGTTTCAGATTCAAAATGTATTTTAATGGTATAGATAGTGAAGAACAGATTTTCTTCAAACCTGTGCTGTTTCTCATTGCTGAAGGTCTTTAGAAACAGGTTAGATATCCAAAATGTGCTTTTCTACCTGGTAGTGCACAGAATTTCCCCATGGATCTGTAGGATCTTCACAGGCCTGTTTTGTCTTGATTCTTTATGTGCAAGTTTCTTCAGTGCCTGAGCTGTGAGATGGACAAAACCAAAACAGGACGGAAGAATTTGGTGTTATATACCTGTTTGTATGACTCCATTAAATGTCAGTTACTGCAGTCACATATAGCTGAAGTAGTTCTAAAGTTCACAGAGTGGTTCAGTGATGTAAGTGACAGCAGAAGCACATCAGAGCAGTTTGGTGCAAGGGTAGTGCCAGACCCTGAGTGCACCAAGGTGTTGATGTGGTCATTTCCCAGCTGGTGTTGTGGGCAGCCAGGGATGATTCTGGAAACCCTCTGTGAGGACCATGAAGTGCTCATTCAAATTCTATGAGCAGTTCTTGCAACTCCTGAAAATACGCAATCTACTTTGTAAATATTTAACTGTAGAAATTAGAATGGCATGCTTCTGGGAGAGAGGTAGTTATGGCAACGGTGTTTGCATTACCAGTGCTTTGAAGAACTACTTTTTTTCTGTTAATGCTGGACCTAATTCAACTGCCATTAATGTCAATGTAAGAACATAACTGAGCGCCTTCTGTTTGGTTTGCTTTATCTCTGGGTTACTCTTGGAAGCTAACTTTGCACATCCTCTTTCTCTTTGGACTGCTTTCTTCCCACCAGGAAAAATAGGTGGTTTTTTTGTTTGTTTGTTTTGTTTTTTAGATTTTTTTTTTTAAACTTCTTCACCACCAATAGCAAAAGGGGTTCCATGTTCATGATGTATGTGCTAGCCAACTGTCAGTCAAACAGAAGATCTGCTTCAGTATATTTGTTCAAGGCATATTCTTGAAGTATATAATAACTTTCAAGCATATTTTTCCTCAGAAGACCCCACGTTATCTCTTGCAGCACGCTTGGAGTGCTAGATTGGTTAGGTTTTAAACTTATTTTTTAGGATGGTAGTCTGGTCTGAGAGAAAAGAAACAGGCTGAAGGACAGTGGTCCTAGCTGGTCATTTGTCATCTGTTTCCATGTACTTCACCTGTGTGTTTGTGTCTGCCTGTTACCTCTTGCATGATAGTTTGCAACATGTAGGTAAAAAGGGGTGCCTCAGTTGACACTCCTAGCCCATGGAGGGAAGCATCTGACCATTAGTGCTCCTGAGCACTATTGTAATATTAATGTGGAACAGAGGTTGGGCTGGCAGAACCTGTCTTCTGAAAAACCTTGTTGATCACAACTGAAATAAATGCAAAGCAGGATTTCAAGTTGTAGGTATTACTCTATACAGAAGGAAATATAACCTAACATTCAAAGTTTAACAATTACTTTCACTCATTCAGTGGAGATGATGTCTTCCTTTCATGGTTGTTCCCTTTCACCTTTTCTCATCAGGAAGATGTCCCTTCTCATGGATTAAACTCAGTCACTGCTGCTGAGAGATATTTTTCAAGGACTGATTTTTAATATTTTTGTTCTTAAATACTCTTAAGCAGCTTCCTGATTTGCCAAGGTGTTTTTGTACTTACATAACTTTTAAAGCAATTATTATCAGCATGGGTGTAAGAATTTCTGAATTCAGAGCTAATTCATGAGCTACATGAGCTTTCCTTCGAACAAATTCCTACTTTTCCACATGTGTGTAAATCTAGCTGTAGATTCCAGCTTTAAAAAACAGAATGTGGTCTCACAGCATCAAGGTTGTAGTCAGTGCTGTCCGTTGCTTCATTGTTCCTTAATGGGGATTTGTATCTTCAATCTAGCTGTGTCAGAGGCACACACAAGAGGAAGGTTTCACCATGACAGACTTGGTTCATACCCAAGAGGGTGTTGTTGTGCCCAGTGGCTCAAGGGGCCAAGACGAAGCAATTTCCTAGTGGCCAAGGAGAAGGCAAGAGCCCACAGCTCTGTGCAGGAGCAAAGGAGCTGGGTGGGTTCCACTGGCTGTAGCGGCAGTGATTCTGGTGCTACTGGTTTCAGCCTGTATGAGAAGGTGACGGAGGTAAAAATGCCTTGGTGACTGCTGCAGCTTGAGACTGCATTGGGCTATGTCCTTGCTGTTTCTATGTGGCTCATAGGAGGCATTGCATGAACACCCTTTTTGTTTCTTTCTAAGAGCTGGGAAAGCTGCCTGGCTAGGTGGGAAGAGCCTGCCTGTAAGGCAGGATGTGCTCCAGTGGGAGGATTGAGAATGGTCCCTCTTCTGAGCTGTTTCTGGAGCAGGCCAGCTCTCTGGAGGTTACTGAAGGTAGACTGCCTACAGGGAATTAATGATCCAACAGACTGCAAGATTAGTATGAAAACCAGGGGAGGAAAGAATAGGAATAATGAGAGAGAATGATTTGTGTCTGACTAGCTCCTAGTCATCTGCAATTAGCTGTTTAATCTAGGCAGATATTATTTTTTTTCAGGATTTAGACAATACTTTTTTTTAATGGCTTTAAGCAATGGTCTTACAGCCCCATTTTATACCTGAAAAGCTCTGTGGAGCCAGAATATGGTTCACTGTGGTGATTTTTGAAGCTGCTAGATGGTCCTTTGAACCTCTGGATAAAATCAGTAAGGACTGAATGTCACTGGTAGCTTTTTGTTTGTGTTTCTCTCTCATTCCCTTAAGGATCTCTTTCAGTGTTGTTTCTCATAATCCCATTATGTAAACCTGACACTGAGCCAGCCTGTGTGTTTGGGAGTAGATGCAGCCCTGACCTGAAAGGACTGGAGCAGCATAACAGCAGCCTGTTTTACAGGAACAAACCTGCAGGATTGAAAGCACCCCCAGATCCCTTCCTGCTGAGCAGCTATTCAGCCACTCATCTCCCAGTCTGTACATCTGTCCCAGGTGCAGAACCCAGCATTTTCAGTTGTTGAACTTCATGCCATAGATGATTGTCCAGTTTTCCAATTTATCTAGATACCTCTACAAGGCCTCTTGTCCCTCCAGGGAGCCAACAGCACCTTCCAGTTTAGTACCATCAGCAAACTTGCAGGAGTTGAATGCATCCTCACTTGTAGTTGGACAATTTGTCCAGAAAGATGCCATAAGAGATGAGCTCAAAGGCCTTACTGAAATCCATAGAGACTATGTTCACTGCCTTCCCTTCATCCACCAAGCAGGTGACCTTATCAAATCCAATTGTTCAGGCAGGACTTGCCCGTGATGAACCGATGTTGACTACATCTGATACCAACTTTATTCTTTAACTGCCTTTCATTATCCACCAGGATAATCTTCTCCATAACTTTAAATGATTTTTAAATGTGGGATTTTTATATGTGGCTGAAATCCAAATGAAATATTACACTTCCTAAAATGGTCTGTTATCTTTTAATTGGGAAAATAAACTTATTCTGAATATGAGTCTAAGCGGCATCAGTTAAACTAATGGTGAGTCTGCCACTGCCATCCCATTCTTGTCTTTCTTCTCCTGCTTCTGCAACAAGCCCGAGTATTTAGGCTGAGGAAAAAGAGGCAAACAGGAGTAGACTAGCAGGAAGGAGACAGAGAACAAGTAAACTTCTTTAAAAGGAGAAAGAAGAAAAGAGGGGTTGCTCCTGTTGCCAGGACTTCAAGTGTGGATTTCTAGCCACCTCAGGTGCATATACTTAACAATGACTATATCAGAAGCAGGTGGCACTCCATCAATGTCAGTTATTTTTAAACCTCCTAAAATCCACGTAGTAACTATCTCTTTTTCCTTCTTCTCCATCTTCCTTTTTTTTTTAACTCACCATAGCAATTCCTGTCCCTTTTTGAGCTGGCATAGAAGAAATAGCCCACAGTATTAATAAAATATAAATAGCATTGTTCAAATGGACGCATGCTGAGATGCTAGTATGACAGGAGTGTGAGCAGGATTTATAAAAGTGTGTCTGGGCTAGACATCCACAAGCCTGGCTGGGTACCATTGGCTGTGACCTGTGGCAGTCAGGCTGCTTTGCAGCATCTCTCCGAGAAGCTGTGTGGGCAGCATGCCCTAGTCAAGATTAGTATGTGCCTGAGAAAGCCAGGGGAAATTGAGGTTGGGTATGCCTGTGGAAACAGCTGCTGCACTGGAGAGCAGGAATGCTCCATAGATGCTTCTAAAAATTCTGGTGCTACTATCTCTCCCTTTCCCCTCAGCATTTCAGTGAGGAAACATGTGACTAAAACCAGCCTACTGTTTAAAGCACCAAGACAGCAGGGCTGTCTGATTACTCTGTTAGCATTTTGTTTTTGTTCTGAATGTGTACAGGCTTTTTTTTTTTTTTTTCTTTTTCCTTCCAAATACCCAGTCCTTCAGTTAGTAAAAAAGATGGATTTAGGATCAAGTTTCATCAATCAATATTCTTGTATTTGTCATAGTCCATCCTTCTGCTGATCTTTTCTAACATTCTGCTCTACTATGGACTAGTAATCAGGCTATGGGAAGAAGGCTTCCTAGCAACACATTAAACCACTGTAACAATACTTTAGAAAAAAACAGGTTGCCTTTACAAAAAATGACATTGGGAAGCTGATAAGAGTTTTCCTTGCAGAAAGAATAGATGTTCTGTGCTTATCCACTGAAATAGAGAGACCATGCAACTTTATCAGTCTTCCTCTTTCTATAATGGAAAAATCAGAAGGGGATCAATAAAACAGAGCAAATACCAGTACCGTTGGAGATTGGAAAGTGGGTTATTCTTTAAGAGTAGATTAGATAGGGAAGGCACAAGAGGATGAAATCTGAGCTATTCTATACTGGAAGACTGAGATATCTAACCAGCAAGATTATAGTAAGAGAGAGACATTATACAGCCATGGCAAATCTTGTATGTTATGTGGTAGATGTTGATTAAGTTTGCCTTCTCTGTGTGGCTGCAGCAGTCTAGAGGAAACTTGTACCCTTAGGTTCACTTGCTTCTGCTCCCTCTCAGTTTGGTATTTGGAATGGACAGGAAAGGCTGTTGCTTCTAAAGAACTATTTCTGCAGCACTACCAGGTATGAAAAACTCAAGATTATGTGGGACCTTTTCTGTAGGGTCTGGAGCATATCTACGTGATCTCATCTGTGCCTGAGGAGTCATTGTGAGCTGTATTTCTGTCTCATCTGGAACTGGAAGCTGATTGCTTTGTTGTCAGCAAGTCTCTCCCTTGTGTTAAGGAATTGTAAACAGTGCAGAGAAAACAATCTAGATTAAAGTACTGAGTCTACAGTGTGATAACAAGGAAATATAAGATATAAACTATTTAGTTATGAAGTCCTGCTTAAATCTTGTGGTTTTAACTCTTACCAATTTTCTTTACCCCTGCTTTTTATGCCTTCTGTGTTCTTCCTCATGTAGCTACCAATACTGGAGTGCACTGGAGCTAAAAGAGCAACTACCATTTTTCCTTGCCTACATCTTACGAATGCCTCAGCCCTGATATTGCTGATCACTCCAAGTCTGCTCCTACTCTGATGGACCTTTAATTGGACAGGCTCTGGATGTTGAGAATACCTGAGGCAGGAGGAAAGAGCATCTTTCAGGTCAGAGCTTACGAAGAGGGTAACAGATGGGGGACTAACTATTTCAGGACTGAGCCACCCTCAGCTCTTGTTTCTTCATCTGTTGACAGCTGTCTTGGCCATTAGTTGGACCCTGCTTCCCTGCAGAGCAAGAACTGTGGTAGTGTTAGCAGAGCTCTCATTACCAGGCCCAGGCATTTGTCTGGCTGTCTTATGCCTGATATGGACATTTCACAGGCATGCATTCAGCTCCAGCTGAGCAATTCTGGTATCGATCAGTGCAACCTTAGTAATAAGGGCTGTATGAGGCAGGACTTGTGGTATCTGGGATTATCTTGAGCTAGCAGCAACCAGGCAACACCAACCCATGTACTTCCCTGATAGTGAATTTCCTGTACCTTGGATAAAATCTTTGCTGGGACAAGTTGCACATCCATTGCTGTCTTCTACTGTGCCTCTGTAGGTTATGATTTTGTCCCTTTGTTTTTTGGCAGAATGCTGCTCTCTTCTAGTATGCTGGGCTTTGACATATCTTGTCCTTTTTTATTTTTCATTTATTTATTTATTTATTTATTTATTTAAATTTTGCCTGTATGTGACATATAAACAGTGCAGAGAGGCCTCTCAAATGATTTAAAATTATGTTGCCAAGATTCACCATCCCAAGACTTGTTCTTGGATCTTGGACAGCTTCTCTGGCTGTTTCACTGGTATGAGCAGCCACAGAGCAGGTGTATCTGCTGCCAGAGAATTTCTCAGTCATTCCAAGTAAAACAGCATAGTACAACCCATCTCTAGTGGGTGGCTAACATAAAACACTTGGCTGTAAGCTGTTCTACCATCCGCTGTTTTCTCTGATTCAATGTGGTGTCTGCTCCTTAGGGCTGCCTCTCAATTGCTGTGGTGACTGCAAGGATATAGGAACTGAGCTTAAAGTATTCTCCTGACCTTTGTTGCACCCTTCTCATCAGCTGCTTTGTTAGAGTCCACACATTGCTGTATACTGCTGATGGAACTGCACTCAGCATCACCACTTCTTGAAATAAGTAAAGACTATCTTCTGACTTTGGACAGACTATGTGGTGCATAGTGCACAGATCTCCTATTTCCCTTACTTCCTCAATATTTTCCTTGTTTGGCTCCAAAGGCTGCTTAAAACAGAATGATCCTAGTGTCTCTGGGCATAACTGTATAGAAGCCAGGCTTGAATTCAGTCAAGAAGACCAACCAAATGACCTTCAGCTTTGCTGCCTAGGCCATTAAGTGTATATCTAGAACCACCTTCCCTGCCCAATTTGAGACAGTTTGCCTCATTATGTGGAGAGCTGTTTCTCAAGGGGTCAATGATGACAGTAGTTAGCATTCTTGTCTGAGCTCCCATCATCAGGTGGCTTTGTCAGAGGACACCTCTGTCTGACACATGGCACTGCCTATTTTGCCAGTCTATAGGAGATAGTATGCAAACCATGTTTTATACAAGGTTTGATTTCTATAGACATCTTGCAAGACTAGAAAACTTAATGATAGGGAGCACCCCTTGATATAGGCTGTGTCTTGAGAGAAGGCTCTCTGCTATATTGCAAGGAAAAGCACTTGATTTGCCATTAAATCTGAATGTGTTCAGAATTAAGAGAGCATGTATTCATAATTAGATTATTTTCTTAACAAGTACTTGGATATAGAAATATATTTGAGATATTCCAGTTTAGGTCACTGGCTGGTTTATATTTTTTACACTATTGTTTGGCTATGACTCTTGTAAAGGTTCAACAGGTCTCAGTAATACATGAAAAAAGCTGTGTGTCATCATGTACTGAAAGGATTTAGTTGCAATGCCTGGAGCTTTTGCAAGCCTTTAGAAGAAAGAAAAGTTCTGGAGGTTTATGTTTTCACGGGCTGGCAGTTGTCTGCTTTCAGTATTCAGAACAATATGAATTAATCTTTTCCCCTCAAGGGAGGCATTGTGGTTCTTATTGCCTTCAAAGGCTGCAGTTAACTGCCTGCTCTGGCAGCCATGCCAATGGAAAGCCTTTTATTTTTCCAGACTGCATCTAGCACAGTGCAAATAGCTGTTAAGGGTGAGTATGTGTTAGAACTGTGGTGTTGCTTATGAACAACAACAAAGTGTATGCTTTCTTACATCCAGAGCTACTGTGCAAAGGTCTAATTTCTTCCTGTCTTTTTGGAGAAGGATAGTGGGTAGGGGAGCAGCACATCTGCAATGATTCCAAGATGATAGGGTCTTGTGCGGGGGAGAATGGAAAACATGTTCTGTAAAAGTACATTCTTTTAAGCATAGTGCACTTTTATGATTGCCATAAAAGAAACTGTTGAACAATGACATCAGATGCTTATCCAATCTTCTTTCAATGGCTGGGTCAGATTCTGATTTTAAAATGTATTTTCACTACTTTGATTAAAGGTAAAGCTTGCTCTTTCATGTTATTAAGAGTCTACTTTATCTGAGCAAAGGAGAACAGTAAACAGATAGCTACGCTGACAGGGAAAAACAGTTTATCAAGCTGATACAGCAGTAGCATCTCCCTGATCCAAATTCCAGCCCTTGCCTACTACCATATTACACAAATATAGCAGCTTGGATGTATCTTGTTGTAGTGGGTTTACGCCATCATTGCAAGGTGTAAATTTGCTCTTTGTGGTGTAAGTTGAAAGGAGTTAGTTTTTTAATGAAGAACCTCTGAGCATGGTGGGCAGAGCTCTGGGAATGCACACTTAGATTTCAGTGTTGCCTTCAGTCTTTTTACTTTGCTTTCCCCATCTGCAAAAAGTAGAGTAGAGGACAAAGAGGGAGAGGGAAATTTTACATTTATCTGATCTGATTACAGTATTCTTTGAGTTCTCCATAGAGTTCAAATGCTCAAAGGCATTTTAGATGAAAAGTCTTTCTTCCTGTAATATTAGCTAAATATTTCTGGAGCAGATATGATTTATTTATTTTTAAATAGTTTGCAAAGCTTGAATCTGATATAGATGTTAATGCATAAATTGTTGCATCTTGTGTTTTCTGCTTAAGAAAGAGACTGCTTTGACTTAGTTCAATACGTGCACTTACCCAGTAGATAGATAATACTATCCAAAAAGTCTTAATGAAAAAAAACAATGTCTCTACAATACGTTGTAGAGACAATCTATGTTAAATGGCTGCATTGTTTTGTGTCTGCATAAACTGCGTCACATCTCTAAATAGAAGAGCTATTCCAGGCAGGTTTTGTCCCTCTCTCTCCCAGTGAAGATTTGGGGAGCATGACAAAGGAATCACCTTCACTTTAATCTTGGTCTGGTTATTAAATTGAGCGCAGTTAATGAAGGACAGAGCTATTAAGATATTATGAGGTAACCATCTCATGGGAATCTCCCTGGTTGTTTCCTATCTGCAGACTAAGTTCTTCCAAGCCCTAGAAAAACTTCTCATTAAAAATTCTGCTCAGGTGATTATGAGAATCTGTTTTGGTGTGGCTTCCACATGGTGGCTGACGTGGGGACTATTAGCCTGATATATCTGGAAAGTTACTGTGGTTCACTTCAGTCACCATTATGAAACTGCTTAATGGCAGTTAGGATTGGGTGAATTCAGCTTCTCTTTGCTTATATTTTGTACATCCATGTCCAGACTGAATGCAAATATGGAAAGGACAAAGACTTTTCAAAAGGCTACAGTGCAAGTGGATCAGTGTCTGGTCTGTAATGAATATATCCCTGGGCATGCATCACTGATAGACTGTTGCTAGCGTGCACCTCCAGTATGGGTAGATTTCTTGAAATAATGCTTAAGTCATGCATAAATCTTATGTTGGCCTTCTACACAGGTGACCGCATCACCTCTGGAAATAGGAGATGAAGTTCTGCCCTTGCATACTCACTGTTGATTTCAGAGAAGTTGTGGAGGCATAACAGAAAGCAGAGCTTTGTGCATGTTTGCCCTCAATGTATAGCAGAGAGAAGACAATTGCTTCTGTTTATTCCTTTTATGCTGTTGTCATGATAGCTTTTATGATAAACTGCAAATGGATTTGTCATACATTTGATAGCTGTGGATAATCATGCATTTTCAAATACTTGTTAAAACTCAGTCTGTCTTTTGTTCTGTTTCCTACTCCAACTGGTACTGAGTTAACATACAATTGAAACAGATGTTTTTATCCCATTACTGGCCTGCTGCTTCCCAGATGTGAGGGTGGCAAGTCACATCTGTATAGGACAGAAACTGTTTGGAAAGTGGTGCGACTGTTACACTAGCAAGCAACACTGAGTAGGGAGTTCCAAATATATCCTTGCCTTTCAGACATTCTCCCCTGAGCCAGCACTGATACTAGCCCCATGAATACATTCACAGCTTTTCTCTAGGATTGCTTTATTTGGCAGCTTATTGACACTACAGCTTCTTTGAGAAAGCAATTGTGTGGTCAAATCTTTTAAACATGACTTCATCTGAAACAGCAATGTGGCTCAAGGCCAAACTTTTCCACCATGGAGCATGGTCACCCATAGATGGGAGAACACAAATTATAATTAGCATACTTGCACTTGGCTTTGGAGGGTGAAAACTATGGGGAGTTGTGGCTATTCCACTTAAGCATCAAACAAAGCCACTTAACTGTCTCTGGGGTTTAAAACACTATTCTCAGTGGTACTTGCTCTGACTGCTTGAATGAACTGTTTAGCAAGATCCAAAGCAAACTATTTTTTTTACCTACCAAGTTGGTATTGGCACAAAGGCTGCAAGTTGCTTTAGGTCTCAGTTGCATTGTTTTCCTGGTTCTTCCTTTTTCTGCATGCTTCCTCGGGCAAACTTTTGTTTACCATGCTTTATTTTTTGGTGTTCTGACACACTGTAAATAAAATATAGCCCATCACAGGCTTTCTCCCTGCCTCCTCCCATTATTCCTCCAAGCTAGGCAGCCACTTCAGTCATTTCTGAAGGTGAGTTTCCCCCAGTTCTTGGGAGATCTGGAGAAGCAGACTTCTCTCTATTTTGTCCTTAATGTGCCTCAAGTGAGGGTCTTGAAGAGGGAGAAAAATAGTCCCGCCCCGGACATGCCCTAGCTCAACTCGCTCGGCAGCGTGCAAGCAGCTCTCCAACCGTGGACTTGAAAGGCCTTGCGGCAGTTTGGCCACTGCACTGGCACGGCCTGGCAGTCCCCAAGGGCTTTTTGCCGTTAAATCCGGACCAGCCTCCTGCAGGAGCTGTTTGTGCGGCCGGTGCTGCCGCAGCGACCGAGGCCCGTGCCGCCGGCCAGCCCCCGGGCGCTCCGCAGCGGGCAGCAGACCGGAGGTAACTCCGGGCGGCCGGGGACAGGGCGGCAAGGAAAGGCGGCGAAGGAGAGCCGCAGGACGGGCCGGCCGCGGGCACTGAGGGCTTCAGCTCCGAGCGGCGGCCGCTCTGGGCTGCGGCTGGGCGGGCCCTGTGGGCGGGCGGGCTTGGGGAGTCCCGCGGCCGCGCCTCTGCTCGGGCCTCGCCCATCGCCCTCCCGGCCGCCGACGAGCAGCCGCATCAGCGGGGCTGCCGGCCCGGCTCGGCGCCCGGTCACGCCCGAGCCGCTCGCTGCGCCTTTAACGGCGGCGGCTGCGCCGCGGCGGGTGGGCTGCGCGGGGGGGACGGGGCGGCACGGCACGGCACGGCGGCGCCTCCCGGTCGCGTCTCTCGGCGCCGCAGGCGGGTGGGCGGTGCGGGACCTCCGCCGGGAGCAGATGGAGCGGCGGGGCGCGGGGTGCCGGCGCGCCGGGAGGGCCCCGCGGGCGAGCAGCTGACGCGGCCGGCGACGGCTTGGCCGGGAGCGGGGAGCCCCGAGATGGCGAAAGCTCCGCGCCCAGGTGAGCGGGGAGCCCGCGCGGCGGGAGGGGCCGGCCCGAGGGGAGGGGAAAGGTGGGGGGGGGACGCTCCCCGCGCACCGGCCGGCCTCGGGGGCAGACCACGCTCTGTGCCCGCCGCAGGCCGAGCCGCTCCGAGCCGGCCGCCCCGTCGTGGCCCTGTGCAGGGTGCCGCGGCCTGCCCAGCCCCGTGCCGACCCACGGGACCGGTAGGCGCAGGCTCCCGTAAACGAGACCCGGGCGCGTTCGCCCGAGCAGGGTCCGCTCTGCCTTCGGCGCTCCTGTAGGCCCTGTGTCCGCGATAGCGGGAGTCCCGCGTGGGGCGTCTGCCCAGGCCGCTGGTGTCCTGCTGCCTGCCGGCTCTCCTCCTCGGCGCTGGGCTGGGGCTGTGGAGGGTCTCCCGGTTCCGGAGGCTGCACCGTGGCTGCAGCCTGCTTGAAGCGATGCTCGCTGCTGCCTGACGTGGGAGAAGCAGAAAGGGACGTGGCAGCCGCGGGCTCCTCTGAAGACAATAAAGACGTGCTTGTTTGGGTAGTACCCCTTCAAAGGAAAATGCAGATCCAGACTCACTTGTGCTTACTGGCTCACATGTTTTTGCTTTTGCTTCCCTTGGAGTCTGAGCAATTTGGAGATCAGTTTGCTGGACTTTGGGCTGGAGAGATTGAGAGTACTGTGCGGCAAAGCCATGTAAGAATCATAGAACCACTAAGATTGGAAAAGACTTCCAAGATCATCTGGTCCAAACATCACCACACTACCAATGTCACCCATTAAACTGTGTCCCTAAGCACTACATCCAACCTTTCCTTGAATACCCTCAGGGACGGTGAATTCACCACCTCCCTGGGTGACCTGTTCCAGTGCCTAATCGCTCTTTCTGAGAAGAAATGCCTCCTAGTTTCGAACCTGAACCTCCCCTGGCACAACTTGAGGCCATTCCCTCTTTTCCTGTCACTAGTTATTTGTGAGGACAACCCCCAGCTCCTCACACCTTCCTTTCAGGTAGTTGTAGAGAGTAATGAGGTCTGTCTCCCCTGAGCCTCCGCTCCACCAGACTAAACAACCCGAGGGCGCTCAGTTTCTCCTTATAGGACTTGTGATCCAAACCCTTCACCAGCTTCATAGCCCTTCTCTGGACATGCTCCAGGGCTTCAGTGTCTTTCCTTTGGTGAGAGGCCCAAAATTGGACACAGTACTCAAGGTGCGGCCTTGCTAGAGCAGAGTACAGGGGAACGATCACCTCCCTGGTCCCGCTGGCTACACTTCTTGATACAAGCCAGGAAGCTGTTGGCCTTCTTGGCCACCTGGGCACACTGCTGGCTCATGTTCAGGTGAGTATCGACCAACACCCCCAGATTCTTTTCTTCTGCACAGCTTCCAGCCACTCTGCCCTAAGCCTGATGCCCCATGCTTGCTGGCAGCCACATCCCATGTAACACATGTTAGGTGCACGTGAGTGACCTTTGTCAGCTGGCAGAGCCCATGAGAAACCTCTTGCTGTTGCAGAAGTGTTTTTCTTCTTGGTTGAATTCTGAACCCATTACTTTTGGAGGTGACGGCCTAACTGTGCAATGACTAAATGCCTGTTGGTCTGTGTGTGAAACTTGCCTAGTGTTTGGTGCCAGTCCGTTTATCTGTCAGTGTAGCTTTACAGTTGCATGGTAGCATGACATCTAAAACCAAGTTATTTTTCCCAACAGGATTATTTGATTTTATTTTTTAATATTTCCCCAAGGTAGGCATGGATTGCAGGCAGCCCTGAGAAAAACAGCATTCAGGAATGTGAGAACATCAATCACTTTAGAAAATGGAAGTAGAGTATAGAACTAAATGATTGGTTTTAGTCTTTGATAGACAAAGTATTAATCAAAAGTGTAAAAAGTCACGTTGTTTTTTTGGGGCATTGGTTTGCTGTCCTTTTAACTTTGATAGGAAGAAGGATGTGGTGTTTTCACTTCGTGGTAGTTTGGTAGCTTTATGTTGTCACTGCTTTTTGACTTAAGGAAATGCAAGAACCATCCATTCACAAAAGAGCTCTTTCAAAACGTATCTGACGTAGGAGCAGAGCAAATGTGCAGCTTGTAGAAATGGAGCCTATGGAGTTACCTACATGAGCAAGAATATGCACAAACAAGCAAATGTTGTGGCTGTTTTGCCTTGCAGCCATGAGCATTTCTGTGGCCTTGTCATAAATGCAAAGACCGTAATTCTATGAACCACAACATCTGGTTGATCAGTTTTGAATGGCACATGTGCTTATGATGGGCTTTTAGAGGCAGTAATCTTGACTTGTTTGAGTAGCCAGATCTCACCTATTGGACGTAAGGTCTTAAGCAAAATCCCTGCAAAGAACTTGCTAGGGCACTTGCAGAACTGTAGGTTGCCGACCACATTGGGACAACTGCAGCTCGCTACCTGGCATGTCCCTGTGGGTGGTGTGATATCTGTTCTTAATCTTTATTTCCTTGTGTAACAGACAGCAGTGACTCAAAAATGCCAGATCCTTCACAGAAAGCAAAAATGTCTGCACTAGGAAAGTACTTTCAGATGTGATGCAGGCAGTCCACCTACAGTCATTTCAGGGAAAGGTTAGAGAATATTCATATGTTCCCTGGTTTTGAGGAGTGAGTTTGGAGGAGGTGGTGAAGCTGCTAAGAAAAAGGGTAAAGTTAATTTCTGCTGTGGGAGATCTGGCATCTGAAGCATCAAGAAACAGCTCTAAAAGATGTACTGTATTTATAGGAAAGCTTGATCTAGGATTTGGAGCGTGAACCACCATGTTCAACCTCCTCTCTGTTCTTTCATCTCATCAGTAATGCCATAAGGTGCAAGACAGAAAATGCCACTGGTACCTTAAAATAGGGGATGAAAGGCCTGCATGGCTTAGCTTCTTTTTTTTTGTGGTTGTTGTTGTTTTGTTTCCTGTGCTCGGTGAACAAATATATGCCTGTCCATACCATCTGTTGCAGAACTGTCAGTTGAAGGATGTACAGAGTAGGTAGCCAGGGACTTGTCATTGCTAAAGTGCTATTAGTAGAAAGGCACTGAGTGAGGAAATAGGAGAGAGAAGTTGGTTATATTGGGTACTTAGCCCACAGTGGTGTCTGGACTGTTTCTCCAATTAGCCCTTTCACTTCTTAACATGGGAACTTGCATTTCACACGGACATTTTCTGCCTTCTATCTGTGTATTTGTAGTGTATCTGTGGCTGAGTCAACTAGGCTCTTCGCTCTCCCTTTTATTTTTTATGTAGGGACAGGTGCAGCCACTATGAGAATAAATGGGTGCCCAGGCCCTTTGCTGTTTTTAGCTTTTCTGTTGTCCATCCAACACTATCTTCAAGCTGCTTCTCTTCTCCACTTCTTGTCCCAAGCTGCTTACTTTCTGATGATTTCATTCTGCTGTTAATGCTTCCCTTCAGCCCTCAATTCTTGCCTGTTTGTATCTGTCAGCCCTTTCCGTGCCTGTTAGAAACCCAGTCTTAGTACCCTGCCTCTGTCAGCCCAGGTCTGCTCTCAGAGAAATTCTGTTTACATCTCTTCTCTGGGCTTCAGTTTCTCTGATAAACATAATGACTTTGCTTACTCTAGACCCCTGCTTACTTGATTCCTCTTTCAAGATGACCATTTTTTAAAATTCTTTTTTTTCCCCACCTACATATTCCTGCCCCCTTGCCTTTCATCTTCTTGCCTGTTAAACCAGGATCTTGCTCCTAATTCTTGTTGTCGAAGTTCCCACTCCTGTCCACTGTTTAATTTTTCCTGATTAACCCCCCTTCTGTCCTCTTTCCAAAGTGCCAGCAATACTTCCACATCTGCAATTCATAGGACTGTAAGCATATGCAAATTACAGAAGTGCCTGTACTGGGCGTGCTGCAAGTTCCTGAATGCAAAATGTAGTTTGATCTGGTGCCTTGCTGACAACAGGGGGAATCTTGTGTATCTCCACCTCTTTTCTAGGCCAGCTCACAAGCTTCAACAGCTCTTCTGCAGTCTTGTTCTGGGAACAAAAGAGGTGGAAAACTTCATTATTTTAAAATTTTGGAACATTTCTGCTAGATTTCCAGGCTCAACCACAGGGGCATGTGAGTGCTCTCCCTCGTGGGAGGAAGGCAATAAGATCATATCCCTTGTAAGCAGCTACCATTTAGACTGGTTGGAGCCCCACTGCCCACTCCCTTATTGGCCTTCCTTTCCACTTTGGCCTCCCACTCCTTTGTTTGCCCCTCCAGCCCAGCTCTTTATTTTCCTCACCAGCTTGACCTGCCAGTCTGATTTTCCTCTCCCATTCTCCCATGACACTCCACCTCTGGACTCCTGATATTTCCTTGGCATTGTGCACTCTCCCCCTTGGCCTCCTGCACCACTTCAGCCTCCTCATCTGACCAACCACCTGCTCCATCCTGGACTCCTGCTCTGGCCACCTTCCATCGTGTGTGAGGGCTTTCTTTGAACATCAGTTTTTACCCTGGAATAATTGGAGGGAGTATCCATATCTCCCTCTTTCTTGCCTGAGCTCTTGAGTCCAAGGAGGGCCTCCAGTAGTTAACATTCACATATTTTAAAGTACATCTTCAATTTCATGTTTGCTAAAGAAGAAAGAAAACATAACTAGAAAATAACAGTGGGTAATTTTAACCTCCAGTAAGACTTAACTATGTAGTCACTAGGTAACACTGTGTGGGTAGTTCAGTTAAATCACTTTTTGGGTAGGCAGGATGCATCTGAAACCAGCAGAACAGAAAGAAGTATTATGCAACAGCAGTCAATGTCAACAGCAACGGTCATTCCATCTACCCAGCATCTCTTTGCAAATGGAAAAAACAACTTGTGCTTTTTAATTTTAAATTTCTAGCCAGATCCAGAAGCCAGGCAACATATTTACTGTGTTAAATAATACCTCCAATGTAAATCAAGCAGAGCAACACTTTCACAAGACAAAGGGATCTGCGTTTAAGTGTATGTTTGAGTTTTGCTCTGATGAATTAACTACCTTTAATGTAAAACAGTGGTCAATTAATTACTGAAATATTAAAGCAGTGGTCACTTTAATATTCTCCGTTTCAAGGTTGTTGTGAACATTCTGCATTGCTGCTAAGGTGTGAATTGGGCAGTTCTGCAGAGTTCTGAATGAGCTGCCATATGTTTTAGGCGTTACATATTCACTAGGGTTCAAACCCCTTGCCTTCTTTTTCCCCCGTGTACTACAGCCTAACAAAAAAATTCTGTCAACTGTATCCTCACACAAATCAGTTGTTTGATGTGATAATGGAAATCAAACACTATGAAATTAGAATGGATGTTGGCAATAAACTACCAAGAATCTGTAAAGTACTTGTCATTGCTTTTCTGAATCACAGTGTATAATGCAAAAATGAAATTGAATTTCAGTAATGTAGAGACAACTATGAGTACCATTTGATCTGTAGTAGTGCATAGTCGTATCTATTCATTGGGAGGAAGATGGGAAGGAGTCCCAATAAAAAGCATTTTCACCTAAGATGCAGTAAAAGAGGTCTCAGGTTGTGGCCTTTCAGTGAAGTTATTACTAAACTAAGAAGCATGAGAAGAAAATATTAAACATCTTTAGCCAAAAGAATGGAGGTACCTTACTAACAATGGGAAGGTCAGAAAGTTTATTGCTATTTGTTTCTTCCTCTGATCTCCACACCTTTCCCTGTAACAGTCAGGCTAATATCTGCAAGTCCAAGTTCACATAAAGAAGGGCCTTTTCTGTGCTCATTTCTTCAAATGTGACCTTCATCAAAACTTCTGTACTGACTTAACTATTTCAGAGGAAATGTGTATCAACATGAAACCCAATGAATTAAAAATAATCAACAAAAAAAAAAAACGCACAACCAAAGCAACAACAACAACAAAAAAAATCAGAATGGAAACTGAAATAGAAACCAGAAAAATCAGGTATAGGATGGGGAAAGTACTATGAATTCCTGCAACGTTAATGGTTCTACTGATTTCAGTTGGATTAAATATGTGCATAAAATTAAGTATTCAGATGACATCTGGCAGGATTATAGTCTGTATTGGCACATATACCTGGCCTAGAGTCACAAGTCTGTTAAAACTGTAATTTAACCACGCAGTTTTATAATGAGGTGGTTGCAGCTGTGAGAGTAGCTAGAGGAGATGAGAAGCTTCCAATTTGTTAGTGTCGTAGTTGGCTCAAACACAAGTGTTCTCTTTAGGATGCAAGGAAATGGCCTCAAGTTGTGCAAGAAGAGGTTTAAGTTAGATAGTTGTAGGTATTAGATATTTCAGACATTGTGCTTAGGGATGTGGTTTAGTGGTGGACATAGTAGTGTTAGGCAATGATTAGACTTGATGGTGGTTTTTTTTTGTTGTTGTTGTTGTGTTTGTTTTTTTTCTTGCTGGCATTTCTATTCCTTGTACCTTCTCCCATCAATGCCAGTCCAGTCTGTAAACTGATCAGTGGTTGGTGCAATCTTAAGAGTGGTGCATTAGTTTACAATTAAAGTGTATTAGCCTGTCTGTATTCATGCACATGTCCTGCTCTGCAACAGAAAAAGTAAAAGTTGAATTCGCTTTCCACCAAGTTAGAACCATACAGGAAGTGTAAACAGAGAATTCAGCTTCTCTGCACACTACTGCCAGATCTGCTTTGGTCTTCTTACTAGCTGTTACTGTGCCTATGTGCTCAGGGCAAACACAGTCAGCTGCCTGTGTAACAGGTGAGTGTAGCAACCTGCGGTACTGTGCAAAAGAAGGCAGTTTAGATAGGAAGCTTTGCTTCTGCTTCTTCTAGAGGAAAAGACACAATGCATTTCTGTGGACTGTCTGCTGTGTGAAAATATTCCCCTTGTCTCCTACTGTCAGTCTGGTGTGTTGCCTAAACAGCCTCTGGAAACTAGTACATGTGCCTCTAGTTCAGCTACTGTGAATGAATTGCAAATTACTGATGTAGTGGGTTTCTGTTAAACTCATTGCATTTATAGATAGCTTCCCCATCCTCGGAAACTCTGGTACTGAACAGCTAAAATGAAATGTTAGCTGCTGCCCTGCTTGTAAAAATTGCTGAAGTCTGGCTGCTAAGAACCAGTCAGCAAATCTGGTATTTGAAGAGAAAGTTAATTGACTTAGAAGGAACAAATGTCATCACCAAGGAGGTAGTCTGTATTTTGAAGTAGGTCTGCTCTTTTCCTTCTCTGAAATGAAATAATAGAATATGCAGCAGTTGACACTGTAAATGAAATCAATGAGTCCAGGCAATGCCAGTGTTTAATGCAATCAGGGGATGTTAATAGAGTCCTATGAGGATGGCTAATGCTAAGCTGTTGGCACAGAATGAAGCAGACTGAGTAAGACTAATGCACTAGGGCAATGCAATTGCAGTCCAGCCAGCAAATAAATACGGGTGTGAAGAACTGCAGCTAGCTTGCACAGATTTCTGCTGTTGACTGTGGCTGTGTTTAAGTTGCTTCTAAATCTAGAAGCATTCCTAGTGCAGTATTATAAAACTGGTGCTGCCAAGGGCTTTTTTGGTGGCCAGAATTTTCCCCTGTGGATTTGTGATATTTTTCCCTGCCTTCCATTCACATTCTGTGTCAAAACTCCAAGGTTGCTGGAGGCACAAGCTTTCTTTGTGGGGCCAGCACTGTTATTGATTATGAGTCAGGCTAGTTGTAGTTCTTCTCCAGGAAGCTGCTGTTTAATTGGATTTTTATTATTATTATTATTTTTTTAATATTGCTGCTACAAAGAGTAAGAAAATAGCATTCAGAGTGTATCTGGAAAATTCTGGCTGTCTTTTTGAGATTAAAGTATGTGTCCTGACCAAGTGGATCCTCTTGAGCCATCTACACAAGCTGTTAGTTAATGTATTTTTTTTTCTTTGAAGCCTGGAGCTCAGGTGAGCATTCCCTTTGGTTAATGTGAGTCTCTCTGTATTTCCAGCTGGTCTGCGCCGATTCAGTGGTGCTCAGTGGCACATGCAGAATGTCCTCAAAGACTCTGTGGAGAGCTCCGATGATGAATTCTTTGATGCGCGAGGTCAGTGCACGCTTTTGTCCTCCTCTCCTCATTCTTTCCAGTTTTGCAGCAAGTAGTTGAGCTTCTTTAGGAATGGACTGACAACGTTGTCCTCAACTGACTGAGATATAGAAGAAAAAAATAATAATAGAATAAGATCTTGTTACAAGGATTTATGAGTGGGCCTAAATTTATGGGAGATTGGTGAAGTACTGGTGTGGATGAATGAGCTGCATCTGGTGTCAGAAGAAGCATGTCTGCAGAAGTCCATAGCTTTGTGGGGTCTCTTGGGCCCAGCTTGTTTACAGGTCAGGTAATATATGATGTTAGAGTTAAGTGCTCTGTTTTATAGCTCTGATGATGACCATGAGTGTCTGTGTTACTGATGGCCAGCCTTTAAAATTCATGGCCTAGATTTTCTACTGGCAAAATGTTGACTGATGTGCCTGGAAGTTCTGCTTGTTCAAGAAGCAGCAATATTTTAATGTTTGTGGTTTTAATCAGGAGAATCCAAAATACAACACTCCCTGTGTATCTAATGAGACCCTGAACTTTGGCATCTTTTTTTAAGGTGCCAAGTTTCGTTCTGAAGTGAGAGTAGAGGTTGTAGTTTGTGTGCATGCACAGTGCAAGATGGAGAGTCTAGTTTTGCTTTTGTTTGTGTGACCCAAACCTAATGCTTTTCTGATCTATTTCATTTGCTTTTCTGAAGAGAATAACCCATAGGAGAGAAATTATTTTGCTACTACTTTGAAATACAGCTATAGGATCTTTCATAATGTGAGCTATTGTGGTCGTAGTTACATCCTCATGTTACCTGGAAGTCAGGGGTAAAGGGTAATGGAATAAACTTGTAGAATGTCATTTATCTTTTGTGGAAAGTTGGATTCATTAAGTACTTAATACCAATATTAAGTATTTGGTCAAAGGGAGAGGGAATATCATATCCCTCCCCTTCCATATTTGTTGAGATTTCTCTTCTAGTTTAAAGTTAACCTAATCCAAACTGGAAAACTCAACTGTCCCATGGGGAATTTGGTTTCGGTTTGGGTATGCTTTTTATTTTTAGTTTGGTTGTTTCAGATAACGGCATGCTTAGCAGATGTTCTGCTGATTTCTGAGTGCAATAAAATCTGATGCTTTGCAAAGGAAATGGATATATTACTTCTGATAGCTAAGATTGTCATTGAGTTTCTCCATCTGCTGGATTTTCTCTCTATAATAAATATCATTTCCCAGCATTCTGTTTTTCTTGAATGAGACCTTGTTCTGAGGAAATACATTTTCTTTTATGGGACTGCTTTGGCTTCAGTGTCATTGCTGTTTGGGTGTCTGGAGATGCATGGTGGTACTGAAAATGGTAGTAAGTGCTTATAAGGCAGTATTTGGCATTAAATGTCTGCTGTGATGCAGTGTATTCTGTATTTCAGTATGTTTTTTGTTTCCTTTGTGGGTGGGATTGTTGCAGGAATGGTTGGCAACCAAACATGGCCACATCTTGTGTTTTCATGTTGGCATAAGCCTGAGTTGAAATTCAGCATAGAGGAGCTGTTTTGTCAGGGTTTATTAGTTGCTTTAAAAATGCATGGGTAAGAGGAGAACAGTGAAAACTAAACAGCTTTTTCTGGGGAGATCAGCTCTGTGCTCTTGACTGGTTTGTAAGATAGCTTTGAAGAAGATGCATCTTGCTGCATTATACTGATCTCACTCCACCAGGGGAAAACCCCAAAACTCTGAACCAACTGATAAATCTCTGACTTATTTCTGTGAGACTAAAATTGCAATATTATTTTCCAAAACAAACTGTTTCTAGACAGATATAATTAGTATTAGCCTTATTATAGAATCATAGAATCACAGAATGGCTTGGGTTGGAACGGATCGTAAATATCATCTAACTCCAACCCTCCTGCCATAGGCAGGGATGGATCCCACTAGTTCATGCTGGCCATGGCCCCATCCAGCCTGGCCTTGAACACTTCCAGGGTTGGGGCATCCACAACTTCTCTGGACACGCTGTTCCAGTGCCTCATACAGTGAAGAATTTCCTCCTAATGTTTATGATAGTTATTAGTAAAGTACCTGCAAGGTGTTTTGTGTTTTTGTTTTGTTTCGTTTTGTTTTTGTGTGGATTCTCTTGGAAACAAAGTTAACGGTTAATAAATACCACATTTGTGATACGATGTGAATGGTAGCATTGCTGTTCACAGGAGATCTTGTAACTACTGTCTAACCTAGTTCAAGTTCAGTTGAACTCAACTTCCAGTTATTTTTGATCTAAAGTTGTCGACCAGATGAGAACTGACCAACCATTAAAATATCTTCTTCATCATTCCTTCACTGAGTGCAATAAGTTTCTAAATCAGACTGTGGGGGCACTTTTAACAGGGATACAAAACCCTTTCTTCCCTCCTAAGCATGTAACAGATGTTACAATCCAAAATCTGCTTACAGCTCTACTAAAGATCAAAGAGGTGGCATGTAATACAGCAGCATCATTTTTTCCAGATGAATTTATTTAGTCTGTTTAAAAACTTTGGTTGTTATTTCTGTTTTCTTAAATTGATCTTTAGAGAACTGGCATCTGTATTGCTGTGTTCATAAAAAGAGGAAGCCGATAGCTATGTGCTGTGTATTTCAAGCCAGGCTTTGCCTGTGCTTTGTCAAGGTTCTTAATCATGAAAGAGGCTATGGTAGCTTTCTGCTATTTAAGTGTTGCTTTTAATTTGCTGCATCATGCTCTCCTGAAAATAGACCCACTGGTCTAATTTATTTAATTTTAAACTGCTCTGCTGAGAAACTTGCATATTATTTGACAGTGCTGCCTTGAACTAAAGTGGAAGTTTGGAGGATCTAAATGTTTCTCAGCATGAGCGTGTTCAATGGCAACAGTGGGATGTAAAGTTCTGTTGTGCTTAGAAAAAAACTCTTTATGTATGATGATGCTGTCCCTCATTCACTAAAGTACCGACATCTTAAGAAAAGACTGTGTTGCAAAAATGTGTACTGAATGTCTTAATGTTAAGAAATTAATCTTTGCCTGCCTCGGTGTTTGTTTCCCCCTGCTTAGTGAGTTTAAATATTAGTGGCAGACACTTCTGTAAGCAGGTCGTTTTCCATGTGATACATTCATTTTTGATGATGTATGAATAAATTTCTAGAGTTACCAATAATAAATGTGTGATTTACCATCTGTTTGAAAGAGACCAAGTGATTGCTTCTAGTACTACACCCACGTCTGTGATATTAGAGCAGTTCTTAGTCTTCTGGTGTTTGCAATCTATGGACACCATGTGCAGCCTTGCATCACCTTCACTGCTCACAGGACTTTCCAAGGCACAAAGATAGGTATTAAAGTTTCCAGATATTTCAGTGCAAACTGTGTGCAACAGTCTTCTCAACATCCCTGTTCACAAATCTTTTTTAGCTGTTGCTTAAAACCAGATAGTTCTATTCGTGGTTACGGTGAATTAGCTGTGTAATTTAAAGCCAATAAAGTCTCTTTTATAAATGGCAAATTTGATGCTGGAATTGAGTTGTTCCATAGCAGATAAAATACAATCATGACAACACCAGTTTAAGTATTTTAAAATACATTTTTGAAACATCATATACTTTTATTATTGATGACTGTGATGTGCTGTGAATTTACCCAAAGAGTGATAAAATGTGATATGTTTCCCATTTTGTTCAGTGCAGATGATGACATTTTTGTATGAGCAATAATTTAGTAGCATATCAGATTGACACAATGAATGTGAGAAGAGATATCCTCTTCCCAGGGTTCATGGGTGTTAAAGGAACCTTGTAGTTCACTGAACTTAGTCTAGATTCTTTTTGGAGAAAAATGGCCTGTCACACTAAAAAAAAAAAAATAAATAAATAAGTAAATAAATAAATCTGGCTGTGTAAATGCCATAAATTTGGGAATTTGGGGTGGCTGTCTTGAAGGTGTTTTTTTCTTTTTTTTCTTCCAGAGTAACTTAGCTCTGAAAATCAAGAATACTGAAGGTTACATAAATTAACAACCACCCAAACTAGAAAGATGGGAAAGAGGGGAGGGATGAGGTCTTATCCCTAATTTTTGAAAAGCATCCCATGCTCCTAGCAAAATTAATGCTTAAGAACAATCTCCACATTTCTGTTAAACTCCAATGATTCAAAAGCTTATGGAACCTTCCCTCCCAAAACCTCACTCACTCTGAAATTCTTAGAACAGGATATAGCAGGAGTTGCTCAGGCCCAACTGAAATAGGTCCTGTTTTATGTCAACAACAGTTCTGGGCCTGGCATGCTGTATTCCATGTGCTAGCACGTTTGGTATGCAATTGATGGAATTTTGGAATGGAGAAGACAATCCCAAAACTTCCCTTTTCCACTCTACTGCCTCCATTTTCTCAGATCATCTTTTTTTTGAGATAAACTGCTTTTGAATCAGAATGTCTGTTCAGTATTTTTTTAGATTTCTAATGCTGTCTACTGAATCAGCCGTTCTATAGCAGGATGATTTCCAAGGTTTGGAAGGAAGAGGATAAGTGTGTTTATACAGTACTCCGCATACTATGTTTTAAATGCATTTGGGAGAAATGTCACAATATTCTTAGTTCTTGAGCATAGGGAACTATTGATTTTAGTGTATAATACAGCTTTCATTAAATACTTTTTAATTGTTTAATGTCAGGGTAGTTTATGTAGTCTGAAATGCTCCTGATAACAATAGCTGTCCTTTTTATAACCATTACTTGAAATAAAATGTGACTGCTATGTATAGATAATGAACAACATCTGCTAGCCAGTTGTTAATGCTCTAGTAACAGACTTCTAGTGAGAGATGAGAATTTAATATGAGAGAAACTTCTTACGTGGATCAAAATTAAGTGTGTCTGTGGAAGACGTAGAAGATGAAGAGTGAGAGATGGTGCTCTGTTTCTGTTCTATGTTCAGTGAGAACAGGATGGCTAAATCGTTCAGGCTGTATTGAAATCCTAAGCTTTAGTGAGTGGAAGAGATGGAAGTAGAAATGAAAAACAGCCTCTGTTGATTTTTCTCCAAGTTGCCTTTGTGCATTTCAGTAGTGACTTGCCATGTAGTTTAAACCAGCTGTCTTACAGATTTCAGCAGTTTCTATGTTCCCTGTGAAGCGGGTATTGTAACTTTAAGCACTAACTCATACTTAAAATTTTGTTTAGAGAGAACTAAAATGGCGATGATTCATACAAGTTAGATGAGGTAGTTTATTTGTTTGCAAAATATTTTATTGGGCTCTCTTTTGGGAGTATGATCATTCGCTGTGCCTGATGGGATATTCTTTTGAATTGTCAACATCCATTGTTCAAGAATGCTTTGAAGGTCAGTATGATGATTGCCATTTTTGGAGTTGCTGAGGCATGGATCGTAGACTAATGATAAAAGAAATGTACTTGAAATTTACTGAATGTGGTCTGAATTCAAGTGAGGATAGTCATAGGATGGACTTTAAAGACATTTTGCAAGAGACTGAAATGTTGATAAACAGTGATTACCCACTGTACCAGGAGTTTGACCCAAGTATTTCCAACTTTTGATCACTTTGCAGTTAGCTTGCAAAATGTTTTTCAAATTAAGTTCAGGCAGATTTTCAGAAGAAAAGTAATGAGGAAATGGTCTCCTTTATTTCTACAGTGTGTGCCACTGGTCTGTTAAACGGTGGGTAACAATATGATAAACAGCTGGGGTCAAACCCCATTTACTCAAATAAAGTTCTATCTGACTACCTTGTAAACACAGAATTAAACACCTGTGTTTACGATCTGAACAGCTGTATATGTGTTGACAGTCGATTCATCTGCCCTGGCTAGCTGCTTACTTTAGTGAAATCCATAGAGAAAGGGAGAAGTAATATCTTACTGTTTTCTTCTGCGCACCTCTCCCTTGTTGCCTGCTTTCCATGTGGCATGGAATATGTCAGTCACAAAGCTCTCAGTTCATGGCAGGACTGAGTTACGCTACCATGTTGGATTTTCTTATTATTACTTTATTGCATGGGAACCAGCAGATTTTCCTCAGTTAAATGATGATCACTAAAGATATTTTCTCTGTATACTGAATGTCCTACCAGGGTGAAGTTTGAGCTGTGTGTGAACAAGGTGTGATGCATTAGAAATAGTGTCACTAGAAGGACTGGGGAAGTGATTGTCCCCTTGTATGCAGCATGGTGAGACTGCACCTCAAATATCGTGTTCAGTTTCGGGCCTCTCAGTAAAAAAGGTATATGAAGTTGCTTGAGCATGTGCAGAGAAGAGCAACAAAATTGGTATATGGACTATGTAAAGCAAGACTGATGAGGAGTGGCTGAGGGAACTAAGGTGGTTTAGTATGGAGAAAAGGAGTCTGAGGGGAGACCTCATCACTCGCTACAACCACCTTGAAAGGAAGTTGCAGCAAGGAGGGAGGAGGGTGTTGGTCTGTTTTCTCAGGTGCTCCTAGATGTCTCTGTGCACCTAGATGAAACTTTAAAGCTTTGTATAGCACAGGTGGCTTCTGAGAAAAGGAAAAAAACATGCTTGTAAAGAGGTCTCAGAGTCCTTTCTTCCCTCTGCCATGCCTTTTAAATGTTGTAAAGTCAGAATTTTAGTATATTGAAATCTACAAGCTAGTATTGATGGTTTAACGTTGACTTTTAGAGATATACTTTCACTTCAGGCCTGTCTAGTGTAGGAAGATACTTCTTTTGATTACATGTTAAAATTTGATACATAATAAACTTAGAAATGTTTATAGTAATGGGCCACATTTAGAGCTCTATTTTCAGGCTGAGGTGAATGTTGAACTACAATTATATGGCTGATAAAAGTCCCAGGATGTTGACTGAGGTTTTCCTTGCATCTTGGAAAATGTTCATGTTCACATTCTGAGAAGTTCATATAGTTTGACTGTTATAGAATACTTTAACTACCCTATAGTATAGCACATTTCGTTTCCTGAATAAGTATAAGGATATAATCCATTTGTATTATATTAATATAATTACGTCAGTACTAGATAGTTACTACTTGAATAGTTTAATTGCAGCGTTTTTACCTGCATGACCCACAGAAAATCTTTTTTTTTTCTTTTGTGTGCGAGTGTGTGTGTGTGTGTGTGTGTGTGTGCACATTGCTATTGGATCACAAGCTTGTTACTGAATTATACACATGAAAGTGCAGCATTTGTATTCCTGTGTCAGGTGAGAGGCTTTTAGAACAAAAAGGTTATTAATTTTTCAAGAAGTTCACAGTGATACTGACACTAGCAAGCTTTGTTTTTTCAGTGCATGTCCCCTGAAGCATTTCTGCTCCACCCAGTCATATAAGAGAATATCCTTAGGCTTCCAGCCTACTACATTGCTTCAGAGCACTATTGTAAAGACTGAATAAACAATACTTACCTGATTTCTGGTTAGAAAATAGTTTCAGTCTTTTAGGTAAAATGTGTTTCATGGAAGAAAAAAGGCATGTTGATACTTCAGTACTGTAAGTATCCTCAGTTTGTAGAGACTAAAGGAGGAGAACTGTGGTTTGGGCAAAACTGGAAGTTTATGTGAAATTTCTTTCAGCTGTTAGGTAAAAAAAAAAAAAGGCATGTTTTAGGGCTGTTTTAATCTTCATTCTTCATTGCTTGCCTGGGTTGGGAAGAGGGAGGAATTTTGACTAATTATTGATATTAAACACTTGAGTGATTTATTCACAACTTTGTTTTTAAAAGACTTGCTCAAGGTAAGAGCAAAAATGCAAGCAGTTCTCTCTTTTCTCTGTTTTTCCTACAAAAAAAATTATGTAGCACATAGGTACATTTCAGGGTATATCACTAAGCAGGAAGCTTTCCTGGAGAATCTTGCATATGCTAACCTGTTATGTATTCTCATTTGGAAACATGATGATCTGTTTATTTCTCTGACAGTTACTAGTTTTAACCTTATATATTTCTCTAACAGTTAGTAGTTTTAACGTTATATTTGTTCTTTTGTTCATCACTGCAATTTATTCTTTCTCCTTTTTCTTCCTACAGAAGAGGTGGTGGAAGGAAAAAGTGCCATTCTTATAGGCATGAGCCAATGGAACTCAAATGACCTTGTTGAACAGATAGAAACAATTGAGAAGATGGAAGAAAATCAAGGTAATGTTTACCTTGTTATGTTGCCTTACATGTTAATTTAACATTAATAAGAAAATCTGACTATTGAAGCAATTATGTGTCAGACATTATGTAAATGCTAAAAAGAAGTATAATTTACAATACCCCATAGTTAAAGGTTTTATGTAGACATGTAAGTAATATTTTAGTGCTTGGAAATCACAGAATTGTTGAAGTTGGAAGGAACTTCTTGATATCATCTAGTCCAACTTCCCTGCTCAGGCAGGATCATGTAAAGCACATTACCCAGGATTGTGTCCGGACAGCTTTTGAATATCTTCAGGGAAGGAAACTCCACAATCTTTCTGGGCAACTTGTTCAGCACTCTGTCACCATCACAGTAAAGAAGTCTTACCCATGTTCCAGTTTGGACCTGTTGCCTCTTGTCCTGTTGCTGGGCACCACTGAGAAGAGTCTGGCCCTGTCCTCTTGACACCCTCCCATTTTTTGTATTTGTATACATTGATCAGATCCCCTGAGCCTTCCCTTCTCCAGGCTGAACAGGCCTAGTTCCCTCAGCCTTTCCTCACATGGGAGATGCTCCAGTCTCTTAATCATTTTAGCAGCCCTCTGCTGGACTCTCTCCACGAGCTCCATGTTTCTCTTGTACTGGGGAACCCAGAACTGGACACAGTACTCCAGGTGAGGCCTCAGCAGGGCTGAGTAGAGGGGGATTAACTCTCTTGACCTGCTGGCAACACTCTTGCCTGATGTACCCCACGATACCATTGGCCTTCTTAGCCGCAAGGGCACACTGCTGGCTCATGGCCAGCTTGCTGTCCACCAGGACCCCCAGGTTCTTCTCCACTGAGCTGCTTTCCAGCAGGTCAGCCCCCAACCTGTACTGGGGCATAGGGTTATTCCTCCCCAAGTGCAGTGCCCTGCACTTGCTTTTGTTGCACATCATGGGGTTCCTCTCCACCCACTTCTCCAGCCTGCCTCGGTCTCTCTGAATGGCAGTGCAGCCCTCTGGGGTATCAGCCAGCCACTCTTCCCAGTTTTGTGTTAACAGCAAACTTGCTGAGAAGGCATTCCATCCCTTCATCTAGGTCATTGTTGGGTAAGTTAAACAATACTGGAGCCAGAACTGACTGCTGAGTGACGCTACGAGCTGCAGATCTCCAGCTAGACTGCCACTGATCACAACCCTGTGAGCTCTGCCATTCAGCCAGTTCTCAATCAATCTCACTGTCCACTCATCTAATCCACATTTCCTGATCTTATGTACGAGGATGTTGTAGGAAACAGCGTCAAAAGCCTTGCTGAAGTCCAGGCAGACAAAATCCAATGTTTTCCCTCATCTCTCCAGCCAGTTACAGAATAACAAAATCACAGAATGGCCAAGGTTGGAAGGGACCTCTCAAGATCATCTAGTCCAACCCCCCTGCTCAGTAGGATCACCTACACCACATTGCGTAGGGTGTCATCCAGACGGGTTTTGAATATCTCCAGAGAAAGAGACTCCACAATCTCTCTGGGCAAGCTGTTCCAGTGAGTGCTGTCACTCTCACAGTAAAGAAGTGTTCTCATATTCAGCTGGAATTTCCTGTGCTTCAGTTTGTGCCCATTGCCTCTTATCCTCTTGCTGGGCACAACTGAAAAGAGACTGGCTCCATCCTTGGTTGTCCCATCATAGAAGGCAGTCAGGTTGATTAAGCGTGATTTCTCTTTGGTGAATCCATGCTGACTGCTCCTGATTACCTTCTTGTCTTCCATATACTTAGAGGTGGCCTTCATGATTAGCTGTCCCATCACCTTTCCAGGGATAGAGGTCAGACTGACTGTCTTCTTCCATGACTACTTCTTTCCCTTTTAGAAGACTGGAGTGACAATGGCTTTCTTTCAGTCCTCAGGCACCTCCCCTCTTCTCCACAGCCTTTCAAAGATGATGGAGGGTGACTTAACAATAACATCCTCCAGCTCCCTCAGGATGTGTGGGTGCCTCCGATCCAAGTCCATGGATTTGTGGTATCAAGTTTGCGTAAATGATCTCTAAACTGATACTCCTCAACCAAGGGAAAATTTTCCTTTCTCCATACTTTATCCCTGGTATCATAAATGAAAGATTCTTGAGGGCACGCATTAGCAGTAATGACTGAAGCAAAGACGGCATACAGTAACTCTACTTTCTCTGTATCCTTCATCACAAGCAACAATTTCTTGCAATGTTTTGTAAAAGAAAGAATTCTCATCTGTTTTCTTCTTTTACTTCACTTCTATTCACACATAACTGCTCAAAAGGGCTTTACAGGCAGTGTACCCAACTCAACAGCATTTGATGAGTTGGTTTATGTGTAAGATGCATCTACATTCTGATACTGCTCATCATAGAATGGCTTGGGTTGGAAGGGACCTTAAAGATCACCTAGTTTCAACTCCCTGCCATAGGAGGGATGCCACTCGCTATATCAGGTTGGACATGGCCCCATCCAGCTTGGCCTTGAATGCCTCCAGGGACTGGGGAATCCACAACTTCTCTGGGTGACCTGTTCCAGTGCCTCACTACCCTTACAGTGAAGAATTTCCTCCTAATGTCTAAAGTAAATCTATCCTCTTTTAGTTTAAGACTAATCCCATTTGTCCTATCCTTATCTACCTAAGTAAAGAGTACCTCTCCATCTTTTTTATAAGGCCTCTTTAAGTATTGAAAGGTTGCAATGAGGTCTTTCCAGGTGACATTACAATGTGTGTGTGTGTGTCTATATATATCCTGGGGAGACGTTATATGTATGTATATATATATATATATATGCACATTGCTTAATGTATACTGTAAGCGTACTGTAGCTTTTCGTTCATTGTGCTGGTTTTTACCATTATTGAACAAGGCTGTCAGTCAAGAGTTGAAGTTGGTAAGGAGTGGGGCAGAAGAAGACTGAGCCAGTATTTCATATACCATGTTTTGTTATGTCAGCATGTAATTTCATTGCTTCAGTAGTGCAAAAGAAAGAAGAACACTGGCTGTAATGCACGCTGCTGGTTAGGAACTTTCCTTGATGCACCCCTGCTAAATACATCAGATTTCTTAACAGGTGAGGCAGTTAAAGGCATTTCCTTCTTTTCTCTGCCACTCTCAAATTCAGTCCTACTGATTTGCTACCTGTTGATTTTTCCTTGCATGTGCTCCTCTGTGTTTGTCTTCATAGTTATCTGCCAAATGCTGATAGATCTTATTGCAGTGTTTTTAGTACAGATATTAAGTGCTTTTGCTACAGCTTAATAAAACCGAATAGCAATTAGTGATTTAGCAGTCTTAGAAATGTTTCTGACTAGCAACCATCAGATACAAATGAGGAAGGCAAAGAGAGAATGAGGAGGATGCTTGACTGTATTGTCTCCTGTGCCGCAGTAAAAAGCTATTTCAGTCTTAGCCCAAGTGTTTATAGCCAAAAATTGTAAGCCTAGGTAAACCTGGATTCTCTCATTAAAAACATTATGTAGAAAAGAGAAAGATGTCCTCTATGACGTTCCTGTGAGGAATTTAACTGTCTCAGTGGAAAGATGTGAGGAGTATGGTCTGTTTTTCCAGTTAATATGTGTTTTTTTGCTGAAGCTGGATTTACTTGTGGTTCCCAGAAAATGATGAGTTCATTGACTCTGGTTGCAGAAAGCTTTGTTGCAATTTAATCAGTCTCTAGGACAAATGGTTTTGCTCAGTGGCTATGCAGGGAGTAGAGCACTGACTACTTTTCATGATTTAACAAATCAATTAATAAAGCATATCATTTATGGGATCTTTCAATGAATTAAGATGTATGAGAAGATGCAGCATGCTCTGAGCAGAGCTGAAGACCCACTGGACACTACTTAAGTAATGCTACAGATCCAATGTAAGACATGCAAAGGTTATTGGGAACTTTATAAATGGCAAGTGTGTAATTTAATTCAGTCACTGATTTTCAGTAAGTACAACTGAGAGCACTTGACCATCACAGCCTTTCTCATCAGTGATAGAAATACATCTTCAGGGGAAAACTGGGAGCAGCATTTAAATTGATTAAGTTTTCATTATGGATATTTCCGTTGATGTGAATTTGTGTAGTTACAGGATTGTAGGTAATTGGCATGTTCTTGTTTGATCGTTATTTCTTTTGAGGAAAACAAGTGTGTCTTTGTAAGACATGCTAGAATTAGATGACATCTGGAAATTATGTGCAATCTCTGCTTCTTTTGATTGTCTCCTCTTGCAGTATTCATGCTTTTCAGGAGCATGCAATTACTGGCTTTTGCCAGAAGGAGTACTTAATGTATGAGCATAAATGTGCTTGGGGATTAAGTTTGTGTGCTCATTAAAATGGCAATAGGTGACCTTTTTTGTTCTGAGCCTTCTCAAAATTATAGTGCATTAAAGCTATGAAATTACTTATTTCAATGCTGGTATGAAAAGGAAAAATAAAGCTATCTGTTTTTATCTCTCAAAGGTCCATGTTGTATGACAAGAGATGTGTTGACCTTCAGTGTTTCAAATAACAGATAATAAAGAGCTCATCTAGAAAGCAGTCAAGTTTTATTGCTGTTCTGGTTCATAAATAATTTACTGGAGATATGTGAAAGTGCCTGCTTGCACATGCACATTTGCTGCAGGTTCCAATAAGAATTACTTTATTTCTTAGTTATTTCTTAAGGGGTTTAGCCACGTCTGGGGCCTGACCAAGTAATGCATCTAGGCCAACAGTTATATCCATCCAAAGTAATTTTGAGACATCCAAGAAACAAGTGGAAAAGTGTTTTCATTGCCACCTTTTACACTTCCCCTGCAGTCCATTTGCTCCCCATCCAGACCCAAATATTTAATGCTCTTTGACATCGACTAGCTTTTAGCTGGGTGTTCCAGCAAGGAGCTGATTCATGCAATAGAGCCTGAAGTCCAAACTATCATTTTGTTTATGGAAGTGAGAAGAATTCATTGATGTCGTCATGCTGGCTGACTACAGTATTAGACTCCCACAACATCTACTTTATGTGTTTGCCCCTTAATCCTTTCCAAGAAGCTCTCAACTGTGCCATCACCAACTGCAAGCTCCATACAGTCCAGCCCATCCATTATATACACCAACAACCCCCAGCCTTGCCTGCCCTGCCTGTCCCTCCTGAAGAGCCTATAATCATCCATCACAGCACTCCAGCCACCTGTTGCTTCCCCCCAAATCTTGCTTGTATCAATGATGTCATAGCTCTGGAACCAACCTAAAGGTTCTAACTTCTCTTGCTTGTTCCTCATGCTGCATGCATTGAAGTAGAAACATTTCAGTGTGCTCCAATGTAGCCTGCATGTGTAGCCTCATGGAACAGATTGAAGGATCTCACTAACACAGAGTGCCTCAAACTTTGGCATGCTGTCCCGTATCCCATTCCCCTCTTCGAACCTAGTTTAAAGCTCTTTCAATCAGCTCTGCTAACTTAGGCACAAAAATTCATTTCCCCCTCTGAGAAAGGTGCATCCCATCAGGCAACAGCAGGCCTGATGTCATGTAGACCATCCTGTAGTCAAAAAACTGTCAGAGTTACATATTGATCAGCTGGATCTGCCTATTTCTCTCACTGATACTGGAAGGATAGAGGAAAACAATTGCTGTGCCTCCTGATCCTTTAACTAATTGTCAAGACCCTGAGGTCTCTTTGATCACCTTCGATGACCAACTTTATTGCTACATACATGAAAAAGCAGTAATGGATAAATAATCAGAGAGCCATACCAGCCTAGGAGGTTTTCTAGTAATGTTTCTTACCTGGGCTCCCGGGAGGCAGCAGACTTCCCAATGAATGGGATCTTGGCATATCAGGCCCTCTGTTCCCCTCAGAAGGGAGTCACTGATCTGCATTTTGTTTTCATAATGTAAGTTATCTTGTTACTGGGGGTGGGCTGACTTGCCTTAGACAACCTCTTCAACCTAGATGGATCTTCATCCATACTGTCCTGTCCGTCAAGTTCCCAAGCCTCATACCTGTTGTCTTAAGGGCACCTGGGAAGGCAAGGTAGGCAGGGAGGGGATTCACATGCTGCACTGAGCAGAAAGCTGCTTCCATCCCCCCTTAGCTCTTCAGTCACACCACCTTCTGCCTGGTGGAGAGAGGATAGGGAATTCTTCATGTCATATGTTATGACTGGCTGACACGTCTGTCCCAGGGATGGTAGGGTATGATTCCACCAGTCCATCTGTTTTTCCATCTCCCTGATGCTCCTCAGCCTACCCACCTCCTCCCAAAACTCTGTCACCAGGCTGAGCAGTTCTTCAGCCTGGGTGCACCTCCCACAGTATTAAACTGATGCTGTCAGACACTGACAGAAACCCCAAGCACACCCTGCAGCCTAAGACCTCTTTTTTCAGTCTAATTATGTGTGGGTCTTATCTGCTTTGTTGAATTTTGCATTTCAAACGTTAGTTTAAAAATAAATTAATGATTGGGTCAAGAGATTCACAAGCAAATATTGCAGATATGCCAACTTGGCTCTGAGTTAGCATTTTCCACTTACTTAACAGAAAGGTTCATTTCTTTGCATTAAATGGGTTAGATTATTATTATTATTATTATTTTTAAGATGCTAGTCAGTTGTGGTATGAATACTAACCCATAAAATCTGAAATTATGAGCTATGTTGAGTTGGAGCCATTAAATTCCTACAGGAAATTAATGTTGCTGTGCAAGACAAGGTGCACACTAATATGTTTCATCAAGCTCTGCATCTGGTCTCATCTTTCACTGGATCACTGCTTCAGTCTCCTTTGCCACATCCTCCATATAACTCATCTCCAAGGTTCTCCAACATTTATGCAGTAGTCAAAATACTCAGTATAATGGAAAAATCTGTATGCACCCTCATGGTTCTTTGCTTTCAGTTATGGTGATTTTCACTTTGTCCTGGTGTTCTCTGCCCCATCCTCAGGCACTTTGGCTGCATTGACTAATTTTTTCCACAGTGAATGTTCTGTGTAAACAAACTACTCTCCTTCTCCCCAGTAGCATGTGATCTCTCCTTCCTTGACTCTTTCTGGAGTGTCATGTAATTAATTAAAGGGTGTTTGGACATAACTAAATGTAGTGTTTATACTGCTATTAAATTTATTGCAGTAGCATCTGCCACTGCCTGATAATGTGAAGAATGGAAAACAAA
The DNA here is from genome assembly GCF_965140915.1 of Aythya marila. Lineage (NCBI taxonomy): Eukaryota > Metazoa > Chordata > Aves > Anseriformes > Anatidae > Aythya > Aythya marila. The sequence goes on from NC_139061.1 coordinate 11,776,347, forward strand.
ATTTGGCTTAATGGAATGAACAGTGGAAGGAAAGGATGGAAATTAGAATAGCAATACCATTCCAAAACACATCAGATGGCTCATATGAAAACAGATTTACTTCTAGCAGCAGATTTTAAAGATAAACAGTGAATTGGACTTCTGCTGTCCTTGACATGCAAATCATCCATGATAGCAGTTTATACTAGAGTAGGTTATCCATGTTCAACAACTGCTGTCATTTTATTTTTGTGATGCTGTGCATTCTAAAATACAGCTCAGCAAATGTTTGCAAAATGGAGAAAACTTAAGGTAACTTCTAAGATATTTTTAGCTGAGTGTGAGCTCCTACTGCAAAGAAACTCTGATATCCTTGCTGTCCTTCCACAGATTCCCTTTTTGGTTTTGGACCTGTATTAAGATTTGGTCCGTATGCTAAAATCAGCAGGTGGTCTTACATCATTTTCATTGGGCCTAAAGGTTCCCTGGCTGTCAGTCCCATTCAGAGGGTCATCTCATCTGCAGGTGTAGTATCTCCTTTCCTTTGTACTCCCATGGTTGTTATATTTGACACATATATATATTTTTTTTCTATTTGAAGATAAATTTATATATTTTTTTTTCTATTTGAAGATAAATTTCACTATATTCTTGCAGGGGTAAAGTCACATTCTAAAGTGGAACATGAATGTTGTTTGTTCCAGTGATAACTTGTTAAGTTGTTAAATAAATTCAGGTGATTAGAACATGCATACCGTAAAGCCTGCTAAAGGTACGGCAGCTAATGTTGCAAGACTGGATATGTGGTGAAGAAGATGAAGAAAGATCCCCTTAATACCTTGCTGGTGCTTAGGCACACAACTCTGTTCAGCTGTGCTATACTCTGATGCTGACCATATTAGCAACGTAATCAAAAGGGAGAACAAAATGAGTTATACAAAATACGGCATGGGGGGTGCAAAGAAGATGAAGCCAGGCTCTTTCCAGTGACACCGGGGCTAGATGTAGCATACACAAACTGGAACACAGGAGATTCCATGTAAATATCAGGAAGCACTTCCTTACTATGCAGGTGATGGGAGCCCTAGCACAGGTAGCCTGGAGTCTCCCTCCTTGGAGAACTCAAAAGCCACTTGGACACTGTCCTGGGCACCCTGCTCTGGTTGGCCTACTGAAGCAGGGTAGGGGCCAGATGGACCCCGAGGTCCCTGCCAGCCTCAGCCATTCAGCGTGATTCTGTGGCATCTCAGGAGCATGGATTTGCAAAGATACATGTATGTGTAATGACTGTGTAGCACAGCTGTGTAGTGAAGGTAGTTTTGTAGAGCTTCATTTTCCCTTCCCTTCCCTTCCCTTCCCTTCCCTTCCCTTCCCTTCCCTTCCCTTCCCTTCCCTTCCCTTCCCTTCCCTTCCCTTCCCTTCCCTTCCCTTCCCTTCCCTTCCCTTCCCTTCCCTTCCCTTCCCTTCCCTTCCCTTCCCTTCCCTTCCCTTCCCTTCCCTTCCCTTCCCTTCCCTTCCCTTCCCTTCCCTTCCCTTCCCTTCCCTTCCCGTCCCGTCCCGTCCCGTCCCGTCCCGTCCCGTCCCGTCCCGTCCCGTCCCGTCCCGTCCCGTCCCGTCCCGTCCCGTCCATGTTAAAACTGTACTTCTGGGTGCAGATTTTCAGATTTTCAGAAGAAGACAGTAGACGTTCTTACATTACTGCAGTCTGAGCTTTTGGCAGTGTAGTAATGTTCCAAACACAGTAAGACAGCTGCAGACTGTAAGACTGTGCAGACTGCTGTGTCTGAAATAAAAATCTTTTATGCTTCCATAGACTGATCTGTGCGTCGTAGTTTTTGCAATCTCTTAATACTGCAAGTTGATATCATGCTTATCATGCTTCTTTTTTTTAAAATCCCCAATCAAAGTGAGAAAACAGTTTGTAAAGAAGGCCAGTATTCTGATAGCAGTCTACTTTACCTAGAGAATAGGAACTGCGATTAAAACAGTGCCTGGAATCTATTTTCCAGGCATCTGTAAGATTTTTATGAGTGTGGAGAAAGGAATTATCCTTCAGTCTGGCATTTGATGCATAAAGGAAAAAGCAACCCACCCTCTCTGCTTCCTAAAGACCTATTATTAGAACACAATTTTCAAAGGAACAGGGCACAAGTAATCCCAGGAAATATCTTGTCTAATGTGTTGCACTGTAAAGATAACAGAAAGTGTTTGTGAGCACATGATGAATCATGGGTTTCCTTTTTCAGTACTCTGTTGAAGATAAATATTATGGCTCCCTATAAGGTGGTGCCTCATGGCCCCGAACAACTATTTTTCATGCCTGATGTCATTTTAAAACTAATGTTTGTGTGGTACTGGTTCTGCTTTGAGCTTAGGTGCTAGAAAACTGTCACATTTTTCCAGTGAAGAACCTCAGAGTAAAATGGGTCTTCTGGACAGGCTTTTGGAAACACCACTTTTAAATTGAAGCAGATTTAAAGTGTAGAGACTTCCAGAAAGCAATTATGTTTGCTTGGAATTTCCAGGTTTGTGGGTTCATGTCGTTGCTGTTTGTTAGTGGTGTTGTGTGTGTGTATGCGCTATTTATTTTTGTTTGTTTCACACAAATACTAAATGACAAATCCTTTAAATCCTTGCCTGCCAAAGAGGCCAGAATAATCACCTTACTTTTAAATATAGAGAAACTTAGTCACTGTTCGAATGATTTTCTCATGGCTACAAGGAATGATAATGGCAAAATCTGTTACAGAATTAGTTCTTAATTGTAATGCCAAAGTCTGTGTAAATTTACTTCGTAAATTCCACTGAGGTATAGGAATGAAGGCTATTACGTAAAGACAACCTGGCACTTCTAGTTCATAATTGTTTTCTTTTAAACAAAAGATTACTGTAGATTTAATGTGCCATAGTTCTCATAAAGAACTTTATGGCAGTTTCTCTTGTTTCATTACGTGACAGTGGTTATGTTGAGGCAGATGCTGAGATGCTGGACTCAGCAGTAAATCATCACAAATTTGCCATTTGGGCACATTGCAATAAACATTGTTATTTGTAGCTTTTGATATTCTGTATCTTATACATGAATATTTTGGAGAACAATGGCCCATAAGGTAAAGAAACAAGCATCATGCAATGAGTAGGAAAACTAATGAGTGGAAGCACATTTAACAGATATATTCTGTATTTCAAAACAAACTAGTTTGTTGTTCTTGAGCCAATATTGGATGGTTAATAGTTTGACAGTAGAATAAACAATAAACTCAATTAGATTGGGTGTTAGAAGCCTGTCTATCAGTTTTATTTGTATAGGTTATCAGTTTCTTGTCTTACATAAAAAGTCACTGCTAGGCACTGGTACACTGTGAGCGTCACATTGCTGGGTCCCAGTCAACTTGTTGTCCACCAGGATCCTCAGGTCCTTTTCTGCAAAGGTGTTGTCCACACTGTCAGTCTGGGTTATTGTTCCCCAAGTGCAGGACTTTGCATTTCATTTGGTTACGCTTCATCATATTCCTGTTGACCTGTTTCTTCAGCCTGGTGAGATCCCTCTGAATGGCAGCACAACCATGTAATGTCTTAGCTACTCTGCCTACTTTTGTGTTGTCTGCAGGCTTGTTGAGTGTGTAATCTGTCCATTGTCTAGGAAATTAATAAATATGCTACACAGGAGTGGATCTAGTAGCAACCCCCAGGATGCACCAATGGACACTGGCCTTCAGCTGGACTTACGCTGCTGATCACAATGCCTTAAGCCTGGCAGTCCAGCCAGCTGTCAGTTCATCTCACTGTCCACTTATCTGGCCTGTATTTCCTCACTTTGTTTGCAAGGATGTTATGAGAGACAATGTTGAAAGCCCTGATAAAGTTGAGGTAAACAATATCCACTGCTCTCCCTTCATCCACCAAGCCAATAGTCTCATCAGAGAAGGCTATCAGGTTGGTTGGGCTTGATTTCCCCTTTGTAAATCCATGCCGACTACTGCTGTTCACTTTCTTGTTTTCATGTTTGGACATGAGAATAGCCAGTGGAGTAGCCTATCCAGCTGGTCTGCCTGTTTATTCAGATTTATTTATCTATTATTTATTCTGAATTCTTATAATATACTTATTCACAACTGTATCTTTGGGTCTGTTTAGTTAAACGTGTTGAGGTTTTTTAATCACATTTGTTAATGTTAATACCGTAATTAACAGTATATAGTAATTTATTAGTAATTAATATTAGTATATAGTAGTTTGTTAAGTATGTTAATACAGTTGAGCTAACAGATATTGCAGACCTGCTGTTTGAGGACCAAGAGTGTGCACCTAGTGCCTCTGATGAGGTATTGTAAAACATACGGTGTTTGTCTAGAGTGGTCTGAGTATATAATTGACTGTATTGAAGGTACTGAATCTGCTCTCATTGAAGCCAAAAACACTCTAAATTCTTCTCCAAAGTCAAAGTGGACTTTCCTTGTCTTTATAACAGATGATGAACATATGATCCTGTTGTGATAAAAGGTATTAGGAAAGCACTGTGTTTATCTGTGGTATTTCTTCCTGTTTGTTCAGGTTACAAGGTTTTTTGTTTTATTTTTTTGTGAAAATCTCTTGCTCTAAATTTCTGTTACTTCTGTTGTGCATCTTGGTAATGTAGCACTGCAGTTACTGTAGAACTGCAGTTACTAAAGGAACAGATGACGAACAACATCTGTGCTGGTACTGTACATCTCTGCATAGGGACCCGAGTCTTGTTATAAGTGTTGCTGTAAGAATGGAGGACTATTTAATATGTAGGACTGCAAAAAACCCTGTTTATTGTTCAGTTTATCCATGGGATTTCCTGTGAACAGATCTTTCTGTTTTGAAACTATATAACTCTATATACCCTTGTCTACCCCGAGGGTGCTGAGGGAGCTGGCAGATGTGATTGCCGAGCTGCTTTCCATCATCTGTCAGCTGTCATGGTCAACCAGAGAGGTCCCAGATGACTGGAGACTTGATAATGTGACATCCATCTATAAGAAAGGTCGTAAGGAAGATAAAGGGAACTGCAGGCCTGTCAGTCTGACCTCAGTGCCACGGAAGGTTATGGAACAAATAATCTTGAGGGCAGTCATACAGCATGTGCAAGACAACCTGGGGATCAGGCCCAGCCAGCATAGGTTCATGAAAGGCAAGTCTTGCCTGACCAGCATCATCTCCTTTTATGACCAGGTAACCCACCTGGTGGATGAGGGTGTAGTGTACCTAGACTTCAGCAAAGCCTTGGACGTGGTCTCCCACAGTATTCTCCTGGAGAAACTGGCAGCCCATGGCTTAGACAGGTACGCCCTTTGCTGGGTTAAAAACTGACTGGAAGACCAGGCCAAGAGAGGGGTGGTGAATAGAATGAAATCCAGCTGGCGACCAGTCTCAAGTGGTGTTCTCCATGTGTTGGTATTGGGGCACACCCTTTTCAATATCTTTACTGATGATTTAGATGAGGGAATTGAGTGCACCCTCAGTAAGGTTGCAGGTGACAACAAGTTGGGGGGAAAGTGTCAGTCTGCTTGAGGGTAGGAAGGCTCTGCGGACTGGGCAGGTTGGATCGATGAGCAGAGGCCGATGGAATGAGGTTCAACATGTCTAAGTGCCAGGTCCTGCAATGTGGTCACAACAACCCCGGGCAATGCTACAGGCTTGGGGCAGAGTGGCTGGAAGCTGTGCAGAGGAAAAGGATCTGGGGGTATTGCTCGACACTCACCTGAACATGAGCCAGCAGTGTGCCCAGGTGGCCAAGAAGGCCAATGGCTTCCTGGCTTGTATCAGGAATAGTGTAGCTAGCTGGACCAGGGTGGCGATTGTCCACTTGTATTCTTTACTCTGCTCTGGTGAGGTCGCACCTTGAGTACTGTATCCAGTTTTGGGCCCCTCGCTACAGGAAAGAAATTGAAGCCCTGGAGCATGTCCAGAGAAGGGCTATGAAGCTGGTGAAGGTTCTGGAACACAAGTCTTTTGAGGGGTGGCTGAGGGCACTGGGGTTGTTTAGTCTGGAGCAGCGAAGGCTCAGAGGAGACCTTATTGCTCTCTACAACTACCTGAAAAGAAGGTGTGGGGAGATGGGGGTCAGCCTCTTCTCACAGGTAGCTACAGATAGGACTAGAGGGAATGGCCTCAAGTTGTGCCAGGGGAGGTTCAGGTTGGAAATGAGGAGACATTTCTGCTCAGAAAGAGTGATGAGGCATTAGAACGGGTCACCCAGGGAGGTGGTGGAGTCACTGTCTGTGGAGGAGTTTAAGGAAGGGTTGGATGTGGTGTTTAGGGACATGGTTTAGTGAGTAATACTGGTGGAAGGGGGATGGCTGGACTAAATGATCTTGGAGGTCTTTTCCAATCTTAATGTTTCTATGATTCTATGTCTGAAAAAGGTGAGGAATCCAAGTATTTATGCTATCAATTGTCTTTTTTCTTTTCAGGTGAATTATATAGAGCCTCTTTAAGAAAACAAAGGTTACCTGCACAAGGCAGTATTGAAATACATGAGGACAATGAGGTGAGATTGTTCCCCAAAACCGATTGTGCTGATTTTCAAGGACCAGATATGTGGAAATACTCTCTTATTGTATTATGGAATTGTAAGCCTCTTTGATGGCTTAGTCTTTCTTTTTTATTTTTCAGTAAGTGTGCATGCAATAACTGAAAATCAAAATGAGATTTTTACATACTACATAATTTCACTTAGGTGGAAATATGACCCATTTCTCTCAAAAGATGTCTACGTAGTGCTTCAGGTCAAATACAGGCTTTGAGAAGGAGATTTTGTAGCAGTCAGAAAATTGACAGTAACAAAATTACTTTAGAAGAAGCAAAGAATCTAAACAAGTTATGCTCCTTCCAGTTGACTGATTAAGGTCCTCTGCCCCAACACAGGACAAGAAACAGAAATGTCTACATTTCCGTATTTCAAGAATCCGAGGCCAAATGTCCCCAGAAAATGCTGACAGTCTTTGACATCAGATGTTCTTTCAGTTCAGCCCTTTAGCTCCTTGTCTTAGTCATGACTGAACTGCTGATTACAGGCAAATTTTTTTTGTTCCTTTTGACTCCTTCTGTGAAAGCTACCTGTTAAATACAACTGTGCTGATAGACGTTTTTAACAGTTACTTGAGCAATATTGACTTGCTTGAATTTTTACCTCTGTTTTGAAGCCTTCAGTTACACCAACCTGTCAACAGTGCTACTTGTTTACAAGCTGGCATTGGCTGTGGAAAGAGCTACTTTGAGCTTTTAAAGGGAATTAAACTCCTCTTCTGAATAAATGGATGGGGAACATATGGAGAGGGAAATTGTAAATTAGAGCAAGAAAAAGTGGAACCTCAAAAACTCTCTTTTTACTTACCAGCATATCCAATACTGAAAGATACATGCAGATCAGCAAAATGCCTTCAGAGGATGAACATGGGACTTAAAATGAGTAATTCTACTGGAGACTAAAAATCATGGGCTGAACAGATATAATGGCTTTGTGGAACAATTTAGAATTCTCTCGTTTTCAACCATTTGTCTGTCACCATTCTACAGGTGCTGAATTATGTATTTTTTACTCATTCATGCCAACATCTTTTCCACCCCTGCACTTCTACTGCTAAACTCCAGGCTGAAATGTATCTGTGTGCATTTATTTACTTGTCAGTTTTTCTGGTTAATGCTTTGTTTGTTTGATTAATTTTGTGTGTGGTTTTTGTTAAACTCTGAGCAGTTCTTCTCATTTTATATTTACTATTCAAGATTGTGGTTTTGGTAGCAGAGCTGAAGAAGGAGATGCCTAGAACATTGCCTGTTTGCAAGTTGCCATAGTTAATTTAATAAAAGATATGACCTCATCCTGCAAAGTTTTTCCTCTCTTGCACGAGGTATGCTAATATTGGCCAGTTTCTTTGCAAAAACAAAATACTGTGATGGGAAATGCAGTCCTGAGACCTGAGAGTATAACTATCTGAGCTGGTCTATGTTCAAAAGCCCATTTTTAAAAGGTGCTATGTAAGCACATAACTCAAGCCAGTCTTTCCTTAAACAGCTTGCAGTTTAGATAGACTGATAAAGAAAAAGAGAAGAGACATCATCAGAATATAGCACATGAGGGTACAAACCTACCTAATAGATCATGATCACTTCGTAAGACTGGGGTCATAGTAGAAACTAAACTTACATAAATTAATTAAAAAGATGTTACTGAAAATAAATGGAGCTTATTTCACAATATAATATTTGATTATTTTATTTGAACTTCTTTCTCGGTAGATCACCCAAGGTAGCAGTTAACAATCCTCAAGCAAGTACAAGAAGGAAAATAGTTGTCAAGACTTAAAAACAGAGAATTTCCTAATCTTTTCATGTATTAGTAGGTCTTTCTTTGAATGAATACGACTGTCAAAGTTTAAAGAAGAAAAAAATGTGTAACTCTGAAACATGCAAAATGCTTTTCCAGTTTCAAGTAGATAGATAACATATTTTTCTACGTAGCACATGACCTCACCTTCCATGGTAGATTATTGTCTGTGTATTGCATGACAATTCACATACTCACCATTAGCAACAGTTCATTTTTTACTCTCTCAGTAAATGTCTTGTACGTTAACCTCCCCACCCCCTTTTTTTTTCTTCATTTTAATAAGTTACCATTCTCAGAAGGCTTCCAGTTTCAAAACTCTTACCAGTTGCTTCTGCTAGATGCTTTCATGGGCATAAATGAAAACATTGGCAAATGTGTTCATTTGTTTTCCTTTAAAGAACCTGTGATGATTAGAGTTAAAATGTTTCCAGTAAATGCAGCAGCCCATTTCACAATATCAAGACATTTTCTTAGGCTGCCTGTGAATGTTGGACATCTCCAGTCTGGACATATTTCCAATAGCTTTTGATGTGCACAAAGCTATAGTCTTTGTTGGTCTACACCTGACCTGTAAGAGTTTTCTGGCAGAGCATAGTGTGCTCTACCTGGTTCAGACATACTTAAATGTGTTGTGTCCCATCCCATCCTCCCTACCCAGCAGATAACACAAAGGTCACAGTGGGGTGGGAAAAGGAATCAATTCTAATTGCTTGTGAACATTAACATTTAGACATAAGGAAGAAATTTGTTACTCAGAGGGTGGTGAGGCACTGGAACAGGCTGTCCAGGGAAGCTGTGGATGCCCCATCCCTGGAGGTGTTCAATGCCAGGTTGGATGGGTCTTTGAGCATCCTGGGCTAGTGGAAGGTGTTCCCGCCCATGGCAGGGGGGTTGGAATTAGATGATCTTTAAAGTCCTTTCCAAGCCAAACTATTCTGTGATTATGTGATTAACACCAAATATACCAACACTGTCCCTAAAAAGGCTTCCTCCTTTCTTATTTCCTTTTTTCTCACAGGAAGGAGTTAAACACCAGAAATGCAAAACTCATGTGCTAATTCTGATCCTACATGGTGGAAACATCTTAGACACTGGAGGAGAGGACCAAAGCAGCAAGCTGGCAGACATCAACACCTTCAGTTCTGTGTTTGAAAAAGTCACCCAAGCCCATTTCCCTTCTGCTTTGGGACACATCTTAATCAGACTTGTTCCCTGCCCTGCAATCTGTTCAGCAGCCTTCTCTCTTGTTTCCAAGTAAGCTTATTTCATTTTCAAATGTTTGGCTTTGCAGTTTGGTTTTGAAAGGTTTTCTATGACCTGTGCTTTTCATATGAAATGCCATGAATCCTTTTTAAACTTTTGCTCACTGAATGACTTAGTATGATCTTTCATACTCTGCTACATGGATGTGTTAGTTTAAAAACAAACAAACAAAAAAGCAAACAACAACAACAACAAAAAATTCATGGTGGACTACAGACTATCATCCACATGCATCCAGAAGAAAAATAAAATCCAGAACAACTGGGCAGAAGAAGAAAACTATGATTATTGTTAACTTTTCCTTCGTCCATCCTTTAAAATCTGATTAAAAAATGAGTAGTCAGCATTTATCTTCTTCTAAAATGTGAAGCATAGCTAGAACTGCCAACAAATATACCAGCTGACACTTCTGTATCTGATTTGTCTGTTCAATATTTGAGCATTGCAGAGACAGGATGTTATAGAAGACCCTTCTGATAGTTTTAATGTTTTTAGATTTATAAACAAAAATGGCATATTGGTAACATTGGTTTAGGAGTTAAGTGGAGATTGGGAAGCCTTGCTGAGAAACTTAGACTAATTTAACAAAATTATGCTTTGCACTGGAGACTGAGAATAGAAAGAACTACCTAGAATGTTAGTGATTTAACACATTGTCTTGGTGAGAGAATTTACATATGAATATGATTTTTACCCTTTAACAAGAGAAAAAAAAAAGTAATATCTGTTTATTCCCAATAGCAGCTACTACTCTTTGAAACCCTGTAGTGTTTTGCAGTGGGGTATTAATTTATTGCCATTAACCTATAAGAATGCAGTATAAAGCAGTCTTGAATGAACTACAGAGGATGCATCTCTAAGAAACAGTGCCTTTGGCTAATGAAGGCTTCAGTTCAAAATGCAACTAGGATTTGGTTGCATGCATAGTAAGGGGGATCTGTCCTGTTTTTGGCTGGGGTAGAGTATATTTTCTTCATACTTGCTGGTATGGTGCTGTGCTTTGGATTTAGGATGAGAACAATGCTAATAACACACTGATGTTTCAGTTGTTGCTGAGCAGTGCTCGCACAGCCAAGGACTTCTCAGCTTCTCTTGTTGCCCTGCCAGCAAGGAGGCTGTGGGTACACAAGGAGTGGTGAGGGGACACAGTCAGGACAGCTGACCCCAGCTGGCCAAAGGGATGTCCCACACCATGTGGCCTCATGCTGAACAGGAAAACTGGGGGGGTTGGCTGGGGTGGTGGCCATTTCTTGGAAATGGGAATTGGTTTGTGGGTGGTAAACAGTTGCATTGTGCATCACCTGTTTTGTGTATTCTTTATCATCATCATAATTTTTTGGGGGCGGGAGGGGGGGTGTTGTTTTTTTGTTTGTTCATTTTGTTTTGGTTTTCCTTCATTTTCTGTCCTATTAAACTGTCCTCTCAACCCATGAGTTTTACCTTTTTTCTGATTCTCTCCACCATCCCACCTGGGGGGAGGGTGAGCGAACAGCTTTGTGGTACTTAGCTGTCTGACAGGTTAAACCACAGCACTTCTTAAAAAATAAATCAGTTTTAAGACACTGTGATCTTTTCTGGGCTATCCTGTAGGTTTTGAGCAAATCACTTACCTCTACTCTGAGTGTGCTTTTTCAAGTAGGCCAGCTGGGGATGCTTATAACATACATTAATAATTATATGTTTTGAAATTCCTGTGTGCATGCTTGTGCAAAAGATACTGGTGTGGTGAAAAACTATTATTACTATTAATTTTAACAATTGTTATATGTATGGCAGTAACAATTTCAGATATGCACTCTTTTTGACAATGCTGTGAGACTTCAAAAATGACATGTAGCAGCTCCTTTTCTCTGTTGTTATTTATCCCTGTGGTCCAAGTGAAGTGAACTTCAAATAACAAACAGATTTTTTCACTGCATACATCCACTTCAGTGCCTGTTCTTCCTCAGTTACTTTTTCAGTCCTAGAATTCAATCAATAGATGACAGGACCTTTTCAGGTAACACTTTTTGCCTTAGTTGTATTTTCCCTGAGATAAGTATTTTAGACAGAAGTGTGCTAATCTTGTCAGCACGACAGAGAAAGGAGGAAAAAACATGCTCTTAGGCCTGATTCAACTCTTCTACAAGTGTAAATCAACAGTAACTACTGAACTCTATACTGATGGCAGAGGAGACTCAGACTTGGCTGATTTCTTCTTTTCTAAACAGAGGGAAACTTCTGTTGGTTTTGTCCAGGGTTTCCCCTAAGTGACAGTCACTTTTATAGCCTTTCTTGCAGTATAGCACCTAAAGTTACATTTGAACTTGTAGAGCAGATAATGCTGCAGAAGAGGAGAGGATGTGAGTTTTCTACAAACGCGTTTTGGGCCTTAAGAAATGGGAACAGTGATGATTACTGCCCAGATGACAGGGTTGGAAAGGAGGGGTTAGAGTATAGGTTAAAGTTCTGAAATACCAGCTGGACTCAAAGCTAAGACAGCATGCAGGAATAAAAGGGGGCAATGTGTAGACCAGACTGCTAGAAGGTATGCCTGATTGTTCACATCAAGGGGGAATACACCAAAACAACTGGGAAAGCAGTATGTGTGTCCCAGTTGCTGCCCTGCAAGGAAAGAAAACTAATAGTGGAAGAGGAGTTGCAACATCAAGAGGTGTTTGAAGGATCCCTCTGCAAATGAGCCATTTATTAACACGGGGATCAGAAGTGTCTCTTAGATATCCACATAAGGCAGTGCCTGCAGGGCTCAACTAACTGGAAGAAGAGCTGGTAGAGTGGAAGGGCTGGTGACAACCCAAATGAAGAGAGCTCCTCCCTTCTTTTGCTTTGCTTTTTTTTGATTCCTTCTTGTTGCAGCCATCAATGCTCAGCCAAACTGAAAATAGCCAAGGTAGATTTTTGAGTGTTCAGTTGAACCATTCCCAGCACTGAAATACAATTAGTACTGCCAAGGTATGTTCTTGCCTTGAATCACTTGTAATGCATCCATTTGGTGCTGACAGAAGGAGAGATGATTATCGGCTCTCGCAATTTTGCTTCATGCCAGCAGCTTTCACAGTCAGAACTGAAGGAAGCAGTTGTGGAACATAAATTTGTGGTAAACATCCCACTTAGCAAACTGTGGGTGAGGAGGTGTGTTTTCAATTACTGAAATATTCATCGGGTGTGAGCCAGATAAAGCAGCAGCACAAGATTTCATGTTTGGTTTGAATGTATCCTGAATTCTGTGAATGTGCAAGCATAGTGCATGCCAAGGTAGAGCAACCCCTCTGTTTGCCTTGGCACAGGTTTTGAATTACAATGCGTCTATGTGCTGAGTATCTGGGTTCAGACTAATGCCACTGGGACCTTTCATCTGAACACGCACAGGCAGTTCTCCTCCCTGTCTTGCAAGGAGGGGGGTTAAAGAAAAGGGATCTTTCAGGGAAAATTCACTCCAACCAGTAAATGTTTTAGATTGTTTAATCTGGTCTGCTTCCATCTGCTCCCATCACTTTCAGTTTCCTGTATCTATTGTAAATCAGAAAGACACTGCTTATGCAGCCTGTGTGAATCTATAACGTATGAGTGATGTCCTGTGACACCTTTGCTGCTAAGGACAGGTAAGGTTTAAAACTAAGTTCCATTGTAGTTCCAACTAGATGGCTTGTGAGCCATCTCTTCCCTTTTCAGGGAAACATGTCACTGAGTAGATCAAAAGTTAGGCTTTTTAATAGATTGATTTGATGAGCATACATTGATTCACATCTCAGACTGAACCTTCTAAATTACAGAGTTAGCCAAACTGGGTAACAATTGCAATTTATTTATTTATTTATTTTAAGAAAAAAGCTTACATTGTAGCAGGCGAAGGGGCAAAAGTCAATCTTAACAGGCATGGGTCACTGTAAGTTGTTTGTCTAGTTGTTGACTACAATGGCTTCTGTTTACTTCTTGGTTTGAATAAAACCTTATGTAGCTGACTAAGCATGACTATTAAGCATGTACATCCTTAATAGTTTTGAGTAGGCATTTTAGGTCTCATAGACATTTAAATGGATGTACAGAGTTAAGCACATGCTTGAGCATTTTTGTGGACTGTCTCATTCTTCTGTTATTAGTCTTCTATGATTAGAGTTGAGGCATAAACTGGAAAGCCCATCTCTTTCTTTGCACAGCAAAGCATAAAGAAAGAGCATTGTTAGAATCTGATTACACAATAAAATAATTTAAAAGACAGGGAAAGTCTTTTAGCGAAAGAGACATTGCCTCTGAACTGTTTACACTCTTTGGTCCAACATACCTTAAACCTAGTGAGGGTCTTGAAAACTGGCAAAATCTATTTCCAGAGCAGTACCAGTTTTTTGCTATAGGGCATTATGTAAAACAGGGATGGTCTTAAGAGGAATTAATGCAAATGCTCAGCCTGGAAAAATCCAAACGTAAATAAGTGACTTCACTGTACAGCAACAAGTGTGTACAAGACAAGGTAATTTTCTAGGTGTTAAAATTTCATCTCTTTTAATAAACTATTAAATTGCACAAGATGCATTTTTCAGTTAAGAATTAATGCTGCCTAATTCTGGAGTTGGTATCAACTCCCTGACTGAAATTCCATTTTTAATGCTTGTGGATGACATTGCTACTGTATTTAAGAGTTTAGCTAGTTTTAACCCTGTGAGCTAAGGCAGTGAGATGTCTGTGAAATTTAGGCACAGAGGAGCTAGACACTTGCTGAAGGTAAGAAATCTGTGGCAGAATTAGGTCTTGAAATACGTTTGTTGTTACTACACCAAAGAATCACTTTCCTTTACCTCCTTGCAGACCAAACCTCGTGTTTAAACAAGAACCAGACAGGAAAGTTAATGACCGCAGTGGAGCACTACGTTGTTTTTGTCTCATATATATAGAGGTAGTATTTTCTTGAGATTTTCTTCCATTTCTTAAATTCTTAAAGAACTGTGCCAAGAAATATGGTTATCCAACTAAATTACTGACAGTACTTTGCTCACAACTGCAAAATGTTATCTTGTTCCCACTGTTTGTTTGCCTTTAGCAGTACTGCAAGAAGTGGGAGAGAAAAGCCTTACCTGATTGAGGTGAAACATACTTTGCCCCTTGGTTGTCTGTGTAGTGTTTTATCCTTTCATTATTCACCAGTGGGCAAGGTCAAGGTTTGATAGTTATCCAAACAAGTGTTCCCCCATAGGTGATTTTCCCCTCTGCTGTCCCCTTTCACCTCTGCTGTGGCCAGAGACTGACCTAAGGAAATTATGAGGGACCTGTGTTTCATCTTCACCTGTATTTAGCCACATGCTTTCTACATTCAGAAAAAGTTTCTTCCTTTTTCCTCCTTTCTGTTGCTCCTGCTCTGCTTGAAAATTACCAAATCACTGGAGTGTGTCAGCAATAGTCAAGTATGGAAACGTTCTGTGAAGCTGAGGATATGAATACAGACTGACCTTCATACTTGAGCATTGCAAGTCATCTTTTCTTCTTCTGTTACCCTGGTGATAGCCCTGAGGATGAAGATTTTAGCAGAGACACAGACTTTAACTCCAGTTCAGGGAGCTCACTTTTCAATATTGTGATAGCCTACAAAGTTCCTAAAAATAGTGACTGCAAAATAATGTTGAAGTATATTCAATTTGCTTGCCTATGGCTTTGGATGAACTTTGGATGTGCTGAATTGTTGAAAACACTTCTTACTGGACAGTCAGCTTACTGGAAGAGAATCTGGCACACAGTAATGTGACTTTCACCTTTGACTCCACTCATCAATAAAAATCAGTTGAGACATGACTGACAGATTTTCTGAAAAAGTTGCAGGGTACACATCCAAACTAAAACAAAACTGGCATTCTGACAAATTTAAGCTTGCATTTTCTATCAAGTTTCCACCTTTTTGCAAAATGTTACTCTGCAAACAATTACATGTAATTTCAGAACACAGGCAATTCTGTTCCAGCTGTTTGAATGGGCGGAACATTGGAAAAAATGTTTTTATACACTTTTGAACAATGTGCCTGTCACATGTTCTGTGAAACAATACTTCATTGTGATTATTTGATCCCATTTTTTAATGTAGTGAATTAGTATATGGGGGGGAAGCTAAAAGGGAATAATAATCTCTTCATTCATCTAAATTATGTCTACTTTTACATGTAAAAATAAGGTTGAAAAATTGCACCATGTGTGCTTAATTACAGGAATGCCTTCTAGCATTGTCTCAGTTTTGTAAAGCAGTAACTCCATGATTGTTAAGCTGTTGAGTGTTGTGAGAAAATGATCCTTCCTGTACTTTCATTGTCAACTGCAATAGCCAAGCCCATTTCTGTTAATAAGTAACTGTTCATTAACTAATGCTGTATGATGCCTTTTGCATTTTTCCTGATGATAGCATGTTCTTCTTTAGCCTAAATCCCTACAGCTATGATGAAAGCTGTCTCAGCAGCAGTGAAGACCACATCCCACTGGCTGCCTTGCCCTTGCTGGCTGTTTCATCCCCTCAGTACCAGGATGCAGTTGCCATGGTGATTACTAGAGCAAACCAAGTTTACAATGAATTTCTCAAATCTGCAGATGGGGTTGGTTTTAATGGACAGGTAGGACTATTCTTCTCCTACATCAAAGTAAAATTCCTTTAAAGTAAGACTGTTTCTTGTTAAACCACTTCTGATCTGTGTTGATGGTTTTGAGTTATGAGTGTGGGAACAATACTGTAAATGTGATGTATATGAACATTAGCTTGGAATTGTGCCCAGCATGAGAAAGACCCTTCTGGAATCCTATGCAGTATTTTACCTGGACTTACTCAGTTGGTAGAAGATATTATACCTTCTCCCACGACCATTTTGAGTCCTAATCTCTTGTTAATTATTGCTGTGAGCTCTGGTAATGTTTAGGAGCCTTAGTTGTGCAATAAGAGTGTATTATGCTAAGCAGTGAGCAAGCCTGCCAACTCAAGACAAGTGCTAATCTATGTTACCAAGTTCATCATCACACACCTGCTATGGATGTTGGAAGAATTGGGACATTAGCACATCTCTGACTAAGAGCAAAAGGAAATTTAACAGTTATTATTTATTTTTTGCCTCCATCACAGTAGTAGTAAAGCAGTTGACAGTAAAGAAACCCAGAAAATAAATATTCAGTTGCTGACAGTGTTGCAGGTTTCTTATGCAACTCAGGGATGGTCATTTATTTTTTTCAGTCTGATCCACTCCCCAGTGAAGTCACCTGCAGATTTCTTCCAGCTGACATATGTCACAGTTATTGTTCCTACTTCTCCATCTCTAGACTAGAAAAAGTAGTACTTTCCTGCTTCACATACAATAAATATGGTACTGCTACCCTCTATAAATTACTGATTATTTTTTTTTTTTGTGATGGGGCCCTATACATAGCTGCAAACATTCACTTCCTTAAAGTACAATGACGTCCAGACTGCAGAACAAAAGAAAAAAACAATTCAGAATATAGTATAATCTTTGAAGGAAAGCATGTGTCTTATAACACAGATTATTTTCTGTAGCAATAATAAGATTATGCTGTGGCATTTTTAGACTACAATTTGGTCTGAAGCCAGTTTTACTGTTCACAGCAAGCTATTCTTGCTTGAAACATGGAAACAGTCTATCTTCAGTGATAGAGCATTATAAAATGTGAGATTATGAAAAGAGGAATTATACAAGTTACAGAAATGATTGTAAAAATAATTATCAGTAGAATTTTTTTATTTGACAAAGAGACAAAGAAATCTCCCTGTTTTTTGCTGCAGACTCTGAATTAGTATTATACGTGCAGAAGTCATGACCCCTGTACACTCCACAGAGTTCTTACCATCAACAAATACCAGTATTATTAGAATGGAAAAGTGACTTCTCTGTGCTGTCTGCAGTTCTTTGCTGTGTTCCTTAGATAGAAATCTCAGTTCAACCTCTGAATAAATCATGCATTTCTAAAATAGATGCCATATAACCCGACTCCACCCTGTGTGTCTCTTTTCTCTCATATTTTGGTCTCTTTTGTCCATTTATATTGAAAGTTCATCAGATCAAAGGCTGCCCATTAGATTTTATGCAGCATCTGGAACAAATTATCTCCATTACCTTAGTGCCAATAGTAGTGAGGATTAGAAATGGAATGTAAATTCATGGAGATATCATTAATCTCCAACAAAATATGTTGTTGGTTTTAATAAGGCTACCGGTCTCCATGTGATTTTCAGTTCTTTGTTGACTTCATTGAATGTTAATAAGAATCTGAACATCAGAGATTAAATCAGCATTTCGGTTAATTATATATTACTTTAGAATTAGAGTTATCTTAGGATAGATGTTACCTTCATGTATTTTGATATATATATTTTTTTAATCCTGAGAAATGTGTTTTTAACTGTTAACTCTCAGTTAAGAGAGCCTGGTATATGGAGATACACTGAGAGGGGCTTGAGGTTATTTTCCTACCTGCATCTCAAAGTGCTCTCTTTTCCTAACACAGTTCACTTTGAAGGTATCATGCACAACATTCTGGTATTCCAATTGTGTAGTTTGGTGTTGTAGCCAAGATGATTTAAGGCTACAAGCAAGTTAAGGTCTGTAAGGAGAAGTAATTTCTTCTGTTAAACTGATTGGAGTTGGGAACAACAGACTGGGTGTGTTCTTCAGTTTGAGAAACATACAGAATAGGTTGCTGAAACTGGTGGAAGAGAGCAATTTGTTAACAAGGAGAGAGGTATTAGAGCAGTTATACCTCACAAGAAAGAGGCAGGGGGACAGGGTGAAAGAATTGTCTCCTTGTGGGGCTGTTAAGCACAATCAGCTTGTGAGGTAGATTCTAATGTTCCTTAAAATTACTTCAAGTACCAAATTGCCAATTTTAATATCTCATTTATTTTAATTCCCAGGCCCGTATTTTGAAGGTAGCTTGTATGTTGATATTAAATGTGAAGCAAGAGTGAGTCTCATTTTAATACCTCATTTAAAAGTTCTGTTCCCTTGTCCTGACAGGGACAATACCAATTTGTTTTTAATTAGTTGAAATCTTCTACCCTATCTGACTGCAGGAAATGTTAGGTAGCTTAAAATCTGTAAGATGGTTCTCTAGTGATCTGGACTTTTTAAGCTGGAAGCAGGCTTTAAGTAGGTGAAAGAATTCTGGCCCATTTGGAAGAACTCCTTGCTGGTCAGAACAGCCTCTGGGACAGATATTCTTGGCATAGGGCATATGTCTGTAGATCAGTTCCTCAGATGAGAGGAGACAAAAGAAAGTGACTACACGTTTTCAGCTGCAATAGGAACTACACTCTAAAAAAAACAGGAACAAGGGTGTAAATTAAGACAGGAGCTCCTATGCAGTGCAGTGATGGTTTTTGTTTCTTGTAAAACACTTGCTACATCCCACAAAGTATATTTTTATTTCCTCAGGTGTGTCTTGTTGGTGACTGCATTGGAGGAATTTTGGGTTTTGATGCCATCTGCTATAATGCTAATAGAGCTGATGAGAGTCGGAACAGTAGCAGGAGAGGAAGCATCAGCAGCATCCAGGTGAAGAGAATAAAATCTACTAAGCTGAAATCCTATAGATTCATTCCCTGGGGGGACAATTGGAAATTCAGGTCCATATAAAACAGAAAAAAATCAATGATTTGGTAAATTGCAATGATAGCACAGGATTTTTCTCACATATCAAAAAATTGCCATCTGAAAATAAAGTCTGCATATTCAATTTTATGATGCATAAAAATCACTAGTGAAGGCTTTATTGGTAGATCTGTAACGTTGGGCTACAGAGTGTCTTTTATTGCATACCTAATCCCTCACTGTAGATGTAAATGTGTCATCTCAGTAATCACAGGCTGCTGTTTTTCCAAAATCTTCTTTTTAAAAAAAAAAAATACTGAATTCCAGACGCTATGGAATCAATTATGCTAGTGCCTAGGGGTAGTCTAACATTATAATATGCTCATGAATAAGTTCTACTGACTGGTGAAAGACTGCCTCCTTTTTGATGAGGAATTAAGTCACCTGAGGATGTGTGAATGGACCACTGAGCATAACTGAGTCTCTAGATGAGTGCTGTATTTGGGGTGAAGGGATGATTAATTCTGTGGTCCAGGAAAGATTTTATTGTAGGAGAAGAGCATTTTTTTTAAATTCTACTTGCATATAGGAAGTATGACTGTGTTCTCCACTTAAGAAAGAAAACTGGAGTTTAACTAATCTTACGTACTTCAGACTCAAGTGGATATGCAGAGTGTTGGAGTTGACACTGGATGAGGTGCCTGCACTCCATTCTTTGATGGTTTTGTGACACTGGCTAAATTGTTTCCTCTTATGACTCTTCAGTTACCTCTCTCCTCAAAAATGGGATCAATTATACCAGCCTTCTCAGTTCATTCAGAGTGTGTTACAGAGTAGCATGTGAATATGGTAGCACTCTCCAGCGAAGACACATCCTCTAAACATTTCCAGGAGGCAAGTTTTTCTCTGACATGATTGTGGAGTCTCAGCAGGAAACCTTTGACAGTGCCAGCACTGAGGATAGTGTGTTGCAAGCAACATAAACGGAGAAATTGACCTGCTGGAACCCAGTCCTGCAGTGAGACTGATTATAGAAAAGTTGCTAATCAGTCTGAGAGCAGGGATCAGACTTTAGGAAGACAGGTTCTTTTGACTTCACTGCTCTTGCTTATAGTTTCAATTTTCCTTCCTTCTTTTCCATGATATCATAGAGCTTCACTTCCCAAGTCTCTCCCCAGCTTTTCCTTCTTCTCCTCCCATTTTCATCTCTAATAGTCTGTAAATTCAGAAGAACTAATAATTCCTTTCATTCCTTGTCTTGTCTTCCTGCCCATTGTTCCCAGCTTGCTCCTGTGAAACACAATCAGGATGCCCCTTTTACTTTTTTTTTTTTCCTTCCTTGGTATCGCCTGTAGAAATGGATCTCATTGGAAGGCTTTGAAGCACAGAAATATGAGGGAAATATTTTACAAATGTCAGAGGCATTTGTGAAATAAAACTAACTGGAAATAAGGATGAGACTGGGGTACTCTAAACCAGTTAATTGTATGCTCTGGTTATGAACCCTGAAAATAGAGTAAATAAGGTACCTTCAAACTCTGGTTATTTCAAAGTGGTTTATAACAATAACTATGATTGGTGATGCAGTGACCATTACATTCTCTGAATAATTCACAGTTTCAGGCTCTATAATAAACTATTTTTGGGGAGAGAAAGAGGGACTGATAATTTGTCACAGCAGTGTAAATAAGGAATTAGAGTGGTACATTCAGTACTATCACAGGTGAATATTTATTGTTTTGTGTTGCGGTCTTTTCTGTTTTTTTAGTTTTCAATATACACTACATATCAAGTGAGGCTTATGTGTAATTAGTAGTGATTTCCACAGTATAGGCAGAAATGTAAGTTATTACTGAGATCATGATTGTTACCTGTACATGTCTTTCAGGGGCAGTATTTAAAAATGTGTCTTCATGTTCAATAAAAGAACCAGCAGTAGAGCAAATGTCACTCTGCTCAGACCAGATTAGTAACTCTTGCCCTATAAAAATCAATTACATTTTTAAAAGTTAAAATGCTTAGCAAAAAAGCCAGTGTTATCATCATCGTCACCATCATCATACCACTCCGAGAGATTTTTAGGTATAGCAGGATGAAATGACCTTCATCAGTCATTGGAGGTGGAAACCCAAAGTCTTACAATAGCAAACTCTGCACTGGGTTGGGAGTACTGTATCTGTTGCTGTCTTGCTGCAACAGCTAAAATACTCACCATCTTGAAGCAGACAACCCTTCATTAGGACAAATAGAGAAAGGTGATGATTTGAACCACATGGATAAATAATACATAAAAACCAACTGTGGATGACTGATTCAGATCCTAATTATTGATTGCATTTTACTGCAGATAGGATTTTAATTGTGGCATTTGGGGGCATTGAGAGAGCTCGTGTCAAAGGAATAACAGGCTTTTAATTGTTTGAAATGTAGCATATGGTCTTTACACTGATCATATCAAACTTCTACTGTATTACCTGCTGTGTTTTTAAGTGGTTTAATATATTTTCCAGAAATGTTTGACACACTTTGATCTGGCTGATACAAATGCTGAGTTGGCAAAGTTTCTTTCATGGTATGCAAGAAAGACCATCATGAAGGTGAACCTAAATGCTCCAACCCATGACATCGAAATTTAGCCCCTTGCAAAATATGACCTGAGGTTATCTTGTGATGCAAGAGAAGAACACACTCTCTGCAAAGAGAATCTGTTAGTGAAGCTTAGTGGACAAAAGTGAATTGTTGCTGCCTTTCAGAGATGAAGACATTAGCTTCCATTAGTAAGCAGTCTTACCAGCTAGTTCTGTGGTGTCACA
Organism: Aythya marila; assembly: GCF_965140915.1. Classification (NCBI taxonomy): domain Eukaryota; kingdom Metazoa; phylum Chordata; class Aves; order Anseriformes; family Anatidae; genus Aythya; species Aythya marila. Next base: position 11,798,321 of record NC_139061.1, read on the forward strand.
AGCTAGTTTTTGAATACTGTGAAGAAATAAGAGTGACTAAAACAAGTGTTTGGTTTTACATTACTATCATCTCTATGCCTTTTCAACAACTAGCCCTCTTCCTAAGGCCACCAGTAAATCAACAGTCCTACACCAAAATGTTTCATGATCTTGAGATTTTTTCATCTGCTTTTTTTCTCTGGCAACATCAAGGATTCCTATTTTTTTAGTCTATTGACAGCAATGACTTTTTAAAAAGTAATGGGAGCTGAGATGCTGATGTATCTGCCACATGGTTTTAACAAACAGAGCATTAAAATGTCACCAGGGTTTTCATGAGGCTCTGAGACTTGGCAGTACTTATGTGGTTTTAAGAAGTCACTAATGGTATGATATTTAAGTGCTTTGCCCATTAAAAACAGTGGATTTATCAGAGGACTTCATGGGCTTTTTGTTCAATCTCTAAAAATTCCCTTTCAGCTCTGTGTGTGGGTTCACCTCCATGTAGTGTATTTGAATATTCTTAGCATTTTAATAAATTAGTTAATAGTAAAAACATCTGCCAAATTGGTATTTTGGTCAAAGGTTGCATGCAGAATATTTGTAACATGCAAGTTTTAAAATTAAAACCATAAAAATACATATATTTTCATGACATTTTTGGTTAGGAACAAGCTAGAGATCAGAACTCATCATGGAGGCTATGAGGTAAATAAAAATCCTTTTGACTACTGAATCAGTTGGAAGTAGTCATGACACATGAACAGATTAAGACATGGCATTCACAAATGTTCCTCAGAATTCTATAAAAACAGTCCTGAGAATCTATAAAATAAAGTTCCTGTGTAAACTTTATCAGGAAAGTTTGGACATAGAAATTCTGGCTTTAGAAGAACCCTGGTGTTCTGCAGAATAGATAGAGATGGTAGAAAAAGCATTGATGTTGTAACAGAGCTTCAATGTAGGATTGTATACTGCAGGACATGTTAAGCTATGTAGAGTCAGTTTCAGAGTTTTAAAACAAACAAGCACCAACAAAACAGAAATGAAACCAAAAACAAGGAGGACCTGTAGTTGGTTCTGGGTTGAACTCAAAGGAAGCACGTTTTATTTACATGGGCTGCTGCTTTTGGTTTTCTGTCACTTTAGTGTACAAAGCAGCAGGGGCAGTTATCTCCCAACACACTGCAGGAGCTCTCCCCTCCTACACGGCCCTGTGGAACAGTTCTCTGCCTTTTAATAATAGTAGCAACTAAAAAGCCAGAAGTGAGGCTTAGTTTTAACAACATAGATGCAGTTATTATTGCGCAAAGCAAGGTCATAAATCTTACACAGCTTATATAGCTTATACAGCTTATATAGCTTATACAGCTACAGAAAGTTGGCGTGGTATGAATTTTGCTACATGTTACCATGAAATGCAGATAAAAATCCTACATGCATATATATATGTATGCATGTAATATATGTAATATGTAATATAATCCTACATGCATGAAATATATAGACAGGAATATGTGCATATGTAGGATATGTAGACAGGAATAATTGTCTATGAACATGCTGGTCCTAAATTTATCTTATCCAAGTTATTAGGATGCTAATGTTAGTTGCATGGTATTACTCATGCAAGTTGGAAATTAGGTTGGAAACTGGGAAAAATTATGGTAGGAAATTAGGAGAAATTTCTTCCCAAAAAGAGTGGTTAGACATTGGAACAGGTTGCCCAGGGAAGTGGAGTCACTGTCCCTGGGGGTGTTTAAGGCAAGGTTGGATGTGTTGGTAGGGGGGACGGTTGGACTTGATAACCTTGGAGATCTTTTCCAACCTTAATGATTCTTTGATTCTACAATTCTATACTGTGAATTCTAATACTGCATTATAGAGTTAGTAGGATATGGACAAAAACTGTTAATCACACAATTAGAAGAGATAACTCTTCGCCTAATGTGTCTTGCTGATGTTCATATGATTGAAATATTTTTTAATTTAAAAAAAAATCAGAGAGGATGTTGATGTAAGCTGCAGAAGTGCTGGAGGAAATGAACAATAAATACATCTATTTCCTATTTAAAGGGGTACCTTAAAGATCTGGTACCACCGATCTCCTCTTGCATCCCACAGAAGTTCACATTCTTTAAAAATCAGGTCCTGCATCCATGGAACATAATAAGCAAGACTGTTAATGTTCTAATGGCATTTTGTGCACTCAGGTAAGACCCCTTCTGATTACTTTATAATATTTATAGTTTTTTAAGAAAAAAACTATAAATAGTTTTTAAGAATGATGAAGTCAACAAGGGATGAAGCCTTTGTGTTACTCTTCCCACCACCGTCCCTATGCCTCCCTCCCCTCCCTTTCCCCCCCCCCCCCCCAAAAAAAAAAAATCCTGATTCTCCTTCTACCTTTTAGGCTGTACATCTTACAGGGTAATTTAGTCTTCATCTCTTTCCATATCCTCTCCAGCAACAGGAAAGTCTAACCCCTTACACCCTTCCTTGGATAAAATGAGGTCAAATGTATAAATGCAGCTCTGTTGTATTTTGGTCCCTTCCTAAATCTTCTTTTTGCTGTGTTCATTCTCTATAGGACAATCCCCTTTTAACAGATGATTCCAGTCTGGGTGGCAGCAAACGCCTGAGCAAAAGCAATATTGACATCTCGGAAATCATGGAGGATGAGGACCCAAGGCAGCCGTTGCCTAGGAAACAGAGTGACTCATCCACCTATGGCTGTGATACTATAACCCAACATCATGCTTTCCTGTCTAGGTAACTAGTGTGTGATGACTGAGTAAAAAAAAAATAGGCTTGCCACTAAATGCAGCCTGTCACTGCCAGTGGAACAGAGTCATTTTTATTGGTTATGGTGTATTTCTGGAGGTTTGCTTCAAGTCCCTGCAAATACTTTTCAAACAAAACCATGGATATAGTGTGTCTAGCATCAATTTACTCACATGTGGAGAGTTTTTTAACTTTTATTCATCTGTGAAAGATTTGAATATGCAAAACTAAATGTAGGTAGATTCATCTCTTCAGTGGGGCCCACACACATCAAGATGGATGAATGCTTTATAATTCTGAATTACTGTTACATTTTTCTTGGACTTCACTTACAGACTTTCCATTATTCTCTAAAGAGTGAGATAATTGCTTTTGGTGTTCTAATTGGTCTACAGGCTATACAGAGCATATTTAAAACAGAACAATAGCTAAAACTGTGTAAATGTCAGGCCTAAATGGGGAGGAGGCTGGAGGCAAGATTTAATCTCATTAGCTTTCTTGGGTCCTAAGAAACCTTTTAAATACAAATATGATGGGAAAATCAGCATTCCTTTTGTTTTCCTTGTTGTTTCTGTCTGTTCTGAGCTTTTGCTTGCTTTTTACTTCTGAATTATTTGTGCTTTTTATTCCTCTATCCATCTCATTTCCTTTATTTCATCAGGAGTGATGCAAACGGAGAAGTCGTAATGTGTATTCAAGTGCTGCTACAGTTTAAGTACAGTGCAGACTTACTACTGTGTTGTACTTCAGTCTGGCAGTTTTTTTAGTAGCAGCTTACGGTAATTTTATTGCCTCAAACTTTTTTTTTTTTTTTTTAATATCAGCATGTTGCATCTTCCCTCTGAGGCAAAATGGTTGGTTTTACTTTTCCATAACTGAAAACTTTTTGTCAGTTATTTTAGATTCCTCTATAGGAGTACTGTGCTATGTATAAAGTACAGTGCTGGATTGTATAAACTACTTTATACTTGGGGGATAATAGCATAATTAGATAACCGTCTTTTTACAGGTCTTCTCTTTTAGTTTTCTGGATGTCTGTGTTTTAAACTAAAACCTTTCCACAGAGCTGTACTTAAGCAAGAAGTTGGATATCTTCCATTCACAGTTTGGACACCTCAAACTTCAGGCTGTTGCGGTTATTTGAGAAGAGTTGCGTATACCTATATAAAGGAGGCAGAAAATATTCCTTGAGAGGGTGGGGGAGGAAAGTGTCAAACCAAACCATATCATCCTTTGCCCCACCCTGTCCAGCCTGTGAGACTTGCATAAGATCACTAGACCTTTTTTATCGTGCTTATATACTGCTATTTGGAAGTAGTGTGTCAGTGTGAGTAATGAGATTACAAAGATCCCTCTTTCACAGAGAAACTGATTTTTGAGCTACTTTTTTAATTACTTTTTGGGAGTTTTGATTAATAACATCAGGTTATAATTTGAGAATGTCAGGTTCTCAGATTGAAAGAATTGTCTTGTTGTTATGGTCTGATTCAGGACAAGTCTTCAGGATTTCTGGATTCTGAGCCATGATTGACCATTGATGTAAAGTGTAGTGTGCAGGTAACTCATGAGGGCTTTGGTTACAGCTCTGGTGATAGCATGGTCAGCATCTCTCAGTCAGGTTTTGCATGCTATGGCGACATGTTCTGTTCTGTCTCATGATGCTTCATGAGCAAGCGGGGTGTATATGTATATGTGCTAATGTTCTGCATCTGAATGTAGTAATTTCATCTTTCACAAAGCTAAATGAGGGATGAGTATTTTCTTTGTCCATGAAGGATAGGTGATCTGTATTTACCATATGCATATATGGCACAGAAAATAAATGAAAATGTTCAAATAGCTTAAAAGATTAAAATATATCTATAAGCATCACTAATTTTAACCTGTAATAACTAGTTAATAACTAGTTGAAAAGTTGTAAACTTCTGTTTCATAGCTCACAGAACACGTAAAAGCAATGCTTTTTTATGTACTTGTACAACTGTAACTTTTTAATACCATTGTCCTTACACAAGTTGAGTAGGTTCAAATTTGTAGCAAAAGTTGCAGAATAAGCTTACATGCACCTGTACAGCTAAAAGGGAAGGGAGGTAGACTTCAATTTTAAGAGTCCTTGCATAACTTACTGATAAGTATTTTAACTGTAGAAAACTTGTATGTTGAAGGTAGTAAACTTAATTAATGGCCACACTGGAAATCATAAATGGCTGCTATACTGTAATTAATCTTTTTACAGTTTAAGGCATATTGCTTGGATCTTGATGCAGGTGTTAGAGCTTTCTAAGCACCCTGTTTTTGGAATGTATTTCTTCTCTGGATTGATTATTGTTGAATCAGTGCGTTTTCTTTGCTCAGCATCCACTCAAGTGTGCTGAAAGATGATGCAGACTTTCTTCCTGTGAATTCCAGTCTCTCAGAAGTAAACCTGGGCCGATTTGAATTTGAGGTGTCTGATTTCTTCATCTTTGGATCGCCACTTGGTTTGGTGCTGGCCATGAGGAGTACTGTTCTGCCAGGCCTGGATGGTAAGCTCTTTCTGGGGTTAGAATACAGGATGTTTAATGACCTCTGTAAACAAAGAGACACATTTAAAAGGAGGTAAATAAAAGAGTCTAATTAAAGACTGAGGAGTGAAGTAAGTTTCTTCTAAAAGATGTGAATGTTAGTGTAGGTTGGTACTGAGGCATGAGGTGGTGAGGTCTGTTCCGGCAATGTCACTGCTCACCCATTTACAGCAGTGTGTCTTTTGCTCTGCTGTTGATTGTAAATTCCATACAACATGAAGCTTATACCTCACCAAGGAGCAGTCCTTGAAAATTACACCAAAAATAGCATCTGTGCTTAGTACAGCATTTCATCTTGTTCGCTTCTGGCTTCATGTGTAAATTTCAACCCCATTAGTGCTGGTTGTGAGCCATTTTAAACTCTGGTAAGAACACAGTGATCAGAGATATACAGGATTTTCTTTTTTTTATTTTTTTATTTTTGAATATATTTGGATTTTTTTCACTTATTTTAAAGGGATTTACTTTTCAAATTTCAGTGTGTCTTTTGCTTCTGTGCATCATATGAAGTTTGGATAGCAAGGCATCTTCATGGGAAATGATATGTTCTGTTATTAGATGAGGGAGAAAAATCCATTGCAGTAATATAAAGAGACAACAATTCAGAACTCCCAGGTTTTTTTTTCTTTGTAGGAGTTCAATTTATACACTTTTGAGTAATGTCATTTGGATATCTTTCAATGTTGCATTTAATTGCTGAAATAAATTGGAAAGGAATATGAAATGAACTTTATTTTACTTGCCATAAGTAAAACAAAAAAAGTGTATAGGAGGCTTCAGACATCTCACAGGAATTTTTTATCAGGTTCTGTGGCTTCAGAGGAGAATATTATTAAACTCTCATTTTGCATTTCTTCTGATTGATGTACAGATCATCCTTTCTAGAAAAATCAGCATACAACAGATAGTCTGAGCAGGTTTTGGTTATCCTGCAGCTGGAAACTTGGTAGTTGCCAGTGATAACAATCTAAAATGTTTTACAAAGAGTACTTTGGTGAAATGTTGTTCATGGGCATGCATCACTGCATCTGCTTTAGGCAGTTAACTCAGATAGCATGTGAGGAGCAGTCTAGTCTTCATCTATCATCAGTGGAATGCATTTAGATACTCACTGAATAGCTGTGCCATTTTTCCTTCATAATAGGTTTAGCAAGACTTGAAAAGGTTCCTGCCTGTGCAAATGTGGGCTGAGTATGCATTTGGTTGCTGGGGTTTAATGTATTTTGCATATCTGACAATAACATATTTCAACAGCTTGCATGGGCTGAGTATTATTTGACACTACCAGCAGGATAATTTGGAGAAGCAGGTAGAAGTTTCCTCTTAAATATTAATTGAAAAGGAATGTCTTCCTTTCTTTCCTCTCCCATGTCACAAATTCCTTGTGGTCTCACATCGTGTCCTAGCTGTTTATGAGGTATGACAGGTATGACACCCCATTCTAGTTCTGTTCTGAGCAACTGGAATTTTCTCTTTTTCCAATAGTCCTGTGTCTGTCCCTGTTTGAAATAGATATATGAACATGTGCCTCATCTTTAGAATTAATGTTTTTCTGAACTTGAACCTCAGTGCTGAAGTATCATAGTATCATAAAATGTCTTGGGTTGGATGGGACTTTAAAATAATCTACTTCCAACCACCCACTAGATCTGGTTGGACAAGGCCCCGTTCAGTCTGGCCTTGAACACCTCCAGGGATGGGGCATCCAAAGCTTCTCTGGGCAATCTGTTCCAGTGCCTCACTACCCTTACAGTGAAGAACTTCCTCCTAATGTCTAAACTAAATCTATCCCCTTTTAGTTTAAGACCATTCCCCCTTGTCTTATCCTTATCTACCTGAGTAAAGAGTCCCTCTCCATCCTTTTAAGTATCTTTGAAAGGTTTTTGCTATGAACAATAAAAGGGTAATTTTCTTACCAATTTAAATAAAAACTTGCTGACACTCTGCTATAGCTTTTACAGAACAGAGATTGCTGCAAAGTACTGCTATGACCTGCATATGGCAACACTGCTTTGACAACTCAGAAGTAGTCTTAGAAGTTCAGAACTCGGTAACATCGATATAGTCTACATCAAGATTTTTCCCTGTATGCAATTAATAACAGCAAGCAACGGAATAAATATTCTTAGAGTCCTTCCAGCAACATGGGAAGGACTTGAGAAAATCTGTAAGAGTGTAGTGTTCTCTGATATAGGTAGTTCATTGTGACTGACTGCAGCAGAGAAAGTTGAACAGTGTCAAGTTTTCTCAGTGTGATTTTGCTGATGTACAAATACCTTTACTGCTGCTCTTGAAAATTAGAAAGAACCTAAGTAGTGTTCTTTGATTTTATTTTTTTTTATATCTATGATGGGTACTCTGATAAGAGATGTCATTTAAAATAGATTCCATTATATCTAATATTCAGTAACACTCTCCATAATGAATTCATCTACCCAGGCTGGCAAGATTCGGAGTGATTAAAGTGTGGTATAGCTCAATGAGAAGGGACTACACTGTCGTACAGATTTTATCCATCTTGTGTGATCACCCTTCTAAGTTATGCTGCAGTGCCCTGTAATCAATCAAAAGAATGCCCTGCTATCTGACTAAGTAGATGGTTAACAAATACCCATTTCCAGTTGCAGCCCCCAAAACTCTGAGAATTTTCATATCTTCAGCAAGAATGTTAAACATTGCTTTGAGTATGACTAGCTTCATTTCTAAGCGTTAGCTTTCATAAGGTGACTTCAGAAACTGCAATAATGTCACCTTTCTTCTCTGGATCTCATTTAGATTTCAGTCCTCTATGTGTAACAGGCCTGTTAAACCATTTTGCTGGTAAATATTTGAAGTGCTGAGAGCATCATAGTTGTAATGCTCAGTAACAAATTTACAAGACTTTTGAACTTCTTTTTACTTCGTTGCTTCTGTCTTGTTTCTCTGGCTCATCTTCGTGTCTGCTGCATGCCTACATCTGAGATTGTGATGTCTCTGTAAAATTCCTTTGCAACAAAATGCTCATTACAGAGGAAATTGTAACTGATTTACATAAATTTCTCATGGCCAGATATGTGCTAGTCTGGAGTTGCAGAAGACCATATTAATCATTTATATATGTATATACTCCTTGAAAATTGTGAAGGTGCAATACTGAACTCTCTTTCTCTGTTTGATTCTCATCCAAGTATGCCAGGTCCGCCCAGCCTGCAGCCAAGTTTACAGTTTCTTTCACTCTGCTGATCCGTCTGCCTGCAGACTTGAACCACTGTTGGAGAAAAGATTTCATCTCCTGCCTCCATTCAGTGTCCCACGGTACCAGAGATACCCACTGGGGGATGGAAGATCTCACCAGTTAGGTACAGTACTTATTTTCCATAGCTCTCTGTATCTATTCTTCTCTTAAGCTTTCTTTCCTTACACAGCTCAAGAGGATTTGAAATACAAATGTGCTTCCATGCTAAAAACTAGTGATCTGGGGCAGAAGGGTACAGATATATTTAGCAAATATCAAACCAAAGATCATTGAGAAAAACTGATTCTTGCATGTGAGCTTTTGGGATACTAGCTCTGTTAAATAGTGTTTGGAAAGTGAACCATTGCTTTAGATGAAGAGTCACTTGCATGCTTCCATGTCTTTGACTGAGTTGATTGATACCATCATTTTGGACTATTTATTTTTACAGTTAGTTGAACTTTGCCTACATATACCAGTTGTTTTAGATGTTGTTTCTCTTGGTTACTTGTAGTAGTTTTATTGCAGATATCTATTAAGACAAATTATAGCACTAGGAAAATTGTCTTTTGATCTGCTCTTTTGTTGTTAGACTATTAAATAGTAATGATATTCAGCAATTGATGTTTGAATCCAGGAAAAAAATAAACAGATTGATTGGGGAGAAAATAGAAAGACATGGATTTAAATTAAAAAAAAAAAAAAAAGGAATTGTGCTGTTGTGTTGTAACAATTATGTTTTGACTTTGCATATAAAAAAATGAGATAGTTGTACGAATGTGCAGTATCCTGACATGCCATATTATGCAAATAAGGAATTAATCAGTGTATGTGTATATGCATACACATTAGATTTATTCTTCTTGCTACACATTCAGACATGAATTGAGGCCTCAGCAGAATATTTCAAAAGGCTTTTCAGGATTTGGAGTCTCACGTTAAAGGCTAATACAGTAAAATGGCAGTGTTTTCTTTTTGTTAGAACTGGGTGAGTATAGATCATTGTGAGCCTCTTCTGTGCAGTGTGATACACACACATCCCTTCCTTTTCTCTGCCAAAAGTAGTGTGTATATTGGATGCCAATCAGTCTAAATCTGATTAAACCAATTTTTGAAAAACTACAGCAGATCTTTAATTGTATCATTTCACATCCATAACAACGTCCTATCTAGGAAAAGCTCAGCAGTACTAAGTTCTCAGATAAAAATTTGAAATAGGGCACTTCTATGCAATAGTTGTTCTTTATCATAGCATATAGTTCTTTCTGTTGTAGATGTGTTTAAGGAATAACAATAATTAGTATTCAGATTTAGTATTAGTCTGTAGTTTCAATAATAGTTAAAATGTAACTGGTGACATTAAAAAACATAACAGACTGCATTAGAACAACACAAATAATTTTATGAAAAAACATGATATTAAAGTACTTGGATTTTTTTTTAATTAGGAAATGAGATGGAATAGTCTTCTTAAATTCATTCAAAGACCAGTGTTCATATGAGTAGGTAAGCATTAAAAAGCATGAGAAGAGCAAGACTCATGGTTACACATGAGCTGCTGAGTTGTGTACATCTGTTGTGGGAATCCTACAAATGTTGATGACAAGGACAATATAAAATAGCGGTACTGACATTTGGTTTGGAAAACAAACATTCTGGTTCTACAAATGGGATTTATTTTCATTTTTACAACATGAGAGTCTATATTCTCAGTGTTTACTAGAAATCAAGGTTTCATTGGATGGTAGAGAGTCTAGGAGTGGCAGGTTTTTGACAGGATGAACTATCAGATTGTCACCTACTTTCAGCATGAAATGTAACAGCACAGGTTCAATAAAGGATTTGGAACAAATTCTAATGTACAGAAGAGAGATTAAGACTTTATCCTGAGAGGGTAAATGACTGTTCAAGTATGAATTTACCTGTAGCTGCTTCCTTACTGTCAGCAGTTTTGTTTTGCTGTCTAGTACAGAATTGTTCAACATCTTTATAGTTTCTGCCCTCAGCAAGTACGCTGATGACACAAAGCTGGGTGGAGTGAGTGGCACACCAGAAGACTGTGCTGCCATTCAGCGAGACCTGGACAGGCTAGAGAGATGGAAGAAAACAAATGAGGTTTAACAAGAGCAAGTGTAGAGTCCTGCATCTGGGAAGGAACAACCACGTGTATCAGTACAGGCTGGGGGATGACCTGCTGGAGAGGAGCTCTGAGGAGGAGGACCTGAGGGTCCTGGTGGACGACAGGTTGACCATGAGCCAGCACTGTGCACTTGTGGCCAAGAGGGCTAATGGGATCCTGGTGTGCATTAAAAGGAGCGTGGCCAGCAGGTCAAGGGAGGTGATCCTCCCTCTCTACTCTGCCCTGGTCAAGCCTCACCTGGAGTACTGTGTCCATTTCTGGACTCTCCGGTACAAGAAAGACAGGGATCTCCTGGAAGGAGTCCAGCAGAGGGCCACAAAGATGATACGGGGCCTGGAGCATCTTCCCTATGAAGAAAGGCTGGGAGACCTGTGTCTGTTCAGCCTGGAGAAAAGAAGACTGAGAGGGGATCTCATCGATGTGTGTAAATACCTGACGTGTGGGAGACAGAGGGATTTGGCCAACCTTTTTTCAGTGGTTTGCGGGGACAGGACAAGAAGTAACAGTCACAAGGTAGAGCACAGGAAGTTCCGCACCAACATGCGAAAGAATTTCTTCATGGTGAGGGTGACGGAGCACTGGAATAGGCTGCCCAGGGAGGTTGTGGAGTCTCCTTTTCTGGAGATATTCAAGGCCCGTCTGGATGCCTGCATGGGCAGCCTGCTCTAAGGAACCTGCTTTGGCAGAGGGGTTGGACCCGATGATCTTTCGAGGTCCCTTCCAACCCCTTCAATTATGTGATTCTGTGAATACTAAGGAATACCATAAGAAAAGCCTTAATATAGTCTCACCCACACCAATTTTCTTAACACTGTTAGCTAACTTTTAACACTGTTAGCTAACTTAACACTATTGCCAAGCCACTGAAAATCCTGCAGATCTGTCTTTTCCTCAGGAATTGACTAAGGAATAGCCAAGCTGTTGGACAGTCCAATCTATGGAATGTGTTCTCTCATCACCCAAGTGTCTGAATTTTCCTACTGCTTAGTTAGGCACAAAATTCTGTCTCTGAAACATATCTCAGGCTATCTGAATACTTCCCTTAGACTGCTTTTCATGTTGAAAATGTTGTGTTGCTTTATTTTACCAGCTTTGTTGTATTGAAATAAACTCTTCAGATACTATGATTCTTGAAGCGAGACTTTATAAGTGATTCGAGAACAAAGGGTTTATAAGTGATTTGAGAACAAAGGAACTTTTTTGGTTCTTCTAAGGCAGTGTGTCAGAAGATTCTCCTACAAAGCACATAAATCTGGAAACACTGTCTGTTGGACATATTATAGGTTGAGATATTCAGGTTCAAGGTCTAATGATCAGCAGGTGTTCCATGGTATGGTTTTGTATTAACTCTGCATATTTAACTGTTGCTGTGCTTTACATCTAAGCTATGTTATTTCAATGAATATGAAATCCTCCCATTTAAATGCACAACCTTAGAGATCCTCTTGGAATTAAAGATTCTTAATTCACAAAGGATTAATCCCTGTGACTGCACAGATTTTTTTTTTTTTTTTTCATTTTCTCTGATACCTGGGCTTGTGAAAGCATTTCTCCAAATGGGAGCTTTCATGGTATTAACTTGGAATGGTAGTTTCCTAGTGAAATACAATGAAACCTAATTACACCAAACTGTATTATTGTTATGCACTGCCCAAAACAGCCTTTCCCGGTAACATTTCATGTCATTGCAGGATCTCATTCCCTATTACTTTTCTTATAAGAACAAATGGTTAATGTTTGGTTTTTTTGATTGGTTTGTATTTTTTTTGTTTTAAGTGTGAGGGCAAGGTACAAAGTTCAGATTGTGTTACAACACAGAGAAAGACACGTTGTCTTGACTTTTATTGGACAGCACCTTTCTCAATTTTTGCCTATTCAACATTTAGAATGCTTTTGTGATCCTTTACTTTGTGACAGATCCCTGATTTGCCACCACTCGTGGTTTTGACACCACTAGCATGTAGGATGTAATTTCTTTTTGCTTTGCTGCTTGTGGCATGGGGAGGGTTAAAAATATGGTCACTGTGTGTTTACTGAAAACACCTGGATTCAACTTACCCTACTTTTTAGACATTTGACATAGCAGAATGTAGATAATTTTCTTTCCTATTTACACTTAATAAAGAGTCTTTGAGCTTCTGTCACATTTCATTTTGCAGCACAATTGAAATAAATGCAAATTTCTTCTCTTGCAAAGTTTTATTTATAAGGAGTATGTAGGATTGCCAAATGGTGTGCTTCGTTATGGGTAGATAGAAGTCAAAGTCTAAAAGCACTGTATTTCTCTGATTGTATATAGAGAAATTAATGAATTGTTAATTTTGTCTGAATTGCCTGGCCGTGAGGAAGTTGCTTTGCCTCTTTGTCTGTGATGCAACTATCATAATTACCCGAGCTGGGACTTTGTGAAATGATCTGCCTTTGTTATCAAGCTTGATAAGTAAAAATAGTTAGACTAGTAATAAGAACCTATAATGATAAGTGATAATAGCCTCTAAAGGCTCTTAGAGAGCCTTTAGATCAGATCCTTGGAGCCTTTAACCTCAAATCCTGAGTCATGTGATACTCAGTTTCATGAAAAAGATTATTTTTGGAGGGAAGTGTCTTTTTCAGTTACTGTATTGGAAGAATAATGAAAATTCTCCTCCTTCACCATTCAACAAAAACCCATCTTCCAGAGATGAAAGCAGACTGCCCTACCTGCTTTACATAAAGCTGATTGAGGAAATATGAGAGAAAGGCATTTTTGGCAGTTTTCTTCCATTTTATTGATTTGGTCTCTTCAAAAGAAGAATGGTTACTCAAAATAAAAGTATTAGGAAATAAACAAAATACAAAGCTCCAGATTCTTACCGAGTGGTTGGTAAGCCAGCTAATAATTTGGAAAAGTCAAACAGTGTGTTGGCTGACATGTTTTCTATTTTGTGCAAAGTTATTATTTTTAATTCTGTCTCCATCTGCATTTTTGTGGGAATGAAGAACTGAATCTCAAACTTTTGAAAACTTCTGACAGAGAAGGAAGGATTGAATTATAATCAATTTACATTAGTTTCAGTAGAGCAACAACAATTTGGAGGTAGAGAATTTTAAAAGGCACAACAACCCTTTTTATTGAAGTTAATTTTTACCACCAGAGAGGGGAAGCAGAACATATGTGTCAGAAAACTGCCAACCACAAGCACTTTCTGGAGGCATCATTTTTTTTTTTAGCTCTCATTTACAGAATTTATTGCACTTTCTGTGGAATTTCCTGTTGATTGCAGTTTGATTCAGGTTACTGGTTCAGATAGACCCCTAACAGAGTTGCATCTTCCTTGTTCCTTACTCCATATGTCTGTGGATTCTACTGCTCTATCATCTCTTCAGTGAGCTGATTTGCTGTGATACTTCAGGGCAATGTGGTTTGGAGTTTGTTGTCAGAAAGACTAAGTGCATACTGGTTCAGTGTTTAGAATGACTTAGAATAGAACTTTTACTTCCTTGTACCTCTTGTTTTGCTACAAAGAGCATATAATATCTCCCCATCTTAAGAGGTAGGTTATAAGAAAGCAGCACTGTTTTTAATTTTCAGTTGTCTGTGTTAGAGGTTATGGTTTGCCTGAGACAAGGGAAATAGTAAGATTGTACTTCTATCTTTTTCACCTTCATTAATCTTTCCTACAGCCACACATAACTTTCCTTGTGTGGCATCAGAAAGATTCCTTTGAAAGAACGGTTCATTTTTTTAATGAAACTCAAAATACAGATTCCCATGGAAAAAAATGATTGAATATATTCTTTTGAAACTGTATACCAATCATGAAGTGTAAGAATTTAGTTGCTTCTCTGGTTCAATCTGGTCTATCTCCTTGTGTTGTCTCATGCAGTTGAGATATTCAGGCTTATGTCAAAACAAGACAACCTTTCCAGCCATGCCTGCTTTTTGGAAGGGATGAATTTGTAGGGAGCTATGAAGCTATTCCTTTTCATTCAATGCTGACAAGTTTTAACAGTTCTGATATCTATAGACATTTATACTCCCAGTGTATTTTTGCAAGCAATGATGTTACTGTAAACAACTTTTATGTTTAAGTTCTTAAAAAATCCTGTTGTGTTCTCCTCTGTGTACCATTGAGGTGTCCTTTGCACTAAGAGTTGGTAACACTTGAAAAGTTGGAAAAGAAACTTACCCTAGGCCTCCACTATGTAAAGAAATGTATGACGTAGTCCCTAACCCATGGCCACCTGAAAGATGAGCACAGTGTGATCAGTTGTCTGAATGGGACTGAAAAATGCTCAGGAATAGAGCAATATGTCGTCAAGGTCCCTCTGCTTTCTTTTTTATCATGTGCATTGAACTGCTTCCCCTTTTCCCTTTGTTGACTACATTTTAATCTCTCCAAGAGGTTTGTTCTCTGAAAAAACTATAGAGGAGTCAGCTGCTTTTGATGTGCACTTTGCTGTACATCCTGTCTCAAAGGTACCTTGTGGAGCTTCTGCCTTTGCTGGGTGCAGCAGGGATGTGCAGGCTACATCGGTAATACTTTTATTTAAATGCACATCTGTTCTTTGAACACCTCAGGAGTGTTGCAGAACACCTCAGGATGAAAGCTTTCTTTTGTTTCACTAAGTAGAGGTGTTAAGCATGGCCCATAGCTCATCTGTCAGAGTGGCATGAATAAATGAGAATTCTGTTCCATTTGTGAAGATGTAACGGTCTCTTTCTCTAGTCCTTTCGCTCACCTCAGGAAAATGAGGAGTGTCACAGACTCCAAGGGTTGCATAGCTCTTCTTAGAGAGTGACTTTAAAATAGGCAACGTTGAGTGAGAGGCAGCCTCCCAACAGAACTACGCATTTTGGAAGATCTTAGATGCCATTGCATTTTTATGGCAGTAGGGTATGCTTTCTCCATTTAGTTGTGTTGTCTTGTGCTGCCCTTCTCACTCTGAAGGAGTTTCATCTGTGGTCATTAAATCTGATGTTGTTAAGGAAAATGATCGTTGGCTTTATATTTTAAAAATATATATTTCAAAAATAATTTCAAAGCCATGTTGTTCATCCCATTGTTTTTTTGTTGGTGGTGGTGGCTGTTTTTTGTTTTGTTTTGTTTTTCATTTCTATGACCTGCAGGTGATGCCATCCAAAACCACAGTGCTCTGTTCCTTGAGAACAGCTCTTTGAATATAACTCTTGCTCAGGAGAGTCCTGAATCTCCAAACACATCTAATCAACCACAAGGAAAAGAGAGAAAGTTGAGCTTGGCCAGCACAAACAGCGAAAACTCAGGGTCAACAGAGAGCTTGCCATCAGCATACTTCACCAACAGTGAGTGAAGCCTGGTGACGTGCGCTGTCTGATATAGCAAATGCACTTTCCCTATATCCTTTCTGTGGAAAACTTTATTATGAAAAGGAAAATAACTTACTTGAAAATCTGGGGAGAATGAGAACAGCCTAAGTTGCTGTGGTTTTAAGTAACACAATTTAACTTCCTTTTTCTGTTTGTAATAATTTAGATAAAATAATGGAAGTGAAGTCACAATTCTATATTAAAATGGCACTTGGAAATAGTTATTAAGGGTTTCATACTAACTTGGGTTTAGAAGCATGGTCCAGGCATGAAGAAATATAGATAGATAAGAATTGTTACTCATAACTATAAGTGCTATAGATCATTATATTCTCCTGTTACAGACTGTAGACACATATCAATAGCGTATTCATTGTTTGCGAAGCATTTGCAACTCTTACTCTGTAACACGATCAGAAACTTAACTGGTCTTTCACTGTACATTTCCTATGGACCAGGAAGCAAAGGGAATCATGGTAAGATAACCTCTGCTTCCCAAAACTTGGAGGGCTGTTTTGACTGCAGACATTTAAGGGATTATGCAGTCAGTGAAAACAGTACATTTGTGTTTGTTTGATGCCTTTAACAGACTCTAAATGGCAGGATTAAAAAAGCAGAAGATTTTATTTTGTTATCTAGCTTAAACATAAAAACAGCAAGAGATTTGCTAAGATATCTTTTAGAAATGTGATACTTTTTTTCCTTTTGTTTTATTTTGTAGTTACTGCAAAGTGGTGGGGAACAAAACGAATTGATTATGCCTTGTATTGTCCAGATGTACTGACAGCATTTCCAACTGTGGCCCTGCCACATCTCTTCCATGCCAGCTACTGGGAATCAACAGACGTTGTGGCATTCATTTTGAGACAGGTCATTGATCTCTTTCTTTCTCTCTCTACAGCAAATATCCCTCTCAAAATTAGAGGGAATAAGGAAAAATTAGGAGACTGAAACTGAAGCGTGTAAGAAAAAACAGTTGCTTAGCAGTCTCTCCTATAACTGTACTAGTGTATTTACAGGCATTGTGTGCACTGTCTCAGAAATGATTTCTGAGGCATACGATGAGTCTCTTGTTCCTACTGTTCCAGTATTTAGACAGCAGCTGTGAGTGACCTAGAGTTAACCATGTTCTGATCTCTAGAGAAAGTCATGAAGCTGAGAAATCTCACCTGGGTTGAAAAAAATTTAGTGGATTTGAATGTGACCTGCAGGATAAGTGGCCAAGAAACCAAGGTCCCTCCCATAGAAGCTAGGTACAAGCACTTTAATTTGTATTAACTCAGGAATCAGTGTATTTTTTACATCCAGTGAATGATGAAATTATGTTTTTAATTGATGAAATTCTAAGGCTTCTTCAGCCGCTCACTGTCCTTTCAAAGCATCCTTTGGTATATCTAATTCCATTCAAAATGTAATAAACTTTGTTTATAACTAGTGTCACCAAAATCAATGCAAAGTAAAAGCTGTTTATGGGTTTTTCATGAAACAGAACAGCCTCCAGAACAGGAATCTTATTTGTTGTTCATCCCAAAGTAGAGAAGTGTCTTCTGGAAGTGTCAGGATGCAGATACCTGTTTTATTCTCCTGAAAAGTCTTAGATATTTGCATGTGGATGTTTCTGCTCTCCTTTGCAGCTTTCTTAAAGCTCTTGTCATCTCTTTCTCTCGGGATTTTTTTTAACCTTGAGTCCATCAGAACATTCTTGCATATCACCTTTCAAATGCCTCCCTAAGCATATTGCTGATACTTTTCTGTCAGCAATCATTCCTGCTTTATTCTTGCTTTCTGTTCATCCTTATTAAGTTGCAGTGTTTTGTCTTATCTAGCCTTATATGTGCATTCACACATTTGGAACGTTCCTCTAAAGCAATATGTGAGTTTGTAACACTACATAAAGGACTGGTTAATTTCAGCAAATGATGGACATTCTGTCTTGCTACCTGTTAAGGTTAAGGCTAGTGACTCATAAATGCCCTATAGGAATATATTTCCTATATATGCCCCCTGGTGAATGGAATTTATGACAATTTTTTTAAAAAACACACTGGCCTTCCAGCCTTACTCTGATCTGTTGCAAGCCAATTGCTTTTCTGTGGCTGAATGCAACATAATTTTACTTGATGGACACATCAGACAGCTTTCAAAGGGATTTCAGGCCACCATTCCAGATGGCACCAGGGTTGGAAAACTTCAGCATAGAAAGCCAACTGTCCAACTTGATTCATTTTCGGCTAGCATGTGAAAAATACAGACAAGCGATTTCTCATTCAAACTGAACTAGCCTCAAGCTGTCCCTGGTCCCATTATGGAAGCTGCAAGCCATGTCTTGCTGAAATTTGTGGGTTGGCTCTAATATATGAGTTGAACACGCAAATTTGTTGGTTAAGTGTGTGATATTTAGGTCATAAGGAAATGTAGCTTGCATGATGTGACAGGCTTTTGCATGTTCACAAACTATAGTCCTTTTACCTTCAGATTAAACCATGTCACCAGCCACAAGCCAAATCTCGTTCCTGTTCCCTACTGCAGTGGTGAGTAATAGCCAGAAGGCAATAGGAAACATTGTCTGGGCCTATGAATAGAAAATCGTTACAGATAGAGTCAGAAATCTGACCTCTGCTCAATAAAGGGCATTAACAAGTCTTAAGGAGCCACGGTCTTAAGGAGCCTTACTGACTTTGCAGACAATGAGGAGTGTCTCTTGTATCATCCTAATGTTTGTGTGGTTCAGGGAAGGATTTGAATGTAAAAAAATGTGCATGCTGTGGTGTGAATGGAAAAGCTGTTTATTAAGGACCTGAGCTTAACCATATAGACAAATAAAATGCTTTCACTCTTTTGGCCAGTGCTTAACGTGAACATATGGTCTGTGCATCTTTCTGCTCTGCTTGTGCTATCTGCTCTGCAGTGTCATTCAGCAGGGGCAGCAGTGTACTCCTTTCCTTGCCAATTAAAGGACTCTCCAAGCAACACATGGCTTATAAAAACATTAATATCATTTCAGGTGATGAGGTATGAAAATGTAAATTTCAAGGAGAACAACAGCCTGGATCCAGCAACACTAAGCCCATCTAATCCACGAGAAAAATGGCTCCGTAAAAGGACACATGTCAAATTGAGAGTAAGTATAAATCTGAATATCCATGGTAGCTATAGAAATTGGGTTTGGCAGCAATTTAAATGGAGTCTAATCTCCTAAATTGTGAATTTTACATAACTTAAAGCTGTTAACATAATCCAGAGACAAATAAATTAACAGTTAGGAAATAGGAACAATTTATTCTTGGTTTATCATTACACATTGGGAGAAAGTGTATTTCTTTCTTTAAATAACTGAAGGGCCTTACATTTCAGTTAAGCAAAGAGGTTGTTCTTCTATTTTCTTGTATGATAAATGAATCTATGACCCAAGAAAACATATTTTCTTTCTTTAGATGCCACTTCAATTATAAGTATCAATTAAAGGCTTAAATAACAAATAAATAAAATTCATGACTTGAGAAATTTC
This sequence comes from Aythya marila, assembly GCF_965140915.1. Classification (NCBI taxonomy): domain Eukaryota; kingdom Metazoa; phylum Chordata; class Aves; order Anseriformes; family Anatidae; genus Aythya; species Aythya marila. The sequence continues at coordinate 11,817,839 of NC_139061.1, forward strand.
TTTCAGATATCACTGAAATCCTGACCTTTTTGCCTTAGCAAAATTACACTGTTAATTTTTAGACAGTTTTTTAACAAGTTTTGAATGCTGCTATAAGTGCTGATAAGGATTCGTTGTGCTCCAGAGCATAAGTGCATACCAGGTTAAATATGACATTCAATCAGTAAAAGCTTGTGTCCAATCTATGCTAAAAATGTATTCTCAGTTTGAAAGATGTGCCAAGTTGCAGATACTCTTCCCATTCATCAGTTAAAAGTTTCTTGGGGGAGGATTGTTTGTTTTTTAGTGTGAAAAATTTGAGCTACTGAAAATAAGTGAAAGTGCCTCATAAAAGGAATGTTCTGCATGTAATTATGTGGATCTATGGCACCACTTGTTCTGAAAGGTAATTGGCATTTCCTTTAAAAGTACTCTCTTCTTTGGTCATTTTGGGTGTCCTCAACAGAATCTCTATTCAGGAATGCACCATTAATGGAATCTTGGCCATTCCTGAAAGCCCAGTTTTGACAGGTACTCTAAGGTGCACTGGGATGTACCTCAAACACACTGTCTTGGACTGTGTTTCTGTCTTACTGTTCATAACAGCATAATAGAGACAATAGCCTTACTATAAAAGCAAACTGTACCCTTCCCACCTTTTGCTCTCATTTCAGAATGTGACTGCTAATCATCGAGCTAATGACATCATTGCAGTAGAAGATGGTCCTCAGGTACTAGTTGGGCGCTTTATGTATGGGCCTCTGGACATGGTAGCTTTAACAGGTGAAAAGGTAAAATCTGTTTCCTGTTTCCTTATTTTTCTAAAATAAGTGTTTACTAGAAATAGTTGTTGAATGTAATGCACATGTAGTTCATAGTACCAAAGAAAGTCTTACAGTGAGGGATTACGTCACTAGTCTGCCATCACTTCAGCAAAAATATTCTGTAAGCACACTCTCTGGATAGCTGACATTTTTCCCAGCTATCATCATTTTTACGTGATGCTGGCCATCTCCTCTTGTTACTGAAAAGCATGCTGGGTAGCCATCGCTGAACCCGTCCTGTGTTTACACTACCTACTGCAGAAAATTAGCTTGTTGAGGAAGGACAAAAAAAGTATTTATTAACAGTTGGCAAATCACTAGAAGAAAAATGTACATCTTCCTTTCAAGGTAATACAAGTAGATAAAGGAATAGTGATGCTGTAGGTTAGGTTGCTATTGTTTCTCATACATGGAAGAGTAAAGATCAGTTGTAGAATTGAAGAAGTAATGTGCCATGGTTGGAACCATCTGTGCTCCTAGCGCTGCCTGCAGCAGCCAGGCTTAAAACTAGCAAAGCCAAACATTAAGTGAACTCTTTGTTCATATTCAATAGACTGTAAGAGCTTTTATGGAAATTAGCAGAGCGTTGTTGCTGAACTTAGGGTAAAAATGAAGCTTGGAGACTTCGCTTTGCTTGTTTTGTGCCCATGCTGCTAAGGTGATGCATTAACCTCATGCTGGGTTGAGCATTCAGCTTCCTGCTTTTCAACATTGGGCAGTCTACTTTTAGTAGACTGCACTTAAATAATGACTCTGATAACAGCTTTATTTATGGTAAATCTCCTTTGTTCTCCATCTTCTTTTGCACTGTTTAGGAAACTGGCTATGGAAAGACTTCTGCCTACCTTTTTTCATGTTACTAAGCAGGAAGTGGTATTTCAGGTAGAAAAACCTAAGGATTGTGTTGCCATGCATTAGAAATGATCCTCTCACTGTTGCAAATGTACTCAGGCTCCTGGCTTCAAAATATTGGAGTTAAGATGTTGGCTGAGTTACATATAAGCTAGATATATTGCACTCAGCCAGAGTAAAGCTCTTGCTTTTGAGATCAGCATTTACATTCTCACTCTCTGCCTACATCACAATGAAATTATTGCACTCTTCTTATGTTAAATTTTGTATGTTAAATTTTCAGAGGTAACTGGAAAAAAAAAAAAAAAAAACTTTAGTGAAAGACAGGAATCTTTCGAAATTGTGTTATAGAATGCATTTGGAAGCCTTGACCAGTGTCTTTGAGTTGATAGTCTAGATTGCATCATTCAACTGAATTGCTTCCATCCCTAGCAGAGACCTCACTGTAAAATGTTTTCCATTCAGCCTCAACTATAGAGATCTTGAGTGATGCCTGTCTGAAAGATGGTTCATGTGACAAAGAACTCTTCTACAGTCACAAAAAGCTATGTCAGCTGCTGCTGTGTGTTGGCTTGAAATACAGTATACAATATCCCGTACCTCTGTCACTGCTGGGCTTCATCAGTTAACTCCACACGACTTAAGTGATGTGCTGCTTCTAAGATTCTATTGCAATATTCAGCATGCCTTGTACTGGTACAAATTGAACTATCATCATGGGTAATGGTTATACTTCTAAGACAATCACTGCTTCAATCTTATCCTGTTGTTTTGTTGTGTTGTTGTTTGGCTGTTCTGTTTTAAAAAACACCTTAAAGCATCCCCATCACTTGAGTGACTTAAGTTGAAGAAAAGCACTGATGAAACCTCTTCAGGGAAAAAAAAAAATCTTGATACTTTGAGATGTGTAGGCTTTTTGTTTGAAAGCAATGTTATGATTTGAGAAAGATTTCATCTTTTAATAACCAGCTGATTTTTTTCCCTTTTGTAGGTTTAGTATGCAAAAACTTAATACACACACGCAAGCTGAAATGATCTTTTTTCCAGTTTGATGTTCCTCCTGAAGTCCTGAGCTCTATATGCTCTTGACATTGGCAATGCTAAGATGGGTGCTTTAAATGGTCAAAGCAACAGTAAACTCTTGTACTGTGTGTTAGGAAACATTTCTAATTGAGAGGATCCTCTATGAAGTTTTTATTGAGTTTTAAGGTTCCTTGAAACTTTGTTAGCTTTTGGTACAAGACACAATTGGAGATACTAATGGGATGTAGGCTTGGCAGGTCTTGTGTGATAGTAGGCACCCTCTGTGTACCTGTTGTATTGTTTTTGCAGGTTGATATCTTCATAATGACTGAGCCATCTTCAGGTAGATGGGTGTACTTTGACACAGAGATATCCAACAGCAGTGGCCGGATATCTTACAGCATACCCAAACAAAAGAGATTGAGAGTTGGTGTGTATCCCATCAAAATGGTGGTCAGGTAATAACTCTAAGCTGGAACTACAGGTGTGATGGGCTCTTGTGATCAGGAAGACATCGACATGTACAAGATTGAAGTGTGTATGGAGGGGAAATTTGGTCAGTTCTATATTAAACAACAGATTTCTGTGTGGCTTTAGGCAGATAATTTAATTTCTTTGTGCTTCAGCTGTCCAGTGACAAATTTAATTATTTTTCTTGGTTTTCTTGCTGTGTTATCAGTTTAGATTTGAAACAGTGGTCATCTGTTTACTGGCCAGCTTACAGGTGTCCTGCCCAATGGGTCTTAACTATCCTTCCTGCAACACAAAACTTCAACATAATTCAATTTAGTGCAAAATAAGATGACTGGATGACTATTCAGTTTTCTTATGGCAAGAGTGTATGATTTGGTTTATTTCAGAGCTTCTTCATTGGAGAAAAGATTGCTGAAGGGTATGGCTTCATGTTCTTCAAGCCAATAAGAAGCTTTTATTGTTGAAATTAACAGTAGAGGATGTACTGTCTTATTCTCAGCCAGCAATGTGTGTGTTGATAGCAGGCTAATTGAAAGAGTCGCTTTAATTCTGTACATAAGAATGTTTATTCTAAAATGGGGGGAAAAAAGTATCTCAGAGTAACGTTTTATTGAAGTCAACTCCCCTGGTTTTCCTGTATTTGAAAAAAATACCGTGTTGTCATGTATAAAAAGTGAAAATGTATGAAGTAAGATTTGTTGGCATAGGTGCAAGACTAGGGTAGCTGTGCTTTTAAAAATTTTGATGTTTAATTCCTGTGCTGAATTAAAATAAATAAATAAATAAATAAATAACTTTAATTTAGCATTGCACTTAGAATTAAATCACATACCCAAATAGAAAATAATTTTACAGTTTTCTTTGAGTCTCTACTTTGGAGGCACAATCAGAGTGATGAATTCAGTTGAAATTGAACGTGACATTATCCACCCATTAATCAAGTCCAAAGTCAATTTTCAGTCTTGTGTAGTGCTAATGGAGGAAGAAATATTTTATTTCAGTGTTGTATAACAAACCATCAATTTATGAAAAGACAGTTACATGAACATAAATTAAGGTGTACAGGGAAGCTAAGTACCCATGGGCATTTAGACTGCAGGAATGAGTTTCAAACAGGAATCAGAGTTGTCCTGCCTTTGCCTGTTAAGCTGTAATGTAATTTGCACATATTTTAAGAATCTTCATCATCATATATAAATTTCTATATCATACGGTGATCATCTTTTTAAAGGAAGGACAATGTGGTCTTCGGATCACATTTTTTTAAGGACCATGATATCGTGGAATAATAAGACTTCGGATCACTTTGTGCTTTATTAGAGTCCAGACCTCTTGGGGAGGTCGTCATGAACAGAAGGTGGCATGGCATCTCACATATCTTTCTATATGAAAAGCCATCTGCAATTGCATTTTTCTGTTGGCTTGGTTCTGTTTAGGGGTAGGTTATTTTGGTTTGTTTTACTTTTCTGGATTGGCATTTCCATTGTAATTTGAAATGATAGAGAGATGGCTAATGCTAATATTATTCTATTGGTTATTTAGTGGAGAAAAGCTGATAGTCATAAGCAGAAAGATGCCAATAAAAGGTACATATCAGTTCTTCCCTCGTAATTTCTGAGAATTTGCCAGTAATTGTAGACTGTTGGGGAAAAAAAAAAAAAAAAAAAGCTAATTTCTGCCAGAGGAGGTTTAGGTTGAATATTAGGAAGAACTTTACCAAAAGGGTTGTTAGGCATTGGAATGAGCTGCCCAGGGAAGTGGTTGAGTCACCATCCCTGGAGGTCTTTAAAAGACATTTAGATGTAGAGCTCAGTGATCTGATTTAGTGGATGACTTGTTAGTATTAGGTCAGAGGTTGGAGTAGGTGATCTTGGAGGTCTTTTTCAACCTAGATGATAATGTGATTCTGTGTGCTATGTAGATCCACAGAGAATTCACATATTATCTATGTGTATATGTAGACAGATAGCATCCAAAGTTTGAGTTCTTAAGTTTTTTGGTGTTTGTTTTTTTTTTTTTTTTTATGAATTGTTATATGTATTTGTACAAATGCAATTTCTTATTAACATCAGCTTCCAAATTTCATATTGGAAAGCAATTTCCTAAAAGTTTAGGTTTTAAATGCCCCACATAGGACTGAAATCAGAATACCTACTTGATAGAGATATTTGAAACTGCAGATCTAGACAGTCCTTAACTAGAATGTGCAGAAAATATTCTCACACTATGCTTGTAAAAAGTGTTTATTCCTTTGGCTCTCCAGAGGGGACCAGAGCAGTGCCACAAGCTATCTGACTGTGCTTCCCCGAGGAATGGAATGTGTTGTGTTCAGCATTGATGGTTCATTTGCAGCAAGTGTTTCAATTATGGGAAGTGATCCCAAAGTCCGAGCTGGGGCTGTTGATGTTGTCAGGTAAGTGAAGTTTTCATGCTTCGCTTTCTCAATCTCTGACTTTTCTGTTTGAACACAATAGGGGGGAATGGAACAGAATATATAATTTTTTAAACTAAGGATGCAAAAATTCTTTGAAGGCTAGAATGCTTTGCAGGTATGTTTCTGCATTTGCTTGGACAACAGGCCTGCCTGATTTTCAGAGGAATCTTAGAATGCTATGGTTTACTTGGAAATTTGTAGTTTAAGTTGGATAAAGATTGAAAATTACGTATTCAAATGAACATGGTGTTAAAGTGCGAGTAATTAATTAATAATGATTCCAATTGTTACTGTGGTTAGCAAAGAGTGTATTTTGTGTTTCACTAACTTCAAGTAAGGACATACTTCTGCTCCAGAAATACCAAGCGCCATGAGCATAGGAGAGTTTTATGGATGAAAAGTCAGAATGCTTTTAATTCATTCTTGCAAGTCTGTTAACACTGCACTGGGTGAGGAAGTACAACTCACATTTTGGAATGCAGAGATGCCAGTTGTCAAGAATTTTCCATTTCCTTCATTTAAAATGACAGAATCTCGCAATACATTTCAAAGGTAGGAGGACTTGAGGTACAGCAAAGGGACTATTCTAAATCCATTTTTAAATAGCTATTATGTTTTACATAACTTATTGTATGAGACTATCACTTGCTTTATTCTATCTCCCTCAAGATGTAGATATAATTGCATAATTTCTCACTAGGAGCAGACAGGGTGCTTTCTACCTGTTGAAGGGTCATGTCTGATTTCTAACTGGGTCCATGCTGAGCAAAGAAATACTAACCTGTCTTTTGGGCATTATTTCTTTTTCTGCATCTATGTAATTTATCTGTTGTTTCTGACAGACATTGGCAGGACCTGGGGTATCTGATTATCTATATTACTGGCCGTCCAGATATGCAAAAGCAGCGTGTGGTTTCATGGTTGTCTCAACACAATTTCCCACAAGGAATGATCTTCTTCTCTGATGGACTCGTTCATGACCCACTGCGACAAAAGACTATTTTTCTACGGAATCTCATGCAAGAGGTACTAGAAAGAAGTTTATATCCTTGAAACCTTTTTCTAGAGGATATCATTGACTGAACAGTAAATCCTATTGGCCATTATAAAGTATTTTTGCCATTCCTCCTTTCTTTTCTTACTTTTCAAAGAATAGGAAATGCTAAATAAAATATCCAAAAGTACCTCCTGGCATATGGTATTACAAATAAATCGATGAACTACTTATTCTTTTCTCTCTGCATATTTGTAATTCTGCTGGCATGCAGGCAAACAGCTTTAGCTGTGTGTGGTTTACAGCATTTGTTAACAGTGAGTTTGCCTGTTGCTTCGATGCTAAACAAGTGCCATCCTTGTAGTGCATGCTGTTCAATAGTCAGAGCATTAACTTTGGAAGTAATATTATTTTTTTCAGTGCCACATCAAAATCTGTGCTGCATATGGTTCCATGAAAGATATTTCTGTTTACAATGTCTTGGCTCTGTCACCATCCCAGATCTACATAGTTGGACGTTCAACAAAGAAATACCAGGCACAGTGTCAAGTAAGTAATTGTTGCTGCTCAACCAGGAAGTCCTTGGGAGGAGTAAGGAAATGCATGTGCGTGAATGTATGCACGCACACACGTGCACACACACGCAAGATAAAGAGCAGGGACAGTCTTTCAGAGAAAGAAGGGCAGTTTTGGTCTCAGATGAGGCATTTTCTGGCTGAGTGAATCATAAAGAGAATTGAATGGTCACAGGTTGTACTTGCAAGTACATGTGTTGCATATTGCTGAACAACAAAATGGAACAATTCACTGAAATTAAAAAGGAGAGGAGACATATTAAGTCTTTTATTTATATATAACTAAATTGCCAAAGATAGGAACTGAACTCCTCATAGAGCTCATAGGTTGAGGCAGCAGTAATTTGTCACTCTCTTTCCTTCCTGTTTCAGTTCCTCAGTGAGGGTTATGCAGCCCACTTGGCCTCACTGGAGTTCAGTCTTCATTCACGACCCAAAAAGAACAACTCTCGGATGATCTTGAGAAAAGGCAGCTTTGGCCTTCACTCCCAACCTGAGTTTTTGCGCAAGAGAAACCATCTCCGCAGGACTATGTCTGTGCAGCAGCCTGACCCACCTTCTTCAAACCCCAAACCAGAGCGTGCCCAGAGCCAGCCCGAATCAGACAAAGATCATGACAGACATTTGCCCTCCATTGCTTGGGTTAGAGGTGGAGTTCACAAGTTTGAATCTGTCCCCTAGGAAGCCGGGGTATGTTGATCTTGGATGCCACCCCCTTAAACTTGTAATCATGCCTCAAAGATAATATTTAGGCAGCTTCCAACTAGAAAATGTAGAGAGGAACCTGTACCTCGGAGTTGTTCCTGCTCTAGAAAATGCCTTCTTATACCAACCAGGGAACTTGCAGTTTGTTCCTCTTGACATGTTTATTGGGAAATTTTAAAACAATCTAAAACTATCGCAAGTGCTTAAAACATCAAAGCAACAGGAAAAAAAATTATCTTTGGTTATTTTGTACAATAGATACAATAAAATGTGCAATAAGAGAAAAAGCTGCAACAAGCTGTTTTTTATTCAAAAGAAGGATTGTGGTAGCAGCTGACTAGCTGCACCCAAAGCAGTATAAACATTAGGTCCCATAGGTTACAGGGAAAGTTTGCACTTTAAACATTAGTTTTATCTGCTGCCACTTCACTTTCGATAAAGAGATACATTTGCAAGGAAAGAGGAAGAGGGAATACAATAATGGGTAATCAGAATTTGTACAGCAAGATGCTTGTTGGGTGCCTTTAACCCAAGATATCCTTTCAGCTTACATTATTGGTCAACAGACTCAGATATAGGCACTCATGTTGTCTGAAGTGCTGTACATCAAGTAATTTGGAGAACTCCACCTATGAACCAAATCGTAAATGCTTCGTGTTAGAAATAAATGTCTCTGCCACGGTTTGAAGTAGTTAGTGTTGCTGTGTACAAAGTGCTGTGCAAGTGTACAAAAATCACATTGTTTTGTTGAACTTGGTGACTGTGCAAAATGTATTAACTACTGTGAGCAAGGAGATGTCTCTAACCATCTAAGTCTGAAACAGATCCTAAGATGGTAACCTAAAGGGAACTTTTTTATTAAGGGATCTGCAAACTTCAGAGCAATCAATTTTTCCATTATTTTAACTAGAAACTTTAAGCTGGAGGAGGAAAAAGTGATAAATGCTAATGGAATTCCTGGGAGTAAATTATTTACCTTCTCATGCTTTACAGCAACTACTGTGCTAAGACAATCTGTAGCAGTCAGAATTACAGCCTGTGAGCTTCAAAGAATGGAGACGACAAATTACAGGTGCCAAGTAGACATTTTCCTACTGATTTAAATTTATCTCGGATCTCTCAATTAACGTATTAAAAGTAAAAATGTGTGAAGTTTTCTCTAGGTGATAATATTTCTAAACTAAACATTTTAATTAGTTTAACGTAGCTGCAGTTTGCAGCTTCTTTATGCAAATATTTCCACCAAACTATAAATTCACCAAGCGAACTTCCATGATAGAACTGATGCATGTTTCAAAACCTGCAACGAAGTTGCTAGTGCACAATTATTTTTTTTTTCTTCAAAAATTAAAACTCCAGACTGTTGACCCTGAGAAAACTGGAAGTCAGTAGGGGGATTTGGTTTCTCCCCAGCACATGCACTTTTGTGGAGTTGCAGGTTGTCATCCCCACCCTTTTACTTTCAGGTTTTCCTAATCTATAGCTGGAACAGAAAGAAGTCTGTTGATTAATGATTTCAAAGTCACTGTGTAAAACAATAAAGGAATGCAATAGAAAAGTATTCTGATGGTGCAGAAGGAAACCCAGTAACTTCCTGTTAACATAAAAGTTTCAGTGTGTTTTTTGAAGGGCCTAGTAATGTGGCTTTTGTCCTAAAAGGCAGCAAAATAGCTTATAAATGAAAGTTGGGGGTTTTGTTTGTGTCTGTCTTTCCTGGTTTTAAGCTTATCACTTACCAAGATTGTCAGTTACCTATTTCAAACTTCCTGAAAGATTTCTGGCACATCAGAAAGTTGTTCTTTTATAATGCTTCATTTAAGGGAAGGAGTAATCTTTGCTGAAGATTTAGGAAAGCTATGAGAAGTTTGGTAGCTCACATTCATTAGGTAACTGCAATACAAGGGCTGGGGTTGTTTTGCTCTGTTGGCAAGTCAGCCAGCTACAAAAGCTAAATGAAAGATCTCCAGAAACTACACTGAAGCAGTCTTTAGGTTTACAAATGCTTTCCCAGTAGTGTCACACTTAGCTCTTTAACCCAAATTTAGAGTAGTTTTCAGTGTTCTTTCTTTACCCAATGTGTCTTTTATTTACTGATCGTTGTCCATTTCGTTTCCTGTCCTATGCAGCTAGGAGGAGATTACACAAGCTAACACCAAACAGCAGGCTCCATGTCCCTCCAGTCAGTTCAGTGCTATCATAGGTACCAGAGCTGACAAGATGTTAGAGCAGTGAAGGCTACTTATCATAATGATGATAAGTACTCAATACTCCTTCCTGCTGCTGGTCTAGGAAACAAAAAAAATCACGTAGTAAAGAAAGATGCATGTATCTTTATATCTGTGCTCCCTTCCTATGAAATGTATCTTGCTCTAACAGGGACCAACAAAAGAGATTTCCTGAGTACATCCTCTGAAAAGACCAGCCACAGTAGCTAAGTCTCTGAACAGTAAATAATTGATACTGCAGAGCAGTCTTTGTTTATTAGTCCCACGGGACTGCCTTCTTTTTTCATATTGCACAATGACTGACAGAAAGTTTTGGCTCTTGCCAGGGCAAGACAACAGAATATAGTTATTGCACACATGCTCCTGGTTGTTGTTTTTATTTTAAATAGGTGAGGGAGGGAATCCAAAGATGGTGGCAATCACAAGACAAATTTGAAACTTACATAAGGGACCTAGAGGCAACATTGACTGCAAAATTTGAAGTTATTGTTTAAAAGAACTGGGTGTTGGGTAGCATGTCTTCTCAGAGGAAGAACTGTGCCCGTTCTAGAGTTCAAAGCTAATGTTGCTTTAGTTGTCTACCTCTACCAGCCGGAGACTCCAATACCTATTTTTTGATTTAAGTTGCTAAGACCCACTTCCTTTCAAAAAGGAGATCTGTGTGTAATTCTGTGATTGTCTTTAAGGGACTTAGGATTCTGAGCACAAGGTTAGGGAAATCTCCTAGGTTACTGAAGTTTGTTTTACTATTGCTAACACAATGGCATGTTGCAGGGAACCATGTCCTGAAAGCTCTCTCTCACTTTGTGTATTTCTGTTAATTTCTGGGTCACATTTACAGTAGTCATTATGTTGGCTTCTCATAAGAATATTATGAACTAAAAGTAGTAAAACAAATGCTATTGTATGCTTGATTTAGTGGTAACAATTTCATAGTCTGTACACATCATACTGAAATTCAGCTGAAAATATTTTCCCTAACTTCATTTCCTACAAGGGTTTATGTTGCCCTTGCATAATACCAACTCTACTTATTGCTCAGGGAGAGAGTGGTTTATCTCCTGAACACATGCCTCCAACTGAGCACTTTGGTGAACAATGATTGATACAGGCATCAGTTTGAAAGTTAAGACTTCATGCTAATTAGTAACTGAGCTTGAGACATCAGATGCAATTGTTTTGAAAGCACTAACCAGTTGCCACTAAAATGGCACAAAACCTCTGTTGGAGATGGGACTATGGAAGATATTTTTGTGATTTACTAGGTTGGTTCAACAAATACTGTGTTGCCATGGCTGGAGACCTCAAGTACTTCAGAACACTAGTTCCACTCCTCCCCACCCCCTCCTTCTTTTCCCCCCAGTCATTAGAAGCACTAGTTCTACAGCATAACTTTTCAATGTTTTCTCTTGAAACACTGCCTTCTGATCAGTCTTAGTTTAATATTTTGTCCACATGAAACTGCATGCAACAGTTCATTGGCATTCCCTTTGCAATTGGCCTTCAGTTTCACTTCCGCTTTCACAGAGGGATTATCAGTCCTCTTCAGCAGGCCATTCACTGAGATTAAATTTGAACCTGCAGTCCTTTTTTATTTTCTGATTACTGAGCCTCATTGCTGCATTCTCTGTAGTCAGTACTTTCTTAAACTTTATAGGCTAAGTGTTGAGGCATACACAGAAGGTAAATGTTCAGAGAAGCTGTGGGTATTATGGGTGGCCAAGGAACACAAGTTACACCCATCAGTAGTCTTCAACACATACAGTGCCTCCAGTATATTACAGAGAAGCACATAAACCTTTGATCAACTTAGTGGAAGAGGCAGAAGCGAAACATAAAACAAAAAGCTGGTATTCCATTTATTCAATTGGGTTCTGAAGCAGCAGTACAAGTCAGCCCTGTTCATATATATCTATAGCCCATAGTTCTTTGCCCTGTTCATACATATCCATTTTTAAATTACTGTATTCTGGGGGGGGAAGAAAAAAAAAAAAAAAAAAGAAAGCTGTGATTAATAGCAGTTTTAGACTTACCTGAGATATTGTGAAAACAAAACTTCACACTGTGGTGTATTTTGTATGTATGTAGCTATTGACAGCCAACCTAAGTGAAGTTCTGCTTTCAAAGCAAATTTGTAAGCTCTTTTTTTTTTTTTTTTTTTAAACAATGGCTGTTTATTCAATTAAAAAAATGTATCTGAGTACACTGGTGCGCTTCAAACAGAATCTTGCTTGACTAAAGTATGCCTATTTAGTTTTGTGGCATGGTTTATATCTATTTCTGCATAAAATTTTGTTAAGTGTAAAATTGACATGGCATTAACTATTCCTCTTGTTCCTTGGGGTTCATGAAAGCTGCCATTTTGATTTGTTTGGAGGAATATAGTCTTAATTCTTACAGATTGCTTCTCCTGAGCCTCTACTACTTAGGGAAGTCATTTCTAAACAGAGGTAAAACTTTTCACTGCTTATGTAGAAGAGCAGCTACCAGTAAACCACAGAGAAAGACATTTGACGCACCTTAATCTAATATTAAAATCCAGTGACATTTATCTTGAAGGTCCACCATTCTGCAAAATATCCTGTTTGCCTTTCTTAGTGAACAAGTTGTCCTATTTACACATTACAGGCTTTAGGCCAGAGAATGGCTATGAATGTAAGCAAATACACAATAGTTATTTCACGTATTTCACATGTATTTCATGTATTTCACAGCATAAATTTAGAAAGAAAAAGTGAAGTTTGTCCTTTTGTATTGTTTAATTTCTTATATTTGGTAAAAACATTAAGCATTTTTTATTATACCTGAAAACAACAGGTATTTTTAGCTTTAGAAATTTGTAACTGCAACAATTGTTACTGAGCTTTTGAGGGAAAACTGATTTTCCCCATTTTTTTCCCCTTTCGCAACAGAGAAGGTAAGTATGTTATGAAAGTGCTAGACAGTTCAAGTGTGGGCCATTTTATAATAATTTGTTTTAATAATGAAGCGATTATACAATATAGTTTCAATTTTTTCTGATTAGAACTTGAAATGTGGGATCTAAAATCAGGACTTCTGCGTTGAATTGTTCATTTCAGGCACACAGGGGAGAAAGTTGCATTCTTCATCCTCATCTGGAGCTGTCTCAGGATAGAAGTCTCTAAACACAAAAATTTCCAACTTACCTCCTCAGCTTCTGTAAGAGCAATGATTCCTCCTTGTCTTTGTTCATAGTTTCAGCAGAAATTGTAGTTCTCACAAGGTAATTTCACTTCAGTGCTGTTTAATCACTCAAGTGTAACTATAGGTTTCTACTAATGATCCTAAATTCAGTCCCCCATTAAAAAAAAAAAAAAAGGCAATAATACATTTTTCTGGATGAAAAGAGCTCCTTTTTTTTCAGAACTAGGAAAGGGCCTGGACCAGCTAGAATCCTGTGCCATGGACTCTGGAATTGAATGTCAGGTGTTGGTATTTCTCTTTCCCTCATTTTATACCAAGTCCAAGGTAAGGGGTTGATAGTTTATCCTCTATTTGTATTTATCCCAGTAAGCTACCTTTGAAACTGGCTATCATTGTCTGGGGAGTGTGGAGGTGGTGGAAATACAAAACAACTCTGGCAGATAAGTTCCTATTTGTAAAATTGTACAGAACTTAGGGGGGAGAGGGAGGGCACAGAATAGAGAGGCAAGATTACCATGACCTGCTGGGATATGGGGTACCAGAGATCATAACACTAAACCATAATTTAAAAATCACAACTTCTATGGACAAAGTTATTCTGCGAGGACTGATGTAGGACCCAGAATGGCAGGCTTCTCACAGAACCCCAAGCCTTCTGTATAAACTTTTCTATTTGTGGGGAAGGGAAAGAGGCAGTCCTCTTATAACTGAATTCCTAAAAGGAAAAAAAGTTGTACATGTTCTTTCAGTCTAGTTTTATGAAGCATTTACTTTCAGATATTATTTGTCAGTAAGAAGGTTCAATCTGGTGACAAATGTTTATATTTCTTATGGCTGCCTTGTAAAGATTCAAAAATGCACAATAATGAATTTCTTAATATGAAATAAGGAGTAAGATTTCTACAACTGGTATAGATTTTGATGTGTGTTGGTTTTTAAAATCTTATATTAGCCACTAAAATAAAACCTTCCTTGTCTTTAAGCCAGTAGTGTCCCAGACTGTTTTTATTCGTGGTGGTAGTATAGAAACTGTTTAATATTTTTGACTATCTGAAATAAAGACATAGATCTCTGAACAGACGTCAACCTGTGACCTTCAATCCTCCTTTTTGAAAAGAATACAAGAGATTTCAATAATGAGACACGATCCTTGTGGAAGCTTTATACAAGGAGTTTCAGTACATGCAAGGAATAACTTCAAGGTACTGTTCCATACGGGAAGTTTTTTGTTGTTGTTGTTTTATTTAAAAGCACAAAAACAAACCAAAACCTACTTCAGAAAAATCACACAATCTAAAGCTCACACCAGTCATATGACAGCCTAGATGTCTGGGATGTTTACAGGCTTTATTAACTGTTTCAATATTTTATAAGTTTAGTTTGACAGGAGAACAGGAAAGTGGGAACAAGTTTAAAAATCAGTAATTACACATAAATCAGAATTGAACATGAGTGCTTCTCATATTTATATTTAATACTGTTAAAACTTAGGCTGTTCAAGTTTTACCAAATTATATGTGCATCTTAAAAGTGATTGTAGATAAAAGTTTACCAACTCAATCTTTTGTCTGAAGGTACATCTTAGAGTGAAAGTAATTCCAAAAGACTGCACAAAACTCCTACCGTAGAAAACAGCACTGGTGTTGAATTCTAGAAGCTTGAGAAATCTTTGCTTTAGTATGAAAGACAAAAGTTGGGCTAGCCTAACAGCAGTCCTTAGGCTGTGTGTTGAAGTCCTAATGTGGCTCCACTGTTGTGGCTTGAGTGACTCCAAGGAAACCTGTTGCCTTGGAATGCCATTTGTGGTCAGAACTCAAGCAATTATTGTTTCTTTAACTTCCAGTTAAACATGATGCTTAGCTTTTAGTTTGTTAGTATTTAAAGAAAAAAAAAAGTTTTGAAAAGATCACTACTTTTAGTATATTATAAATCTGTGACCCTTGCTCTGACCATGGTCAGTGCAACATATGTTTCAAAGTACTTAGTGCCTATGAAAGCCACTTTCAGGATGGTCCCTTATCTTAGTAAGAGATAATACATTGTGGTACAAATTTCATTTGACTTTAGAAGAGAAAGCAAGGGAATGGAAGTCCCAAGCTGCTTTGTTAAAAAAGATTTTTAAAATGTAGTTGCTTAATCAAAGTTACGTTCAAAGCATACAGTACAGTCTCTCAGGTCCTAATCAAAGTCTTCCTTTAGATATACTCAAACCAACACTACTTATAGCCATCTCTGTCCAGGTACAAACTGCTCAACAGTTTCTTTGCTTGCCTTTTGATAGCCTGAGAAAATTTCTGAGATCGATGTACAGACTGCAAGTTTTGTGCCATTAGACAGTAGTAGATTGATACCGCATGCTGCCTGCAGAAGAACAAGACTACTGTTAGTAGCTTGAAGTCTACAAGGTTAAGTAACAGGTTGTTACACAAATTGCTGGAAAAATGGCAACAAAGGACAAGATCTGAGAGCAAGGAGGGAGCTGGTCTGGACCTGTGTACTTCCATTGAACACTTCTGAAAACTAGCAAGAAAATACTTAGTTACCTTCAATGAGCATAAATGGCAGTACAAAAATGAAGTATGGCAATACTTTAACTAGCAACAAGAGCATTTCTTGTGATATAATGTAATTCATTAAAACAGATACATCTGAGCAATGCATGGAGCTGGCAACCATCATCAGTTTGAGAACAAAGGCTTGTTTCATTATGGAAAAGATTAAATGGAAGCTACAATAAAGTAATTCATGGCAACTGAATACTGCAAGAGAAGGTAATGCGCTAGAGTGAGTGTAAGCATACCTCCAAAAAAAATGTATTTCACAACTATTCCAAATGGGGATCCTACAAACAAGCAAGTGCTGGAGCACATTGTATGCATCTACATGGGCAGAACTGGACCAAATCACTCTGAGGAAGCAGTACACATAGCTGTTGGAAGCTTCAAGCAAGCATTTGAAACTGCTCCCAGGTAGCAGAGAGTTGTATTTTACCTTTTTTTTTTTTTTCTTTTCCCTAAGTTACAGAAATCAAGTTCTTACACCTTTGTTGCAAGAATAGGAACTAGTATTCATGATACAACTTTCCCTTTAAACAGAAAGAATAGTTCAGATGTTAACAGGTGAAGATATTAATGTCATAACACAGATCACAGTGAAGGTTATCAAGGCTCTTATGACATTCTCATAGCAAACCTGGTAATGGTTCAATGAGTTGATACTAGAAGGTGATTTTCAGAAACACAAAGCAAAGAATTCATGTTCCCATCCACTTAGGTGCAATTGTGTTTAATAAGAATGCCAGCAACACAGGTATCATCTACTGTTTTTGTCACAGCATCATGTTAACCGCTAGTACAATGCTAGGGATGGAAAATAAAGGCTGTAAAATTAGCTCAGGGTAATACATGTAGTTTGTTCTGTCATGCTTTGTGATCTCTGTTATTAATCAGTAAGAACTGAGATCAAATGACAAAGACATTAGTACTAGTAGTTTTCTGATCTGGGGTGAAAAAAGCTGCTGTTTGCATAGAAGCCCAGTTTATGGTTCATCGCAAAGACGCAAGGTTTCACTAATCTTCAATACAGAGGCTGCTTCACATCTGCACAATGATCTGCTGTAGCAGAGAATGCCACAGTGAATATGAGGGAAAGAACCCTTTGGTTCCACACAGTAAGATTTTAAGAAAACTTTGAGTTAATATGTCTGTCCCTCTCCAAACAGCAGTTTTTCTCCTCACAGGTGCATGCAGGTATAGTCAAAGTAAGCGAACAACTACTTTACCTGGTTGATACTATCTTCAGTTACAAATGAGAGAAACTGTCATATCACTAACAGATGGGAGAATATTAGGAGTGAGATTTAGTAAATTTTCAATGTATATTATCATTAGCTTTTACAGGAGTAAACCTATCGCTATCTAAAAATGATGCCATTGGTAGAAGTTGGATTTTTGGAATTGTGCAGGATTTTATCTCTTGCCTTTATCTCTTTGTAGATAAAAGTAGTTAATGCTAAGCCTTCGCTAGAAGATCAAAGTACCTTGACTTTTAATTACTGAATGCCTGACATCAAGTGTTCTAAGAGAGAAAGGGGAGAAGGGGGTTTAGGGAACTGTTCTGTGTTGAAATTCCTGACCTTTAGTTTTTACTGACTGAATAGGCCTACTTCAGCATGACATAACCTTTACAAACACCTACCACCTCATGGGTTAACCAAGATTTTGTACAAGAGGCTTCTGCATCCTCTAAATTTTGAGGTATGGTTCAAATTGGCTATTTGTAAACATAAGTATATAACAAAAGCTTTTTTCTTATAAATGTGCATGCACCAATGATAGCTAAGTGTCTGTGCAATGGTTTGGAGTTTGTTTTCTTGGCATGTCTGGGTTGACAGCTCTTTTAGACAGAGGTAGCAGGATACTGTTCTCATACAAAGTAAAAGTTAGGCTCTGACTGGGAGAAATCAGAGTTCTACAGCAAGAAGACAGGGTGACTGTCTGTCAGGTTTTAGAAGCTGCAAGTTCAACTACTGATTGAATCTGCACAAGCGTCATGAAGAAAAAATGGCTCTATGTTACAACTGAGAAAGTTCTGCAGCTCTTCCTCCTCCTGAGTTACAGCAATCACTTCGCCTAATGTTCAAGTGGAAGATGGCCTATTGCTAAGAGTTGGGGTATTGTTGGCAGTATTTACCTCTCCTCTTGTACAATACCATCATCAAGTGCCTGAGAGAGGTGCTTCAGTCGTCGAATCCCTGAGGAGACCAGTTCCAACTCACACTCAAACTCTCTGCAAAAAGGATGTTTATTACTAGAGATGAAACAGGCAGACTGACTAGGTGACACTGCACAAGCCTCTATCCCTGCAGTAAAAACTCAAGTTACTGAGAGAAGTTTGGGCCTGTAATAATTATGTTCTTAATTCTACTGACCAACTGCTTCACATCTCCATTCATCCTATACATAGCTATCCTCCAGTTCAGTGACTGGTCTCAGGTTCTTGAGGTTTAGACAGCTTCTAGCTTTTGACATTTCTCACATGACTTTGACCGAGACAAAAGCATACCTGGTACATTATAAAATACTACCTTAGCTCACAACCCTTTCTCTAGTTTAGTGACACGGTTCAATGGTAGACTTGGCAGTGCTAGGTTAAAGATTGAACTAGATGACCTTAGAGGTCTTTTCCAACCTGAATTAGATCACAGAATCACAGAATTTCTAGGTTGGAAGAGACCTCAAGATCATCGAGTCCAACCTCTGACCTAACGCTAACAGTCCCCACTAAACCATTTCCCTAAGCTCTACATCTAAACGTCTTTTGAAGACTTCCAGGGATGGTGACTCTACCACTTCCCTGGGCAGCCTGTTCCAATAATAGATGATTCTATTATTCTAATTTCTGTTAAATCTTTGAGGCAAGAGGAATCTCTCTACTCTGTACGAAGAGGTTGGCATAGGCAGAACTCTTTCAGGTATCTCTGCAATAAAAATAGCTCTATCTTGCTAATGCTGCTAAGTAGAAGATGTGTTGAGAGCTTCTTTACCAGAAAAAGAACAGCAGAGTTCAGGTATATTCCTAGAGTCAGATGTGGTTTGGTGCTGAGAAACATGCTGTAAACTTTCTAATCCAATGGGAGAGTGATTAAAAAGGAAGCTCTTTCTTGCCACGGCACAAAATGAACATTCATGGTTCAGCTTTATGCAGTGCTCAGCCCCTTTCTATTCAGCAACTTGTAACTACTACTTTCCTAACTGTCCTAAGAGCATACCATTTCAGTGGGATAGGATAACAACCTTCATGCCTTGCCATTCATTTTACAAGATACTCTAATCACAGTAACAAAAAAAAGCGGTAAGGTTTACACAAAAAAAAAAAAAGTGTCTTACGTCATTCTGCTGGCACGAGCAGGTGATGAATAAGGGCTCTTAAGTGCTGCTGCTCTTCTTGATCTCCGGAGTGGGACAGCATCTTCACCGTGCCAGGATGGGAAACCCCTCCATTCTCTGTGTTCTGACACCCTTGTTGGCCCAAGCAAGGCTCTTTTGCTGGATTCTGGGGTGCTCATGGAACTGGCTGCTGGAGTAACACTATTCTTGTTATGGCAAGGGGTTTGAGGCATAGTACTTCTTTTCTTGGAAGAACTGGTCACATGGCTTCTCCTACCCACAGATTCATCCGGAAAGGCCACAATTGACTGTATTGGGTTTTGGTGAGTCTTCTGTATTTTCTGAAAGGTGCATTAGATAGACATGTTAAGCTAAATGAAATCTAGAGTTTGGAAACAGAAAGATAAGGAACATCTGAGCTGAATCCCTAGTTTTCATTCTCATATCAGGTTTACCCATTTGGGTTCAAGGAATCATTTGCTCCCCTAATCCTTGGAACCTGACAAGGACTTCAGCAGGCACTGGAAGAAAGTGCCTGCTGCTTTTGTGCAGGAAAGAGACAGGCTCTCTGATACAAAATTAATATGCCTAGAGTCTGCCTCCAACAGGAAGAGCAGTGCAAACTTTAGGTTGCTATGATGCTACCACCTACTGGCTTTTGTCAGTCCAAATTTAGATTGACTGTTATGAAGGACATGCTAATAAATAGCACAGGTGCAGGAAAGATCTCTATCTGTATTTATATGTCTAAAGCTACGCATTTCACAGAAACAATCATTTGCAAGCAATGGCAGTCTCTACCCACCTTCTTCCTCATGAAGGCTGCTCTGTCATACATGATGAAATACAGTAGGGGAAAGGGGCTTTATTAAATGATGTCTTATGTTTATTCTTTTCACCTTCCTCCCTGTTCTGCCAGAACCATAATTTTTCTGGATAATAAAGGCAAGGATTATCTAGCAAGGATAACATTCTACTAATGAGTAGCTATGAGCCAACCACTGTGTTGTACAATACATAGAATAAACATTCTGGAATACATTATACTTTACATCAGAGTCCAGTAATCTTGGAACTGAAGTTGAAGCACAAAATAAACTCTACCTACTCTCCAGTGCAAAGGCAAAGTACCTGGGACACCATTCCAAAAGCATTTCTTGCTGTTCTTGTAATACTCCGGAGAGTTTGGCACTTTGCTCTTGCTTCCATACTTTCCCAAGTTGGGGTCTCATGGAAATTCAGCTCTACCTGTTTTAAAGGTATTCGCTTCCTTAGAGACATACGGATGGTATTGAGAGAACTCAAAGAAGCCTTTCTCTTGAATTTGTCTGGTACAGGGCTGTCATTTTCATCAAAGTCAGCTAGGAGCTGGTGTTTCTGCCAGCCCATTGTTGCCTTGACATTTTTGAGCACAGATACCATCTCGGTCCAAGTCTTGATCAATTTATTTCTGAAACGATCAGAATACAAACAAAAATTAGAGCAAAGTGCATCAGTATGGAAAAGGAGAGATTGGATATCACACACTGCGTTTCCAAGGACATCAGTCCTGGCAAGCCGCGAGCCGCAAGCACATCAGGTGGAACGCGATTTAACTGAAAGTTTCTCGATGCCTCACGCAGACTAAGGTCCCACATTCATAGCTTACCGGGTTCCTTTCAGGTAAACTGCCGCTCGCTACGGATTATTTCACCTCGGAAAGCCCTGCACAGGCGGGATACCGGGAAGGGAGCAGCTGCTGCCCAAGGGTTGAGTCCTCTGAAGCCCGCGGCAGCTGAGGCGGCGAGCCCCGGCGACGCGGTTACTTCACGCGCAGGAGACGTTGAAAACCACGGCCGCGAAAGACGGCAGCGGCGATACAAAGGCTGGGGGAGAGCAGGGTCAAGCCCTGCACGGCCTCCTCCTCGTACGGCAGGGGACGCGGCCCGCGACAGGGCCTGCACCGACCGGGACCACGCCCGAGCCGCCCGCCACCGCCACAGCCGTCGCCGCCGCTGCGTTCAAATCCCGCCCCGCCCCCCTGCGTTCCGGATTGGCCGGCGCAGCCGCGCGCGCGCTTCCATTGGCTGAGCGCGGAGGCCGTTAGACGCGCGGCCACCGCCCAGGGTGGGTCGGGGAGCTGCGGGAGCGGAGCGTGACGTGACGTGACGCGACCGCTTCTGTTATTGCTGATAATTACAAGAGAAGTCTTGGAAGGCTGCGTTTGTTGCTGTTGTTGTTGGTTTTGTTGTTGTTTTGCCCCATGGGCTTCTTTCATAGCTGGAGAAGACAGAGCTGGTGGAATTACAGCGTTGTGCTGCAAACTGCTGGGGGGCCCTGTAGCAAATCAGGCAGCAACGAAAGGCCGAGTGCTGCCAATGTCATTAGTTTTGTTTTGCATCCTACCCCAGAGGAAAGCAAGTAACGCATTGATCTTCAAAACACTTGTACCTGAAAAAAACGCTCTTGGAAAGAGCTGACTGCTAGCGACACCTTGCCCTGCCAGAGCCACATCTGGCTTGCCCATTGACATTGCAGGATGCCTTGCAAGTCAGGTCAGAGGCTTGTAAGCGTACTTTCTAGGAGTTGCAAAGCACTACAGTTTTAAAATTTCCACATGACAGCATTTGTACCCTTTTGTATTCATAAACTTTAATGTGGGCAAGTGCATCCCAAGAAATAGTCCATTGTTAATAGAAATGTATTTCTGTGTATTACAGCCATATATGCTAGATTTGGTAGAACCAAATGGTAAACTGATCTGTAAAAGGCCTCATGAAAACAAGCACCTAACAGATCCGTGGGACTTAATTTGTATTTTACAGATGATGTTTGTGATTAGTAAATAAAAAGATAGATATGAAATGCATTATTTTCCTTCTTGGCTTTTTATTGTCTTTTCCTGAGATGATGAAACAAGTCTGCTTATCTTTTTCATTCTCTTTACCTCAGCCCAACTAACTTGTTTCAAGTTGGCTTTCTTTGCTGTTTGCCCTAGCATGGCTCCAGTTGTTGTGACATCACAAAAGTTACTTCTTTGCTTGATAGCAATGACCAAACTTTGGGGAGGGGGCGGTGAAGAGGGAGGTAGAGAAAAGAAGTCATGAACTCAGGAGGGCGACTATCCGTCAGAGCTGGAAAGGTGCTCAGGGAGCTGGACAGAGTCCAGTCTTGAGAGTGGAACAGGTAACATCTTGCATCATGTTTGTTTCCTTGTGTTTTATTACTACGCAGTTGGACTCCTGACTCACCAGCCTTCCAGTCCACTGGACCAAAATGTCTCAACAGCCTGTTTGACCAAGCGATAGAGTAGCTTACAGTGCTTATTACTCTCAAGAGGGATTGTACCTTCATCTAAGACATGGCGCTACTTTCAATTGTCCTGAAACAGTATTCAAGGGGCTAAGGACAGGCATGTGCAGTATCTTTGCACAGACAGTACTGCTCATCTCTGTACAGCCCAGAATGCTGGACACATTTCTACACTAGGTATCAGGCCCCAAAACATTATCAATTGCAATGACTGTTATCATACCATTTCCCTGTTTAGCTAGACTAGAGGCCGAAAAGTTCAAAGATGAATCCCGTGATTGTTTTTTACTTATTTTTTTTCTTTTGATTTAGGTTAGACCATCGTTTAGACATAAGAACTTACTTGATCCTGACAACTTGAGTACAGAAGCAAAGAAAAGACTATTGCTTTTGACTGTAAAGAAGCAAACTTTTAGCTGTTTGCTTGAAAGACCATCCTGTTGGGAATTACCGGAAATTTAGCCATAGCTTTCTTAATTTAAGCTTGGTTCAACAGTCAGAGGAGACGTGAAAAATTGTCTCCTCAATGGAGGATGACAGTGACTCTGAGCAGAGCTCCTGGGCTGATCTACCTGATGTCTGTCTGAGACATGTCTTCCACTGGTTAGGTGACAAGGATAGATCTCGGGCTGCCTTGGTCTGTAAAAAATGGAGTCAGGCCATGTACTCAGGATCCCTCTGGAGAACCAGAACCATCACATTCAGTGGTCAGCCATCAAGGGCACACACGTTTGAATTTAAAACTGCACTGTGGTATGTCAAGAAATTTGGCAAGTATTTGGAGCACCTTGAAATCAAGTTATTGTATCCTTACAATACTGTCATTACTCGAAAATTTCAAGCGACTATGAGAGGTCTTCTTTCACACTTGGGTAAATGTAACAGTCGCCTCATATCCCTGAGCATCAAGAACCTGGAATTAGACCGCTTGGTCTGGAAAAACATGGTCAGGGCTCAGTTTATCAAGAACTTAGGTACCTTCCTGAAAAGAATGAGCAAACAGCTTGATTATCTCAACTTAAAAGGAGCAAGAGTAACCTTGGAAGAAGGCTGTGGGCTTCTGAATTCTCTGAGCTGCTTGACTAATAAAAGCTTTATATCAGAAATCAATATCGAGGATTTCTTCAATCTCCACCTTTCTGTCTACAGCAGCACCTTGTTCCACCAAACCATGTCCAAGTTCCACAGCCTGGTTATCCTGACTTTTAATTATAATTGCATCTCTGATGAACTGCTGGACATCCTGCGGGAGCACAGTGCTCATTCCCTGCGCACCTTGAATATCAAATGTCATATCCACGACCCTCATGGGCAAGTCGTCTGGGGAATGTCATGGGCCAACTTGGCCAAGAGAGCCCCAAAACTGAACATCAACTTCTTCTTTGAAAGAGTTATGAAGCACGATCACTTAGCCAGAATCCTGCTAGTGGAAATCCCAGTCAGGAGCATCAGTTTACGGAGCTGCTATTTCAGTGATCCAGACTGGATAATGAGACCTACCCTCACCAACCTCCTCCCAGCCTACTGCCATGTGCTGCAGGTAAGGTGAGCAGTAGCGACAACTTAGAGCGGTAGTGATAACTTATCCCAAAGGTAAGTAAAGTAATCATGTAGGCATTCTGCGTAACAACAGTCACCTATAGGAATTCCTGACCACTTCAGTTTTATTTTTATGGTATTTTTCAGGAGAATTATTCAGTGTTCCAGTGTTCCAGCTGTAGTCTAGTTTGGTACTACTATCAGTTTGGTAGTGTTTGGACAATGCTCTCAGACACGTAGCCTTTTTTTGGGGGGTGGTCCTTTGGGGACCCAGAAGTTGGACTCGATGATCATTGTGGGTTCCGTCCAAACCGGGAATTTATAATTCTATGATTAATTATCCTTCCCTAGTTACAATGTTTGTGATGCTGTTCTTCACTAATGGCAGGCTGGTGTCAGGTTGCCCTCATAAAATACCAAAACATCAAAACTACAGGTGATTGTAATGTCAGCTGTGAGCTAAAAGAACCTTTCAGGCAGAAAAGCATCATTTTTGTAGAAAAGCTCTTCTGCCAAAGCAATTTGTTATCATGGAGGTTGCATCACAAAAGGTGTAAATGACTTACCTGGTCCATGCATTCTTGAGGGAAGCACATGGCCTTACAACTAATGGTTATTGACAGCTTTCTTTAAGTTCTGTTGCATTGTAGAATTTTGCAATAAACACCAGTGATCTAGAAAGCTTTCTAGAAGTTGTCTTTGGATGTACTCTTTTACTCTGTTATCTTTGATCATTTCTGGTATGTGAAATAATACCACGGCGTGAGCTGTGGGTTGTCTAGAAGACACTAGAAGCCCACTAGAAGTTGCATGTCTCTTAGGATGGTACGTCATGCACAGTGGACCGCCATCTTAAGGGGAGAATGGAAATTAGCATTGCATATACTTCTGTCATAAAAAAGTGATTTTTTTGCTAGTGTCAAGGTTCAAAGTCGATCTGCTGGCAGTCACTTCTGTTAGCAAATTTGGGAAATCCAGTTGCTACTGCACTCACAAGCTTTTTTCGGTGGTACTAACAGTGTTCTTTCTTTTTCAAGAAATTAACACTTGAAGTAAACAATGACCATGAGGTGCTGGATGATGAGCTGCTACAGCTCATCTTATCATGCAGGAGGTTGTTTTTTCTGAAAGTCTGGGCATTTCTTAATGTCACCTTTATGGAGAGGGTGCTACATAATCGTGCAGAGAGGAGATGCTTTTTGACTACCATAAAGGTAAGACTTTGTGCTTCAAAACTCCTGTTACCTTCCTTCTTCTCTTCCCTATTGAGAGGAATCTGTTGTCACTATATCCATATAAAGGTCACAGAAGGAAAAGTTAACGTAACTACCTTCCCTATATAATGCTAGTCTAGGGGTTCCCTCTGTTACCTCCCAGGTCAAGCTAGGGATTCTTAGTTACCTCGCAGGCCTGGTATTTGGATCTATGCTTAAACTGTAGAGTGTGGGTTGGCTCCTAGTAAACTGCAAAAATATGTAAACACATCTCACTGAATAGGGATGCTGTGTTGAACTGGGGCTAGACCACAAATGTAGCTGGTGTAAGCCATGCTGTCATGCTGCTTTGCCTGCTGGACTCTGAATTTAGTAGATTCTGTTAGAGCTGTGCAGATCCCACATATGCATTAGTCCTGGGGGAAAAGTACCCTTCCTCTTCCCAAAAAATTCTTTGGCAGGAGATGAGTCTTCACACAGTTTGGAGTAAAACCAGTAAAAACTTTAGGATTTAGCTCAAAAAAATTGGCTTCTCTAGATCCCTCAATAGTTGTAGAGGCTTCCTGTTGCCATGAACTTTAATGGGTTGAGACTGCTCCATGTATCTGAGACACATGACTGCCATTCATGCACACAGGTCAGGATTTACACAGCCCGACAAGAGACCAGTGAGGAGGATCGACTGTTGCGCGATATTTACAAGAAGTTCAAAAACCTGATTGACTCAGAGCTTAATTATTTTGTCATCACCTACCCAATGGTGTAAGCCACAGGGAGACCCAGAAAAACACCAGTTACATCTACAAATGATGAATGAATTCTTTAGATGGCATTAGTAAGGGATTTAAATCTTGCTGGTGCTGCCTCCAAAAGGGAAATACCATTACAGCAAGAGACAGGCAAGGAACAATTTTACTATCCCCTGGATTAAAATGTTGGATTTGAGAACCAAATGTGTCTCCTGCATCATTTATCCTTGTAATTTCTTTGCTTTCCCTCACCAGAACCAGAGGAAGCCCTTTCCCAGCCTTTACATGCACCTCCAGTAAAATCTAGCCCCTCCACTTTACTCAGCAATTCCCACTGTAGAGTTTCAAACACCTCACAATTGAAGGCCCTCTGATTGTTTCTGTTTTACAAATAGGGAAACAGAGATACGGGGTGAGGAAATGATTAACCCCAAATTAACCTTGGCTTGATCTTGACTCAGTTGCCATCAGATACCCCATCCAATGTATCACCAGTCCCTAGTTCCTATTGAGTTTAACATACACACTGTCCAGTTCTTAACAGCAGGTGTTAAGAAAAAAAACGTACCTTGGCTAGTCCTACCCATGGTGCTTCTACCCACCCCTCCCATTTGCCCATCTTTCCAGCAAGTGCCTTATGTGGAAACACCTACTTAAACTTCCACAACTTCTGTACCTCTCAGTGGCAAAAGATATCATCAGTTGCACATGAGATAAATAACATGGAAGGCACATTCCTTCTTATTCTGGAACTTTATTGCCAAGTGGGAGATTTCATCAGGCATTCTAAAGCATAGAAGTAGCTGTAAATACTAGGTCTGTTTTAATTACCTTACACATCTAGAACGAGAAGACAGCATTAAGACAAACCAGTAAATCTGGAAGTTTGTCAATAAAAATCTCACCAGGAGTTGTTCAGGAAGATGTCTTCAAAAGTTGTTAATGCAAACAGACTCTCTCATCTGCATGCAGAGCACTTCATCAATGTATAATGTATTTGCCTTGACTTGGATCTCCTCCTCCAAGGAAAGCTGTCGTCGGCTCAGACCTTTCAGCTCTGTCTCAGCCTGTGCCAATGTATCCTTTAACCTAACAGGGAAAATATAGACACACATTATTTGAGAATACATGGACATTTTGTCATATGGGATAAGAATTCCAAGTGGGGATAAAAAAAAAGAAAAAAAAAAAAAGAATGAGGATTCACAGTGAGACTCTATCCAGACAGCTTACCCTAAAATGTGCTACCCTTAAGGAAAAAGCAGTTCCCAACCTTTCAGGGAGGATAGCTGGGACCCAATGTTACTGTGACTATTTAACTTAACCCATTAATATATACCACAGTTTTCCCACTCTTTCATCATTTCTACTTGCCTTTGAATATTGTTTGTAATCTCTTGAACTTCACTAATCAACTTGTATTGTACTGTATCATAACATAATTCCACATTGGGACGATGGTTTCTTGCTTCCAAGCGAGTTTGAACCACTTTAACAGGTCCTTCTTTATCAGCAATTGCTTTCTTTAAGGCTGCAATGTTCTTCTCCTGTAAGGCAGTCTCATCCATCACCTTAACAAATCCAACAGAAGGAACTGCTGCACACTGCCTCGTACAATGAGCGAAATCATCAAGATCTTTAATAGCTATAGTAATAGCAATCACAGTAACACTCATTATGTTTAGGTTTTATTTTACTAGAGTATTTTTACAGGTTGCCCAGGATTATGGTTCCTTCACTGGAGAGGAGGTAACATCATTCTAAGTGAGACTAACAATTTAAGTTCAGCAATTAACTCTTAACATCAAGCCCAGTTTTTATGCATTGAACTTCAAGCACATTGGCCCTGATTTAATAAGCTATTAGGCTTTTACATCACAATCGTGAAAACCCTGTAGGAATACCATGTATCTGAAAATCACAAGGGAAATCCCAACTTCACTGAAGCCTAAGCATTTCCATTGAGTGAATGCTTTCAGAAACAATTTACCTCTGTATCAGTGCACATAGAGCTGGTTCAATAAAATCTAAGCTGACTGTTATGGGGGTAGAGGGTGGAGGTGGGGTACAGATGGTGGTGGGGGAATGTGGCAGTTCTTGCCAGTATTATGAAGGTAAAATTCTTAACTGCAGTAGCTCAAGACACCAGATTCAGTAAACTGGCTGATAACCCATGCCCATTGTTTTCATCTTTTCACTGACAGACTGCTATTACTTACTGATGCAAGGAGTATTTCTAGCTTGTGCTTGGCATCTCTGACTTCCTTCACCCTGTTTCTAAAAGCAACATTGACCATCTCATATTGCTTGTGCATGTCATTCGCTGTCTGGGAAAGGATGCTGTCAATCATTGCCCTTAGTGACAGTGAGTTGTTTCTCTGTTTGTCAGCCTTTTCAACATTTATGTTTGAGAAATCTGTCCAGTCTTCAGGGCTAATAAAACTGAAAGAGATTCAAAATAAAAGGTCATTGACTGGTAGCATCAGGCCATCTGTGATTTTGTAAATCTGTAATTGCTCCATAAAACCAAATATGAGTGCTAAAAAGAACAAATCAGTACTATAAAGCAGTACTATTAACTGCATGCCCCAGTGAGTGCTAGTTTTTCTGGGAATTAAACAGATACAAAATAAAGACCCGCTCTGTCACAAACATTTCAGAAAGAAATAGGGGTAGTATGGAAACCATTTTGATAAAATCACAGAGCAACTTTCTTTTTACTTTCCTTTCCTGATAAGGGAGGAAGGGGTAGACACAGATAATAAGCAAAGTTTCTTGGAACACCTTTTGTTAATGAAACTTTTTTTACTAAAATAATTAATATGTTACTATTAATAATAAGTAACTATTCACATAACACCTTCACTTACTCTCTTGCACAGTTCAGTTCTACATATACAAATAGTGAATTGTAGCAATAGTTGCAAAGCCAACCCCCAGGTGTATCACCAGAAGTGGAGGGTCATACTTGTGCCCCAGTGGCTTGTAGGCAGGTATTTGGAAAGTTTCTCAGAGGTTTATTTGTTTCATTGGGTGTGTTTATAAACCTGTAATCATCATCTGCATACAGCATCAAACACTGTTCTGGGTGTGGTCTGAGTTACACAATCCGTTGTTGATGTCCCCTGGTGTAGTAGTGGCAAGAACCAGCAGTGTCTTGGTGTTCCAAGTGTGTCAGTTCTTGCAGAGTCAATAGCTTCCTCAGGAGACTGTTTCACACACTACATAGCCTGTTTCTTCTCACCAACCTGTTCTGTAGTAGCTGTTTCTCCATCTAAACCATTCACACTTTATTCACACAAAAGGGGCATATTTGACAGGTTAAAAACTGAATTATAAATTAACCCCACACCTCATGTGTCCCAGTCCAGCATTCTACCAACTACGACATCCTGGGAGAGGAAAGGAAATTATATCAGTTAATCTATTCTGGTTTTAAGCAATGTATGAAATTTGCTCTAAGTAACTGTGAGCCTCAAAAACTTGTAGTGTACTGCAGTTCTCTAGAAACATGATTATTGTGGCTTATTTCACTGACATATTACACAGATACTAAAGTGATGGACAGAAGTATAAAAAAATATACAACAGACTGATGATGAACAGCTAGTCTGTCTTACACATAGTTACTTACATATAGTTACAACAACCTCCTGCAGTGCTACAGGCCTGGGGGAGAGTGGCTTGAAAGTCATGCAGGAGAAAAAGATCTGGGGGTGCTGATTGATGCTCACCTGAACATGAGCTGCCAGTGTGCCCAGGTGGCCAAGAAGGCCAACAGCTTCCTGGCTTGTATCAAGAATAATGTAGCCAGCGGGACCAGGGAGGTGATCGTTCCCCTGTACTCAGCTCTGGTGAGGCCAGACCTTGAGTACTGTGTTCAGCTTTGGGCCCCTCAGTACAAGAAGGACATCAAGGTCCTGGAACATAGCCAGAGAAGGGCTACAAAGCCGGTGAAGGGCCTGGAACACAAGTCCTATGAGGAGCAGCTGAGCAGGGAACTGGGGTTGTTTAGTCTGGAGAAGATGAGGGTCAGGGGAGACCCCATTGCTTTCTACAACTACCTGAAAGGAAGGTGTGGGGAGATGGGGGTCGTCCTCTTCTCACAGATAACTAGTAACAGGACAAGAGGGAACAGCCTCAAGTTGCAAGAGGGTAGGTTTAGGTTAGAAATCATGAGACATTTATTCTCAGAAAGAGCAGTCAGGCATTGAAATGGGTTGCCCAGGGAAGTGGTGGTGTCACCGTCCCTGGGCGTGTTTAAGGAAAACTCGGACCTGGTGTTTAGCGACACAGCTTATTGGGTGACATTGGTAGTAGGGTGATGGTTGGACCAGATGATCTTGAAGGTCTTTTCCAACCTTAATGATTCTAAGATTCTACTTTAATCTTGCTATTTCTGGAATGGTTCAAACTAGCTGTATAGTTAGCATACATTTGCTGAGCTAAATAACCACTTACTTTCCTTCTATTTTCACTGCATTATCAGCATATCTGACATCAGGAGTGTTGTTTGTCAGGCTAGCACAGTAACTGTCAATCTTCGAAGCTGTGAATTTATCCTTCAGATCCATTTCCAGGTTGTATTTTGCAGAACGGTTTAGTCTAGAAGAAGAAACAACAAGACTCTAAGCCAAAGCTTAAGCAGAAGTCTCTCAAACATGCATGTGAGAAGAGGTACATTAGTCAATGCAAATGCTGTTACTGAATTTTTCATGCATGAACTCTTAGTTGTAAAGTCACAAAATCTAGAGCATGGTGCTAACTCCATGTGAACTGATGATATAATCTCCACTGGAATTAAATGCACAGGACTGGATCCTGGGAAGACCAGGGATCGTGTCGAAGTGCTTTCAGTTCTAACAGAACTTCTCACAATTAAAACTGAACTTCTTTAACTGTTTAGAACTGAAAGTAACCTTGGTTCTGTGTTCAGCCTGATGCTTCAACTTCTCAGGGTTATGTCTGTCCTACTTTTCAGATAACCAAAGTTAAGTTATGCTCTTTGCCACTGTACCTGATTTGCTCAATGGTTTGTTCCAATGTACGTTCAAGCAAAGCAATTACCCCCTGTAAGACTTCAACTTCTTTGACCAGTTCCTGTTCCACTTCATCATGCACCAAGTCAATCCCAACTCGCCTCTGCCTAAATAAAAAGAGGAAAAGCCATCAGTCACATTGTTCAAATACCTACTGATAACAGTGGTGAGAGCCCAGCATATCCAAAGTCTTTCTTTGCCACACTGGTAATCCGTCCTTTAAGGGATTGGGTCCCCAGTGTTAAAACACATAAATCAGACCATGACTCTGCTGCAGAAGCAGCCCCTCAGTTTTCAGCCTTTTAAATTATTTGTTAAAAGTTTATTACCTAGATTTTTTTTCTCACTCCCTGAACACTTTTCTTCTTAATCTCACCTGTTCAGGAGACACTTCTGGGCAATGACAAGTGGCTCTTTGCAACTCTCCAAGGCTTTCTCCAGCCTGGTCTTGAAAGTCAACAGTACCTCTGTCTCATTAATAATTTGTTCAAGTTTGTTATCTAATTCTTGCCTCCAGAATTTTATTTCTTCCAGTCTCTGCTCTGCAGAATGAAAGTTACAAACATCTATTAATACAAGCTGCTCTCAAACGCTAGAGCATTGTGAGTCAGATCTTAGCTACAGCTAGAAATAGACTCAGTCCACTGCAGAGTGAGTTTAGTGCTGGAGGCTGATGTGTGGACACAGTTTTACAACACTGTGTCAGGAGGTTGGGGTGAAATAGCTTTCTGCACATTTTAGACAGGTAATTTATTTCATATAAAATAAAGAATCCACCTAGAAATATTTTGATAATGTTCTGTATTTTTCCATGAGATCAGATAACATGGCATTGACATATATTCCTACCCAAAATCACCAAATTTTTTAAGTCCAGCCTAAACATATAGCTCAGATGATACTTGCAGAGCACACATGGGATTACCTATTTTCTTGTTGACATCACTTTGGGTTTTCTGAGTTGTCTTTTCTATTTCATCCACCAGCCTTTGACTCTCAGCTATCATGCGCTCTGAACTGGATTTCTGAGACTCTGTACTGGCACACTGCATCTTGTTTGCGACATGCCATTCGGAAGGATGAAACTTCGGTGGTGCTTGAAACAGTCTGGACATTTTTTTTGAAGGGTTCTGAATATAACACAGGTCAGTTCTTGGAATGTGGAACCTGAAATCAGGAGTAGCATTATATTTGTCTGCAGAAGCAAGAAGGGATGAATACGGTCCAGGAGGGTAGAAAAAACATCTTGCCCCTTTTATCTGCAAAATGACACAGATATGAAAAGAAATAATTTCTTGCTCAAGGTTCCCCAGGAGTTTGCTAAGATGTGGAGGAGAGGTTTTGATGTGGGAGAATGAAGAACTGAGAATTTGGGAACGGAAACTAGGAGGAAAGAGAGACGATCAGAGAAAGCTGAAAAAAAGTGAACTAGTATAAAAGTTAAATAATGTCCCACAGGTTGTAGAAGTAAACATGCTTTAAGAACATGGCTGGAGAGATGCATAAACTCTAGACTGCAAAACAAACAAGCAAACAAACAAAACTAACAGACACTAAAAAAATGTGAAAAAGGAACCTTAAAAATTTGAAAACCAGATAAAAGAGGAAACGGAAAAGCCTAGGGAGTGCTAGAGGAGAACACAGAACAAAGCCTACTTGTGACTCTTTTAACATAGGGTTAAACAGATGCCCAAAATATATGCAAAGTGACAGCAATTTGACTGAATATCAATTTTCCTATTCTTGCACTAAGTTTATCCAGTGCTTCTGAGATAACGCCTCTCCACAGGGACAGCATACACTCACCAACACACGGTTTTGCCCACACACTAGCACAGGTATCGTTAGACATCACCACCCCCCCCCCACACACACACCTTTCTCCCTCACACACCTCTTGGCTGAAACTGCTCCTGGCCTGGATTGTTCGTTCCCAAGGACAAATCCTGGCTAAGCAACACGTCCTCGCTTCCCCTTCACTGGGGGGTTTGTTCACAGCTTTCTTCCAGCCTCAATCTTCACGGCAGCAGCACAGTTCGTTTTTAAACGTGAGACAAATCCTGCAGGAGGGGGCTCAGAACGTCAGGGCAGGTAAACAAAGCAGTTGCTATGGGAAGAGCAACGCTGCCTCCAGCAACCTGGCCAGCTACTGCTATTGCACCAAGTGCTTCCTTTCACCCTTTGCCAGAAAAAATAAAAATAAAAAAATTCTTTGTCTATTAATTGAAATGGCTGTCACAGCTTTGGACAGTAATTTTTGAAGGATTTATTGAAGAAAAACATAAAGATTCTGAAAACAAATGAAAGGTGTGTTAAATACCTAACCAAAATGTCCGTCATTAAATATTTAGCAGTATTCTTTAACCACTCAATTTTCCTGGCAACTATGTTCTTTCCTTACCTGAGACAAAAGAGAAGAAATGGAGGAGACAAAAGAGCATTACATTAGATGCTACAGCTGGAGCCTTCTCTTCCCCAAGCTGAACACCACCAGCTCTCAGTCTTTCTTCATAGGAGCGGTGCTCCAGCCCTTTAATTGTCTTTGTGGCCTTTCTCTGGACTTGTTCTAATACATCCATGTCCTTCATGTGCTGGGGGGCCCGGAGCTGTACACAGTACTCCGGGTGGGGTCTCACAAGAGCAGAGTAGAGGAGCAGAATCAACTCCTTCAACCTGCTGGCCACGCTTCTTTAGATGCAGCCCAAAATACAGTTGGCTTTCTGGGCTGCAAGCGCACATTGCCAGCTCATGTTGAGTTTCTCATCAATGAACGCCCACAGGTCCTCCTTATCAGGGCTGCTCTCAATCAATTCTGAGCCCAGCCTCTATTTGTGCTTAGGATTGCCCTGTCCCAGATGCAGGACCTTGCATTTGGCCTTGCTGAACTTCATGAGGTTTGCAAAGGTCCACCTTTCAGCCTGTCTAGGTCCCTCTGGATGGCATCCTTTCCCTCCAGCCTGTCGACTGTGCCACACAGCTTGGTGTCACTGGCAAATTTGCTGAGAGTTCACGCAATCGCACTGTCCGTGTTACCAACAAAGATGTTATCAGCACCAGTCCCAATACTGACCCCTCAGGAACAGCACTTGTTACTGACCTCCACTTAGACACTGAGCTGTTGACCGCAACTCTCTGAGCGCGACCATCCAGACAGTTCCTTACTCACCAAAAGATCCATCCATCAAATCTCTGCATTTCTAATTTAGAGACAAGGATATCATGGGGGATAGTGTCAAATGTTTTGCACAAGACCAGATAGATGATGTCAGTTGCTCTTCCCCCATCCACCAATGCTGTAACCTCATCATAGAAGGCATCCAAATTTGTCAGGCATGTAATACTGTCATTCCATACGTCTGTCATGCTCTTGAGGAATGGAATTACTAACTTCTTTGTAGATTTGAAATGCAACGCCTGAGTTCCTCAATAATTACCCAAAAGATTAAACTGGAAATATAGCAAAAGAATTTTCATTTGCAGTCTGGAGGTTGGAGCTGCAGATGCTGTTGTTATTGGCTATTCAATGAAAACTATAAAAATAAGCAGAATAAATACTTGATGCAGGTTCTTCGATTTTACTCACACTTTGGCAACTACTACATTTTAGCTAAACAAGTGTGCCTGGCTTTATTGTACTCTGAAGTACTTCTCTATCGGCTTTCTTTTAATTTGACCTCAAGAAACTAGGCAAGATGTGTACAAATTTACTCCAGTGTGCAATATTCCATAGCTGTGAGGTACCCCTGAAGTTTTCCACAAGTACAACTGGTGTTACTGTAGTGAGTAATGAGATCTCTGTGATTTCATACTAAACGCTGTGAAACAGAAACTCATGGTCAAAATCACACAATTTTATACTTACATCTTTGCTTTAAATTCTTTCAGGTGAAATTCATTTGTGATTGGTCCTCTTTAAATCCAAAGGTCAAGTTGTTGATTTTTTTTTTCCCCAGTAGTGTCTTTGAGATTGTTCAGGAACAAGGCGTACTCATATACCAAAATTCATAATTCTGACCTATGAATTTTTATTTATTTGTTTTTAGGAGAAATCAAATGTGTTACATATTACTGTCTCTATACCACATGTATCTGTGGATATAAGAAGGCACTTTGTTCTTGTGAATTACAGGAAACAGTCTGATTTTTCCTCTTTTTGAAACATATCTTAAGTGATGATCATCAAATTTTAAATTATGCAGTACTTTACAGGTTTATGTGGAATATAATGGGCTGATAGTTACTGTCCGTATAGTTCAAACAAGGCTATTCGATCTTTTTGTGATGACTTCTTTTGCAATTGGTATCTAGACAAAATCAGCTAGTTGGAAAGGCAGCTTAACTTTACTCTTAAACAAAACAGCTAAATCTTTATCTCTGTGAGAGTTCAGTTTCTCGATATAAAATCCATTATAGATGTTTCATCACTGGCTAGCACCATGGTAACACTAACCAACTGTAAGTAAGCAAAAGTTCTCAAACGGAACGCTTTTTTTTCCCTAAAATGTTCATGGTTGTGGAGTCCTCTTTCTTAGGGCCTTCTCCCATTCTCCTCCCTACTTCCATTCATCAGGTGATGATCTCAATTATCACCGCTGCATTTGGTGCTGCTGTTTGCACAGTCAGCATTTGTGATAAGCTTCCACTGGATGGTATCAAAAACAAAATGAATGTTGGTAAGGAAGAATTGGGAAATCCCAGTTTCCAGAACTGGGAATGCTATCTATTTCTCCACCCAGTCCAGAAAGTGTAGGCTAATCAGAACTTTCTTATTACTTTACTCAATAAAATGAATTTTTTTATTTTTTTTTAAGTTCATAGAATGTCTTCTCCTCTCCTGTCACTTTTTCTCCTGTTATGAATCCTGACTTAATAGCACTTCTTGTTTCATGTATGTCTACAAGACCTTATTAGGAGCCAGGCTTTTTAAGGGAAGTTTAGAGGAAGAGATGCTGTAAACCCTAAACAAGTCTAAAATCTCTGACAATGACAGTTTGGAACAGACTCCTTGGGCCTGCATGGGCTATCTTTTTAATGTTAATAATGTCTATTTGTAGCAGATGCAGCACCTTCATGATAGGTCTAGATTTGGCTATTTGAAAATCATCTCTGGAAATTTTCTTTCAAAACTGAAAATCAAGCAGATAGTAGCAGTGAACTATGGGCTACAAAAATGCTTGCACTGATTTGATTTTAAAGAGGTATGTGGGGGTCTATAAGAGTTTTCTTTTTGTCTTCGTTTTTAAATTCATATACAGCTAGTACAATAAAATGGAGCTTCACTTCCATTGCTTTTTGAGAACAGAAATACCGTGTAAACAAAACCACTGACTAAAAAGGACAAAATGTGCTTAAATCCTGAAAGTGTTTGGAGTTTGAAAGTTTTACCAGCTACAGGGAAAAATAATTTTAAACAGCAGGTGATGGTTCTGCTATTATTTTAACAATCCTGCATAGAACAAATTGATCTAGCCTTTAAAAATAGCGTAAAGTTGCCAATAAACCACCTTGGATAGTATTGAATTTTTGATGCAGCTCAGAATGTGAAAAAAAAAATCTGCGTAAAATACAGTATGCCGACAATATATTATCTTTTTATCACTCATGCTAAACAAACTGTTGTATACACAGTCTTTTTTTAAACTAAAAATACTAAAAAAATCCAGCAGGGGGCATATATTACATACTTTAATTTTAATTTAATTATACAATCCAATAGTCCAGGTTATACAGTTTAGATCAGGCATTCTTTTAATGCACACAGACAGATTTTTCTAAAATTCTGTGATAACATCATCTCTATTATCTCTTTACATACATCAGCAGTTAAAAAATCAGCCTACAGTCTTCCCCTCCCCTGCACTCATTTTGCTGGCAAGTACCAGGTAATCCTCACCATCACCTCTCTAAAGTGAGAGGAGATTTGGAAACTGCAAATGGCTTTTGGGTAGCTGTGAACAAGCTAAACTGTAGCAAGGATGTAAATTCCCCCTAGTGAATTGGCAGTAATTTTGCTGTCTAAAATTTCCTTTACATAATTATTTTCTACTAGGCCTAAATTGGCCAAGCACTTACCTGTGTTGTTAAGACTCACATCACACAGGAAAATCATCCATGACCTGGGACTGTGAACTAATTCAATGTATAAAGCCAGTATTGCTCCTCATGTTGTAGCCACGCTTGAACTTGGCTCTGCTAGTCAATAAGAAGTATTCTGCTAATGAGAAGTATTCTGCTGTGTGAATGGAACTATGCATTTCACATACCAACTGTAGACAGATTTCTCATTGTGCCTAATTTGATCACTTCTGCAAAACACAAGTACAGTGTGTTCATCCTTATAGTGCATATGTTGGACTGTGCAACAGGTGCACACATTCCTCAGAACTATGGTCATTCTAAACAAAGTAAAAACTGAAAACAATGGCAGATATTACAAATGTGTAACAGGCCTGCCTGACCCCTGCTCACTTGCATTAAAGTTATATTAGCAGTACCTGGGATCCTGCTATTTTAACCAAGTATCTTTCAGATATGTATTAAGATACGTATTTAAAACATGCTTTCAAAGTTGTTTCCACAGTGTCAAAGGCTAGGCACACTTCAAACAGAACTTGGTGATCCAAGTCTTTAGCAGTTAGTTTATACTTTACCTTTGCATGCTCCCCCCCTCCAAACAGCTAATAAAGTAGTTCACGGTAGAAAAGCTGTGGATGCCCCATCCCTGGAAGTATTCAGGGCCAGGTTGGATGTGGCTTTGGGCAATCTGGTCTAGCGAAAAGTGCCTCGGCCCATGGCAGGGGCATTGGAACCAGATGATCTTTAAGGTTGCTTCCAACCCAAACCATTCTGTGAGTCTAACAGAGACAGGAGCAAAAATTTAGCTTCCTGTAATCTTTACAAGAATATTACAAATCCAACCTACTATTAGCACCAAAATGACAGCATTTGTCTTTTCCCACGTTCTTTGTCATTTTCAAACACACTTCTTGTGTTACTCACTTGCTGATATGATCAACACTTTGAGGCGCTGCTCAGCAACACTTCATTCAGCAACACACGTGAATGCAAGCAGAGGGACAGTAAAAAGCAAGAAATAGTGTTCTATTTGCAAAATATCAGTCTTTCCATTAGCATACTGTACTTGACCCTTCTGGCTGGAGAGGTGGTGATGCTTTTATTCAAAGCGTCGTAGATGATTGTATAGAGATTGGACATAGGTGAAGACACACATAGGATCTGGCTTGTGGCCCATCACCATCATGTCATCCACTTCTATCAGACGATCGCAGTGAGCCATTTTCCTGTAGTAATAATAAAACAGATCCAGCAAATCAAGAGTTAAAGCTAAAGCCTGTAGCTACTTACAATATACCTTTGCTGCTCTAACTTGAGCATCAATGTGGTATATAAGAAATCCTGAGATTTATCAGCAACAGTGAAATGGTCAGGCTCAGGAACTGTTGACAACTGTTATTTTTGTTAACATGGAACATACTTACTCTTTCCCTCTTTTTCCCTATACTGGAATCTGATCCCATCTCTGTGGCATATAGTGCAATCTCCCATTCCTCTGCTTGAGTCTCAGTAAATAGGGTGATACGAGTTTGTAAGTCATGGGGTTTTCTGCTTATTACACTGGAAACTCCAGAAGAATGGGGGAACACGAGAAGAGATGAAATCTACTAATTAAAGGCCAAAGTGGCTTTGGGTTCTTTTTGTTTGCTTTCCCCCACCTCCACTTTTCTCAAGGTGTGAGTGACTTGGACAACAGTCTCAAGTGATCATCATGTTGGAGAGCAGAAGCCTAACCGAGACTGGAACAATGGAAAGGAAAAGATCTGCTGAGGTCTAGGATGAAAAAAATCATGAAAGCAGTAAATATTTGATCTGCCAAGCTCATAAAGGTTCACAGCAATAATTGTGAGAGGAACCCTTCTGGCAATAGAAGAGAACAGTTCAAAGGCTATCACAGCTATGGAGAAGTAATTTCTTAACCAATGTTTCTTATTGTGTGTATGCCTGAGTTCTCCCATATACTTATTACTGTTACACAGAAACTGAGATAGAAAAACACATCAACTTTCCTTTGAGAGTTGTAGATAGTTTTACTGTAGAGATTGACCGCCTGAAAGGGTTGTGAAAGTGCTGTAGAATTGCTTTAAGTTCACTGACATTTAAGGAAATTTATGTGTGCATATAAACTGCAATTCTCAATTTGATTCATTTGCCAGGGGCTGGAATAGGGAAAGCTGACATTTTTTTCCTGTAATGGTAAATGGCAAATGTAGTTCTGTAAGTTTTTGCTTTAATAAATAAATAAATAAAACTCTGAAAGAAACCCACAGCTTCAGTGTGGTGGTACCAGTGTTTGAAGTTGTATCAGCCACTGTAGGAAGCCACTGTATCCCCCCCATCCAATCAGTATCTGGCAATTTGAACCCAGCAGCACACCACATGAAATATTCTTACTACAAGTCAAACAAAACAGCCAATAATAATTATGTTGATACTGGATCAAAAAGCTAGTATTTCTTTTTACTATTAAATGAAATGACAGAATAGCTGAGAAGTTCCCACTCATGATGACTAACAACCATCATCTTTGATTGCCTGGCACATGGCATCAAAAAGGACAGTGTGATGGAGAGTATTAGCTCTGTCCATTTTACAAAAATGCATACAGATACAGGTGAACCAAGATGAACAGCCTCACCAAGGGCAAATCACGCCTCACCAAACTGGTGGTCTTCTATGATGCAGTGGCTACATCAGTTGACAAGGGAAGACCAACCGATATCACATACCTGGACTTCTGTAAGGCCTTTGACAGCCCCACAAGATTAAATTAGCTAAACTGGAAAGAGACTTATTTGAAGGATGAACTACTTAGTGGATTGGGAATTGGCTGGATGGCCGCAGCCAGAGTTGCGATCAGCTGCTCTGTGTCCAGGTTGAGGCTAGTGATGAGTGTGTCCCTCAGAGGTCCATCTTGGGATCAGTGATGTTTAGCTTCTTTATCAATGACAGACAGTGGGATTGAGAGCACCCTCAGCACCCACATGCACCTAAGGAGTGCCATGAAGATGATCAGAGGGTTGGAGCACCTCTCCTGTGAAGACTGAGACCCGGGGTTGTTCAGCCTAAAGAAGAGAATGCTCTGGGATGACCTTATTGTGGCTTTTCAGTATTTAAAGGAGGCTTATAAAAAAGACAGAGAGCAGCTTTTTACATGGGCAGATAGTAATAGAACAAGGGGAATAGTTTTATAATAAAAGAGGGGAGACTTAGATTAGATATTAGGAAGAAATTCTTTACTGTGAGAGTGGTAAGACACTGGAACAGGTTGCCCACAGAAGTTGTGGATGCCCCATCCCTGGAAGTGCTCAAGGCCAGGTTGGACAGAGCTGTGGGCAACCTGATTTAGTGGGTGGCATCCCTGCCTGGGGCGGGGGGGTTGGAACCAGATGATCTTTAAGGTCCCTTCCAACCCAAGCCATTTTATGATTCTCTGAATCCTCCCACAAAATTAAATTCCATAAATTAATCTACTTGCTCGCCCCTCCTTCAAGGGTCACAGTTTTGTCTAGAGAGTTTGGATATATTAACATGCCTCAAATTCAAATCAGGTATCAGGCATATGGGATTGGCCAAGCAGCTACAAGTAGACTGTCCAGTTCCTACAGACTGTTCATAGAAGTTGGATTCCTTGTGCCCTATGAACTAAATTTTTTTTTTTTTTTTTGATTGATAAAGACAAATCTATTAAGATTCCTTCATTACTTGAAGAAAAAAAAATGATTAAAACCAAAAAACAATAACCACCAGACACTGAGAGTAATAGTAGCAGAGTAGTAGTTTTTTTCCCCTCTTCTGTCCAAGCATAAATTATGAGACTGATTTCTCAAGCTTAGTTTATGTCAATGCTAAGGCTGGTTTACAGTAGCTGCTACTAAGCTCTTACAATTTAAACACCATACTTATGCTGCTGCTGTTAAGAGCATTAAACTGCATAATTACACTGAAATGCTTAAGATCACCAAACATTTGCCTTCACACAATAAAATGTTAAAAAAAATTAAATTTAAAAAGTTTAAAATTAAAGTTTAAA
Organism: Aythya marila; assembly: GCF_965140915.1. Taxonomy (NCBI): domain Eukaryota; kingdom Metazoa; phylum Chordata; class Aves; order Anseriformes; family Anatidae; genus Aythya; species Aythya marila. The sequence continues at coordinate 11,858,917 of NC_139061.1, forward strand.
GTGATGTTTAAAATTAAAAACGTGAAGCTTACACTTCTAGAATGATAGGCTTTATAAAGCTTAAGTTCAAGCTTTTTTTTTTTTTTAAAAAAAAAAAAAAAAAAAGAGTATAGTACTTGACTGCCTCTCCCTGATTCTTTATAAATTGGCTTCTCATACTTGAAAGTAATCTTTTATAAACACTGGAAAGGAGACACTTTATAATTCGTCTCAGACCTTTTGGCACTGAATATATTATGGAACAATAAAGAGACAGGGCATAGGGATTTCACTAGTACTGCAGTCCCTGCTCTTCTCCATTAAAACATCTACTTTTTCTTGTTACTTACTTTAAGGTAGGGGGTGAGGAAATACTATCTTAATTTCACATTGGTCTGCAGCAGAAGAAACATCTGTGGGAAGTTGAGTGACTAATCTACCCCTCCTTGCAGCTACAGAACACTGTCAAATCAATGCTGCCTTTAACAGAAAGTCTCCATTTCATGTGGCCAGGAGAGTGTTCCTTAGTGTCCAATCAATAGTCCATCAAATACCATTTTGATACTACTTATGAAAAGTAATATAAAAATAATTCACCAAGTGCTATATAAAAGAGATGCAGAATAAACCTCTACTGCAGGCTGAGGAGTAATTTGCATGAGTTTGTACTATGAGTATACACTATTCAAATACATTCACTGAGCTGAACTGAGTCTGAGCACCACCTACCACAGATGCAAACCTCTAACTCTGCACCTGTAGAATTTATTAATGCCAGTCCGTGCATAAGTTTAGCTGTTGAGATATTAAAACCCTCAACACAGACAATAATAAGCATATATGGTAACTCTGCAGTCAAAGGTTGATATTTGAACACATTTCCTCCCTGTTAGTAACATTTTGCAGACCTAAATAAACATCACTGTAAAGAAACCAAAGCACAGCTGCTGTTCAGCATCTCATTATGCATTTCCTGGCCACAGAAAAGATAATAGAAAAATCGGTTTGAGAAAACTGCTCAATTAGATGCAAGGACACAGAAGTCATACAAAGTACTCACTGGCAACATAAATCACAGAATCAATCATAGAATGGCCTGGGTTGAAAAGGACTCACAGATCATCTAGTTTCAACCCCCTTGCTCTGGGCAGGGTTGCCAACCACTAGAGCAGGCTGCCCAGAGCCATATCCAGCCTGTTATCCAACATAAAACCACTATAGTGACAGTAAACACCATTAGTGGACCCAGTAGAAAAGCTGCAATATTCACTTCCACTTTGCTTATTACCAAGTATATAAACATCATGAGTAAGTATAAACTGAAAGGCTGTTCAAGTCCAGCCTCTTGACTGATGCTTCCTTCAGGTTTTTGTTTCTTGACTTCATTCTGTGTTTACCCTGCTGAAGAAAAAAAAAATCAATTTGCAAAAAAGTTGGAGAATATGCCTGATGCCTTGTTTGCTGTAACAAAGATTCCTGTGTGCTAATGGAATAAACGATATTGTTGAACAAATCTTTAAAATACCAGCTGTCACTCTGAGAAATGCTGAACTCACTAAGATCTACCAAGGATCACAGAATTAAGATTGGAAGGGACCTCAGGAGGTCATCTAGTCCATTTTCTGCTTAGTGCAGGGTCAGCTAAAGGAACGTGGACACACAAGTTATTTTTCATTGACTAGTAACCATGATATGGCTTGATGGCCACTTCAGTTCAACATCCTACACGTTGTAATCCAAGTATAAACATTCATTGGCTATCAAATATAAAGACAAAGCAGATCTGAACTGTCAAACAGTATTTCAGCATAAATTCAACGGAATCAGTGAAATAGTGACAATCTAATGACAGAACCCATCCCAGTTTTGTTGGTTTTGTTTTTTAAACTACATACTTTCCCAATATAAAACCAACAGGGTTCATCTAAATGCATTTTTGCCTGCAGGTTGCAACTTCTTTTTCTGGAAGCCATTCAGACACCTAAACATGGATTGTTCAAGGTAAAAGCATGCAAGTCCTGCTTGCCACCATGCTGTCACACAGTACATTGTTAACAATTACTTTTGTCATGTAATCTGTTCTGTTTATTTTGTTAGTATTTCTAATGGGTTTTGCTAAGTGCACTCTGGGTTATGTTTTGCTTAAGTTCTAGTAAATGCAAATTTGTAAGGCTTATGAACTTTCCAGATATTATTCCTCAGGTCATGTAAATGCCCAATCTGTCAGTAAAAATTAGTAACAACAACCTCTGTAAAATATATTTGCCAAGGCTATTTTGCTTTAAAAGCAGCATCCTATTGGAATGTGGTTCTCACCAATGCACACTATCAAATGGAATCTTGGAAGGTAAGCATGTGCAGCAGGCAGTAAATGAGGAACCTTGAAGTGTGACAGGTGGAAGTTGTGAATTTCTACATCTACATCAAGCACAACTGAAATCTACTGACTGCACATACACTTCTGTGACCTAATAAAAAAGACAGTACTGTGTCCTGCTGATCTAAGGACAAAACTGCAGTATGGTCTTGAAACATCAGGAAACAATTAAATGCAACAACAACACAAAAAACACTCCATAGATCATATAAAACTAATGGCTTTGTGGTGGATGTTCTCAAAGCACTTTTGAAATTTTCCTGTAGCAATCTTGTTAGCAATATCATCTCGTGTACACAGATGTGGTTCTGTGGTAAAATACCGTGGGTGAAACCTGCAGCTAATAGTGGCTGCTTCTAGCAGCAGTCCCATGTTCTAGCAGTTGCTGCTAGGATCTCAGAGGTGAGAAAGCAGAATTCAAGTACTACCCGAAGACTGTGAAAGACCTGAATGTGAGACTCCAGTGAACTATTCTGTGCCTGGTAAAACCACATCTGATTTTAGATTTTAGACTGCTGCATCTCCTGTTCTATGCATTCTCTGTGCAGAGCTTTATCATTTTTTCTGGCATGACACATATAAGGTATAGGATCAACAAGAAGAACGATGAAACTCTTCACTGCTGCCTAATTGATAAGATTTGAACTGGAAGCACTTAACAGAGATCTAATGTGATACTCACTCAGCCATGGTGAAAGCCAGCTCAAAGTTCTGCTTGCGATTAGCTGGGTCAAGCTTATTATAATCAAAAGCTTCAGGGAAGAAAGAATGCACAAGCGCACAGAATGCCATCCCATCATTCCAGCTTGAGGAGAAGTTCTGGAGATCAATATGCTGTCATGATGAAAAAATGCACATGTTAATGCAGCACCAGGAAACTTGGAAGAACAGCTGTTTTTGCTCACTGCAGTTTTCTGTCCAGATCTCCCATTAATCAAAGTAACATAGCACAGGCTTTATGTTTTTTCTTCCCCTCTTTGTATTTCCATAATATTATTTGTATTCTGAGAATAAGTGGCATGATCAGCAATAAAGCCTCTTGCCTGAAATGTCCAGACACAAAGCAAACACACCCTCTAGGTCCCTGATCCAAAGCCCACTGAAAATACTGTGAAGAATCTTGTAAGCCTCAGTGAACTCTGGAGCAGGTCTAATGTACCACCTCACTATCTGTGGAAACTGAAGACACTGCTCATTTCTATGAGGAATTTATAACTGCAGAATGGTTCATTTTGTGGCTGTGAGCAATACTGGATAAAGACTTGCTTGCCTTGCTACTCAATAAGACCTAATTCAATGCTTATTACACAGATGAATAGAAATACAGGAAGAATTAGGCCTACCGCAAAACCTGATTCTTAGAACTAATGCTTATTGTCACTTTCAACTGCCAGAGTAAAATGAAACATACTGGTCTCTTGCCTTATGCTGCTTTCCCATTGTACAAAATTCAAGCCCCAACTTTTCTGTTAAGCAACTAACAGTCATGTTTAGTAGCTCTGCTTAGGTGTACTGTAATTAAGAGTTCGGCAATAATAATATACATTTTACAAAACAGATGAAAAACATATATTATAAACAAACAAAATACAACCCAGAACACTAGAAAATTTTCTCCTTGAAATTACTTGGGAATTGTGTCTTACGGCCGGGTAAAAATTACTAAAATCTCAACAAATTAATTCTCTTAGCTACACTGATGTTACCTCACAGAAATTAGCTCACTAACATTCTGTGATTCAACCTCAACTATTTAATACAAATGTGCTTCTCTAAAAACTAGGAAATAATATTTTGGTCTTCTGTGTAGCAAAAGGGAGATGGTCTCCATGTACTGGTAAAAGGCTATTTAGAACTTATTCTGTGTAATGAGGATGAGATATCAAAGTCTGCTACTATGAAAATAAAATGTGTTGAATGTACCCTGAAGTCCATATCCATAAGCACAAAAATGTAGGCTTTCAGACAAACACTAATGTATTGTCTCGATAGACATACAGAACCTCATTCATGCAATAGACTTCCTGCAGCTTTGCCCATGCAACATGTTACCCATACAGAACATCATGACCTTGGACAGGACAAAGTTAACTCATTGTATAGCATGTTTTACGTTTACTTTCTGAGTACTTTTTTAGCAAGTTCTCCAGAAAAAGAGAGCTGAAGTGCTAACATATCTTTACCTTGTATCCTATGGTTTTTGAGCGACACCAGTCTAACAAAATTTGTTTAATGCTGCTAGCGCTGGCAACCCCAAAACTCTGTGATCTCTTCAGTTTAGCTCTGGATTCTCCTTTTCCCCTGGAAAATTAACAGAAACTAGATTAAATTACATCCTAGAAAAACTTAAACCTACTTGTCATCAACATTTATATAACCTTGCCCACATCAGTCCCTGTCCAGGTGATATTTGAGAAATTCATGGCTAAAACTTCAACTTGCTGGTCCTGCAAGAAAAACTCATTTTCATTTCACTAAAGCTAGGATTCCATGCTCTCTTCTATCTAAATCATGACCTTACCACGATGCATAAAGAACAGTCCATGTTTTTGGCCCTTAATGAATGACAAGAGAAAGTCACTATATTCCCAGTCTCTTATAATAATAGAGGAGGCAGCTTTCACAACACTCTCTCCTGATAAAAGGCATCTGCTACTTCAGCTGAATAACTCCAAAGACATAGGAATCTATAGATGTGAATTTCCATAGCTCAGCCTGTGATGGCAGCAAATCTGTACATGACCTTACAGTCCTCGAGCTCAAAAATCTTACACTGAGAGTTCTCCCACCCAGCTGTCCTTTGCTGACAGTAATTAACAAATTAGTTTCCCATACACAAACCCCTTCTGGTGACACAAGGGGGTGACATACTTTGCACTGTCTTGTTCAAATTTCTCAAAAAGCGCTTTCCGGGACTGTGTTCCCATAGTCCGTGGGAGCGTTTGAGATCGCACCAGTTCTCGCCTCCTTTGAACTTGGTGATGCGTAGTAGAAGACGAGGAGTTAGGCTTGGATGTCACATCACAGTAACTGTCAGCTGCCCTGCAGAAAAATTACATGCAAAGTATGTGGTTAAAGAAATAAAGTTTCTCTCTGCAGTGACAGGAGTCAGCATAGAGGCCCAGCTTTTGCCTACTCTAAACCTTCCAGAACAGCAATTTCAAGGGGACATGAATGAGTCAAAAACTATTTAAGTAAAGGTTATAGCTTTATTGATAGACAATAGCACTTGAGTACAGAAGTTTCTAAGGAAACACTTATGAGACATAGCTGGCCAAGTCGCAAAGGCTGTATAGCACTAAATAGAACAACAATTAAACACTTTTAAGGAAACCACCTAGGAGCACTAAATCCCTTTAACTTCAGCTCCTGGGTTCCTGGAGGATTCAATTCACGTTTCAAAAATAGAACTTGAATAGTAATTCAGGAAGTACTTTTGAAATTTTTAATTATAGTACACAGAATCCTTAGCTCATGTCACTGTTGCTCTACTGATTGCAAGCTGCTAATTTGATCAAGACACAGGATTATACTCTACTTTGTCTTTGAGCTGTAAATCATTTCATCAACATTAAGGAAGTAAACAACACATGGCATTTGAAAGTGTTTCCCTCTACTGAGATGGAGCAATTGAGGTAAAGAGCAATAAAATCAGTGTCACACATTAATTTCTGGTACAGCTGGAGGTCAGATCTCCTGACAGCAAGTTCTGCAGGGTGCTCAGTATATCACAACTCAAATATTGAAGTGATAACATTGGAACCAACTCAGAAGAAATATAATGCCAAATTTGGGATGATTTTCAAGGCAGTTGCAAGCCTAACTTAAGAGACTTAAATTGGCAGCCCTCCCACTTTTCTTGAATGGATATTTTGCATGCTGAGGATGCCTGGATTTGCCAGTACTAAGTGTGATACCATGTAATACTACGCTAAGCAACTGTGACTCTGACTTGATCAAAAATGTGTAGTAGCCAGTTTTTTGAAGGACAAATGAAAGTCTTCATTATCCTGCAAGGCATTTATCTTCAAACCAAACTCTAGCCTAGAAAAACTATGGTTGTATGATGGCACTCACGTGTTGGTTTCCAAAAATAAACCCAAGGCAGAAATTCCTGATAATTTTTAGAAGTGCTTCCAAAAGGCCTGACAACTTGCTCCCCATAACAAAAATCTACCACTGGCACTAAGAGTTTCACTGACAGCATAAAAATGCAAAATCCACAATTAAGTCTGCTTTAAACTCCTCTAGAAAGCTTGTTTGTTTTTTACCCCTTCCCATCTGTGTTCCATGTAGCCCCTCAGGAACACTCACAACCTTTAACAGGTTGAGATTACAGCACCTGGGACTCACCTGTTCACTAAGTCAGCAGAATACCTACCCGTTAATTGAGATTATACTGAACATAATGTCCTAACAAAATATCAAGAAGAATGCCTGCCTTTCACCAGCTTTGGTTCCACTGCTCATCCCACAGCTTGCAGTTGAGACAGGCTTAGCGATAGATGTGGTATTCTCTGTATAAAAATAAGAAAAAAAAAGATGCAACAGGGTTGAAACTCTTCTCTCCTTTCCTCATATGTTTTCAAACCTTATCCTGATGAACAGCCAAGTACTACTGATTTTCACTCACCACAGTAAGAAGCTGCAGGCCTCTGCCTAGATTCCAGTTTAAAGCTAGCAAGCTAGGAACGGATTTTCCCCAGGAATTCCGACCCTCTGCAAAAACTGTTGCACCGCAGCAGAATTGTATAAACAGGTCGGAAAAGGCTGTGAGAAAATACCTTCAAAAAAACTCTGTTGGGAAGGCTGGACTCTTCCACTCCCTTGTGCAGACCTCTGAGGACATGCTGCCAGTGATATTTCACTGAAGGGAGGAAAGTGTGCTACAGCTCAGCTTGCAACAGTCATTCTGGCATATAAAAGGAGTCCCAAGAAGTTTACCACACACAGAACACAATTTAAATGACCTAATTTCCACCAGGAATTGTTTTAATTTATGAGGTAGAATAGACTCCAAAGATTGCAAAGGTGGCTTAAAACTAAGTTTGCATCTTCCTCTTCTCACCCTTGGTGTTGCTTCTTCTGTGCTTTCCACCCTAAATCCAAGTACTAGATTCTGGCTAGGCTCTGTAACCGTGAAATAATGGAGTGGTTTGTCCAGTTTCAACACACTAAAGCCAAAACTTGTTGCATAAGGCAGGAACTCATTTGTGGAAGGCTCTTTCTATAGACAAAGAAGAGCCAACACCTTAGAAGCAATCCAACCTAAACACTGTCCAAATCACCCTCTTCAGAGTGCTGAACTCTCCCCACTGCCTATAGAAGGGACCCAGACCAACTAGATTTTTCATTCAAAACATGCCCTGGTAAATGCCAGCATACAGATGTGAATCTAGAACTACAAAAAAACTGCTAGATACCTGTACAAATCCCACAGATGTTAAGCTAAGGAGGAATATCATCACTATTGTGGACAAGCTACATCTCTGCTCAGCTGATATTTGAGATAACTGAAATGCCAGCACATTTTATAGACAGTAACAGCTTGGCATTATTGTCAGAAGTAATTTTGGAGAGAGCTCAAGTCTTCTATTGCCATTGGAATCAAAAACACTTAAGGCATATGTCTCCTCTGAGACATTTATATGTGAAAGTGACTACTTACTGTTCTGCTCAGATTAATTTGCTTCAACACCTGTAAGGTGCACCCACCACTTTCCAGCTGCAGTTAAGCTTGCATTCAGTCACAGCAGCAGTTCATTCACTTGGTCAGCTGAAATGTTCACCATTCAAGCTATCTGTTCTGACTCACTGTTTTTGGTACCAACTGTTTCCACTTCAGAGGTTGCCTAACAGCACACATGCACACTGCTGTGCAAATATGGATATGTACCCCTTGCTTTGAACCTGGGAAATTAAATCTGCATGGAGTTTTGTTAGCAACTTTTAGCATTACTATGTACCTACTAAATGGAGCTAGATGCTTAGATCTGAATTCCCCATGGAATCTCTCTCAATATGCATTGCATGACACACTGGTAGGAACGCTCACCTCCAGTGGCAGATGAAGCCAATGTTCTCAATGTACTTGAATTCCATGCCTTCACTGAAACAGGAAAAAAAAATACAAAGGAAGGCTATGTTACATTCTTAGCTTGAATAAGACAAAATTTGAAAGACGAACCTGCAAATAATCCCTATCTCTTACTGGCAATTCCATCTGATCTCTCTCTAATCTCTCTCTGTAATTTTTGACCAATATAAATAGTCTGATCAATAAGCATCACTGTGACTAAACACACCTGAAATACAGCTCAAAGACAAATGACTTGAATATGAATCAAATAATACAGGATTTCTTTCTTTTTTTTTTTTTTTTTTTTTTTTTTTTAATTTAATTTAGATATAAGAATAAGATTCTGCAATCTCTCTGACTTTCTTATGTGTTTCAGTTTGCTGTTGCTCATTCCTCCCTCTGCATGACTTCTGAGCCTGTTAGCCAATATCTGCCTAACTTCTCAAGATACTTCTTCAGTAACTGTGCTAGAATATAGGCTGCATTGTGAACCCAATTATATTAGGCTACAAAAATTCTCTGAAGATGTGACATTATAACCTAAACCTCCAACTAGGACCCACAGTATTTCAAATCGGAGTGTCTCACTATGGAACAAGAAGCCATAGAAGTGAGGTTTGATAACTACCTGTAGGTCACAAGACAACCACTGTGTTCCCTGAAGTAATAAAATGAGTCACATTTTCAGAAAACAAACTTTTTTTTCTTCTCTTACCTGACTGGCTGGAAGTTTTCAATACCGTCTCATTTTTGCTCTTGCTCTGTCCAAGAATGCCAGTAGATGCATTAGCTGCTCCTGTTGAACATATGGTTTCTCCTGATATTCTGGTTACTGCAGTAACAGGAAGGTGAGGCATCTGTAATGTGACTGCAGGGGCATGGGCCTCAGGGGAAGAATCTGACACGCAAAAAGCGGTCAGTTCATGGGCGACTTTTGGCTGACCTGGTGAATAAAAGAAAAGCAGAGAGGAAGTCAATTTATTTACAGATCTGTAACAAAGTTACAAACCCATTTCCATGCAACAACTTAATTATACAAGTCATTGGTATTATTCTACCCCGTTCTCCCTCTGAGACGTTATACCATTTACAGCACTACATGACACTCAGCAAGAACAGCTTCTTCAAATCATTAATTCACTAGCACTTATGTTTAGTAACCTCCTCTTGCTCTGTGCAACTCCTGCACCGTCTTCTGCTGTGGATTAGGAGTCAGCATTCTTGTTCTTTTCTTGGTTTTATGAAGTGCCAGTTAATTACTTCCTAATATTTTATTCCTAGTAATTATTTCCTAATTTTCCTAAGTAGGAAATAAACAGTGCCACAGGACAAAAATCCATGCTGAAACCATAACAGATTCTAATTGTTCCAAAAACCAAAAGCTGCTCCATGACTGCCATGATCAGGTATTTTACAAGTAGTGCTATTTAATTTCTTGGTCTTTTCCTACCTGATGAAGACTGGTGTCCATTTTCAATGATAGAAGAACTAAAAACTCTTCTAAACTCAGGTTTGTGGTGGTCATCCAGGTCCACACTCTGTCAGAGGAAACAGACAACTGAATTCCAAACAATATCAAAAGTCAGAGGAAAACCCAGAAACCCCAGCCAAAAACAGGTCTTTCCCATACTACTGACCAAAATACAGGATGGGAGAAATTCCTTAGCTCTGAAGGCCAGAAGTTGAAAACTGACCACTGGCAATGCAGGTCATGCATCAATACTCACATACTTGTCCCAACAGGCTCCATGCGCCTAGGAGGGCACTTTATCCACTTTTCTTAGACAAAGCTATGTAAGCTATTCACCTACCATCACTGTAATGGTGATAAACAGAAGACCCTGTCCAATTGTGGAAAAACAAGGGGAATGCAGAATTTGTAAGTCCAGGTCAAACCTTCCTGTTCTCTCCCTTTCATTGTAACAGAAAGTCTGAGATGCTGATGTTAAAAACAAGGCCATCCACCCTATTAAGAGGGCATGGAAATAATGCTTTAGTGGACAAAAATTTCCATCTATGTGTGATAAAAGATAGGTAGATGTAGCTGGTATTCATTTAATCATATAATCAGAAACAAAGCCTTGATTGCATTTAGCAGGACTTCCACTAAATTCACAAGGACATGCATTAAGTCCAAAATAATCATAAATTACATTTGTCTAGGGCTAATAATCTCAACTTCATTAAATGCCAAAAGACTTCAAAAAGATGAGGATTTTGCAGGACAACAAGAGGACATATAAAAAACTTACTGGGTAATTCCTTCCAAATTGGTTGCAGTCTTTTTAACAGCAAAACCAGCCCTACATGGCAGCTAAAGCATTTTTTATACTGCCAATACCACTGCTTGTGTTGAGATATTTCTATCATATTTTTCATAGAACTACCCTACATCATGCATTACCTTAACTGCATGAATATGCAGATTCAGCTAGCAGAACTACCTACACGTGTGAAGTAATACGTGTTTAATCTGTATAGGTACATACATATACATAAATTTAGCCTGGTTGTATTGGAGGTACCAGTTGCTGAGGGTGTTCAGGATATCTGTAAGAAAGGCTCACGGTATGCATTGGTGTGTGAAAATAGACTGCAAGAGTAGTGTACACCTAGTCCTGGAAAGACAAGCGAACCTTGCACAACTTTACCAGATGAAGAGTCCATTTCTCTCTAATTGGACTTCATTGAGAAACTATTTAGCTATAGAGCTTACATTGTTTCAGACTACTAAAGAAAATAAGAGTAGTCATCCTTCTGTACAACTCATAGTACAAGGTTAGGCTTCATACAAAAAGTGTCACGTTTCTAACTTTATTTTACTCAATCGTACTATGTCCAGTTCTAGTATTTTTGCCTGTGTAATGTTTTATGCCCTTTTAAGCAAGTTACTGAGATAATTCATGAGATAATCAGTGTTTCACCACTGAAATACACTGTGGATTCAAGTTCATAGCTTCTCTCAATGTCAGGTTAAAAAGACCTTTATGTATTTCAGACTACATCAAATGATTTAACATTTAATATTCTGTTTCCTGCAATAAAATAGACAGTTGACATATTCTGAGAACATATGTGAAAAGCATTACAGAAAGTATTATCCCAGACATTTATATCTGACTTATAATTTGCAACTTCTGTTAATGATACTTTCTTCAGGAAAAAGCAAAACTTTTCCCACCTAATGTCCAGGGAAATCAGCTAAATTCTTTATGGTTTTGTGCATCCGTGTTTGTTGTTGTTGTTGTTGTGTTTGTTTTAAAATAATCAATAAGAAGTTATATGATTTCGGAGTTCAGGAACTAAATAAAGAAGAAATCACCTTGCAGACATCTAATAACCTCAACTAAAAAAAAAAATGTAGCTGCCCAGAATCAGTGTATACATGCAGCAGAGTCAAATTCCCCCTCCCCCCAAATTTTTTTCCCACAAAATTGGTGAAAAAGTTAGAATGTTAGGCTTGCTCTTAGAACTAATCTCTTTGTAGCTCAGTAGCCTCTGTATTATGTAGGATGATAATATTTTCTCTAGTTTTAGGGCTGTGGAAATTCCTCCTTCACTGCAATGCTGTTAAGACCTTGGAGATCCATAGCTGGAAGTCACTGTAAAACGGGAAAACACAGTAACCCACTAAAGAACACCCTGCACATTCAGAAAAAGTAGGCATCAGATCCTGAGATTAGAAAAAAAAATACATATATTATCTCCTCTCTGAGCCACTGAGGCACACACCTGTCACGTCTTCAAGCCTTTGCCTGAAACAAGGTCAAATCGTAGAAGAATGACAGACAAATGAGATTCATCTCTCTCAAACAAGATTTCTCAGTCTTCCAGAATTTTGCACAAATGCACCAATTATCAAGAGTCATGATAAAAATCATTGGATCTAAAAGTGCTCTTTATCTGATTGTGTGAGAGATACCTCCCTCTTGTTACACATCAGTGTGAATTGAGATGGCTTCATGGTATGTAATGTCAGGTGATTTCTGGACCACTTAATCTGCTTGTTTGTATTGCCTGTGTCATTATGTTTCATGGAGTAACTCCTGTGCTGACTAACTGTTGAGTACCATCAGGTCACTAGAGAGATACACCTATAGGTAATACTTGTTTAGATCTTCCCAAGTGTTCCTAATCCAGCTATGCATTTCTCTGTTGCTTTCTCCATAGCTGGCCAGTTCTCTACAGATGTCCTTCCAACAGTCTGTCAACACTAAATAGAAACTCTTCTAACAGCATCAAAACAGACCACCCTTGTAATATTTTTAGTCCTGCTTGTTCACAAAGGAAATCATGTTCAATCACAATCACTGTGGAAGTGATAATGCTCCTGCCAGTATGTGAGATTCACTCAGCAAAAAATGTGAGAATTATTCCTTTCTAATAATCACAGGCAGGTAGGATAGGGACCCTAGCATTTGCAAAGGACAACAAACAGCAACAAATTCCTCAACAAGGGATAAATCCTCCATACTGAAGCTATGGCTCCAGAATCTCAGTTTAAAATTCATTTTCCAAACATATTCTATGTGATACCTTTGCAAAAACAGCTATCAGAGTCTAGCCCGGTTAGAGAGCCAAATTAAAGTATAGCATCAAAATACCAGGAAGACTGGCTGTGGTTAACCACAGTGGCTAACAACTGACACACAAATGCACACTTTTTTTTTCCCAAGCAGGACTTGGGAATCCATATCACAAGAAAGAAGGTCTACACTGTAGGCTAGCTATGGAAGCTGAGGGCACCTCTGCACAAACTTGACCAGCTGTATGTTGGCTTCAGCACAGGTAAACTGTATAATCACAGTCATGCAATGCCAAGCCTGTGTTTCATTTCCTGAGCGCTACTGCTAAAATGTGGAGACCTTTTCTTTCTCCTATTCCTGGCCTCCTTTTTCCATTACCTCCCTTGTATCAGATCTTATAAACCACAGAGCAAATCATGTCAGCTCAGGAATCACATGAAAAAATAACCCTCTTTGTTATCAAAACCCACTCGTTGTCTATCAGATCCTGTTTCCACTCAGTTATGTTATTAGATTGTGGTGGAAAACAAGCAGTCATACGTAGGATGACGTGAATGTCCTAACATTGCAGCACACTGCAGTTACTGCATTAAACAAAACATAAATCTGAATCCTAAGCGCTGATACCTGCCTCTCACCAAGGCGTATTCACTAGCTCAGAGCCACACAAAGGCATCTACAAGGCTCCTGACAGACCTCAACTGCCTCCATCTGGAACAAAGCACAAGACATTTGACCCTGTGTCTACATCAGAGAAGCTAGGTCCCTTACCCTGTGCTACTACCTCCTCAGTTTTGTTAATTAATTCCTCTGGGGTTGATCTTATGTCAGTGGAAGAAGAATCTTCTTGTAGAAAATAATGTGCTTGTAACAATATAAAGCCAGCTTGCCTCAATCTCAGATCTTTGACAATCTGGGACACTCTCCTGCATAACCTTTCTTCTGCTGTATTACTAGCCTCAGGCACAGCCACCTGAACGGCATCATATAATGATGATTTTTTGAAAAGCATTTCATTGCAGCTCTGACTCAGCTTTGTTTATAGGTGAAATACAATCCAGTGGCACCTAGGTTACAGAGCACCTAGAAGCTCACCCCAGTCAGTGTATCTTTGCATGAGACAATGCACATATTGACAGCAGGCAGACAGTGATGAGCTTCTGCCCAAGAGCGGCTGCAGCATGAAAATAAAGGGGGACAGAGGAACAGGAAGGTGTTGTGGTGTACCCTTATTACACAGAATACCACCAAAAGGCACTGTGATTGGTCATAAAAACCACAAATCCTTACCACAGTGATGTGTTAATCTGCTTCCCACATTGATTAAAAGACAAAGGCAGACAACACCTAAGCTTGTCTTTCTCCTTTCTGTAACTTTTAAAAACTACCCCTACCTTTGGCATAACACAGAGCTGCATTTTTATTTTTAATTTCATTTATTTACTCTGCAGCTTATTCAGCACCTTGCATTCTGTGGAAGAAAAAGGAGAAGAAAAAAGGTGAAAAATTAAGTCAAGGACAATCTAGACACAATGTATTTTTGAGGAGAAAACATCCAGATCTCCTAGTTTTGACTCTCAACAACTTTTTGAATTAAATGATACCTTCCTCGGCTATGAGGAAAGTTGCCAAAAATGTGTCCTGTCAGGAATCCCTGAACCTCAGCAGAAGGAACTGATGAAAACTGTTTATGTGACAGACATGATCATAATTAAAGGATGAGTCCAAGATACCTGCTTTAACCCAAACTTCCCCAGACTTTACAGCTGACAAAAATGAACCCCATGCTGCCTGTTTATGGCTTCTTCAGAGGTCACACCAAGAAAAAAGACATAAGGCTAGGGGAGGAGACTCTTGTGTCACAGATAACTGTGCAGCTAGAACAGAGCTCATATATACTTTAAGTATACATATCTACTCATAATACTATGCCTACACAAATCATGGAAACTAAGACTTTGCAATCAAGGTTCCTTGAAGATTAAAAAAAAAAAGGATCAAAATAGCATAGTTCAATTGGATGTGACCTACAAAGACCATTGAGTTCAAACACAGGTCTTGCATTGAATAGCTAAAATGCTATTCTCAAATCTTTTGTCAAAAGAAAACAACATAAAAAACACAGTATTATATGATTCTTTTGGAAGAAGTGACCACAAATAGAAAAAAAGCAGGGCCCTCTCCCCAGCCCCCATCTTCTGCCTGGACAGCATCACTGGAAGCTTGCCTTTTTTTTTTTTTTTAAACATATCATAATTTTAAACCAGTCCCAGGGATTCTGGCATGTAAGTTTCATATACTGGCTGCTGTCAGTGCTGGATTTGGACACTCCCTTTCCATTTGGCAGCCATAATCTGAAGATTTTGGAACATTCCACAGAGCTAATTTCCAAACAGACCCTATCTTTTTGCTTTACAGAGATAAAAGGTATCACCTTTATTCAGTTTATAAAATTCAGAGTTTTCAAAAAGATTTACCTAGTTGAAGGGTAAATCAAGAAATAATTAGACACTTCAGGATCCAGCTGTAGCAACTCAACAAGCAGATTTACTACAGTCTTAAAAATAGAAAAAGTTATTCTTCTTTCATTATTAAAACTTCAAATTCACCACTATCCCAAGATAGAAAAAGAAAAGTGAGCAATTTTTCATGTGAAATATTTTGAAAGAATGCAGCAAATAAGACTGTGAATGTGACAACCTTTGATCCAAATTACCACCTGATTCCAAAACTAATGAATTCCAATTACTTTCCAAATCATCCTGCTCTGCAGAAGTCAGTGATACAGAAACTACCCCAGAGAGAAAAAACAGAAAGGAAAAAAATGAAACAAAAGAAGAAAAAAAAAAAGGAAAAAAAAAAAAAAAAGACAATAAAGAAAGAGAAAATCTCCAAAGCAGTCCTTTTTGCTGTTCATATGAAAAACAAATGTGCAAACAACAAAGAACAACAACCACCCCCCTCCTCAAAGCTGCCTTTCCCCATAGCTGGAGAGTTCTGGGTTTAACAGACAACAAATCCTTTGCAACATTAACAGCATTGTGTCTTATGCAGGAAATTGGGTAAACAAAAAGTCATCCTGAAAGAACAGGTCACTTGCTATACTGAAATACTCTGGACCAAAGGCAGCTGGCTCCATCTAAGTGAGCACTTACACTAGTGTATACCAGATTTCAAGGACAGCATAGCTGAGGCGGCCCAAAAATTATACTTAAAAGGAGATTTGTGTCTTTACTTTTGTCTGAACTATGCTTGGAACTCCTTAGCCTCACTATTTTATTTTTTTTTTCCTCAACAAAATTACCTTGAAAAGTAATCTGGCGACATTAGAAAATAATAGTTCAGACACTAAAGATGCTCAGAACCTGCAGTATTCAATCTGCAATCTGAGAAAGAAACTCCTAATTCTTGTCCAGAGTATTTTGCCAGAAACATTGAAGGAAACACAACCCAGCTCTTTACTGGGATAAACGCTGTGTCAACCACACAGTGAAAAGAAATGTAACCAATAAATCTTTTAAGGAGCAAAAGAACACATTTATTTGCTATTATTTCCAGAACTCTATTATTTGTTTCTCCTTGTAGAAGCATTTACTATAGCTAGAAGTCTTATTAATTTTTATCACAGCCACTCGTTTACCTGAAAACATACACAGTGTCGTGTATGGTACTCTGCTTCTAGTGCTTCGGTTGCATTAGCAGAAATTGCAAGCAACTGAGAGAACATTTTCTTCATGACAAATAACCTAGGTGACCTGCACAGTGACTAAGGCTTGTGCTTTATCCATTTGAGCACAGCTACATCACAACCTTAACAACAAAAAATTTGTTTTCACTGCATACATTTGGTGTGTGTGGCTCCAGCTGCATCTCCCGTGGTTCTTAGTCCTGAGATTTCTTCTCGATCAGTTGTGCTAACTCTGGAAGTTGTCCAGTGGGGAAAATTGCTGGGAAGATACTGGAGAACTACCAGTACTAAAGTGATCTTCCCTGAACCCTCAAAGCTAAGAGGGAAAATTTCAACCAGAACAAAAATACATTCTGTGCTTTAACCCAGACTTATACCTAGAGCTGGATATTGCCATAACCTTGACACAAGGCTTACCACAGAGTGTGGAGTATACGCTACAAATAGAGTGTTGATGAAGCAAGTGAGATGTGTGAGGGACCACATCTTCTTGTCCCTTCCCTGGTACTGAGCTTACTTCTGCTCTTTGCAATACAAATAAGTGTGGATGGCTCCATGGAGCAAAAAGGAATGGATCTGAAAGATGTGCATGCTGTTCATCTTTGCCATTTTCAGGAAAATGCAGCAGCTGCTACAATGGCATTGGAACAGCGCATCATGCAGCAGCTTTGTCTTCTCATTTGGCCAGCTGTGGGAAGCCCTATGCCCTCAGCCTTGAGACAGTGAGGAGGAAAAGTTCTGGAATGTTATAGAGAATCCTTTTCTAGTCCCACCAAATTAACTTTGAATGAAGTTTATTTCCAAGCTTTTATTTTCCATCCCCAAAGCTTGGATAACCCATGTATCATCTTTTCATAATACAAATCTCAAAGACCTCAGGCAAGACATGGCTTAATCAACATCATACAAAATAGGCTATCAGCTCTAAAAGCCAACTCTAATACCACATAGTTTTATGTGACATTCCCCACGTACTGTCTGGAAGTAACCTTCTGGTGTCCAGAATTGTACAGGAACTCTCACAGCTCCTTCCACAGAACCAGGCATATATGAAAAGTACTACAGAAAACTCACTGTCATATGAACTTCCTACTACCTAGGATTTTCATGCACCAAGTTATAATGCTCCACCATAGCGCAGAAACAGTTTTACCAGTGGGGAGAATGTTTGTGCTTGTTTAGGTCATGGATACCATGACAGCTTGCATGGGGCCTAGCTCACTGGAATGAGCCAAAGCAATGTTCATTGCACTTGCACAGCAAAACTGTCACACCTCAGGATGTAAAGTCACTATCTTAGGGAAGCGTGTTACTGCCTGCTATAGGCTGCCGAGCTGTTCTCCTTTAAGTGCTTGCCAATTGGCAAACAGGATTGCTGGCACACTGATCCCCCTGCAACTACTCCAGAAAGCACACACAGATATTTCCATGTATCTGTGTATATTGATAGCTGAGACCGCCTCCAACTTCTCTTTTTACATCTAACTGTAGTGAACCAAGAGGCTGCTGCCACCCTAACCAAGATCTCTGGACTTGAAGTGCCATAATCAGAAACATCTCCAGATGGAGTCACAGACAAGGCCATTCCCAAAAACTCATCTACGCTACACTGCACAAGAAGTGCCCCATGTCACTAAACACTCCCCCATGCCAGTGCAGAGCTCAATGACACCCGTGAAGCATCCACTCGTGCCCAAGTGCTCACGCACCCTCTTGGCACTCCCTCCACCGCCTCCCCAGCCACGGTAAGCACTTACTTGGCTCCGGCCAGCCACCGCTAGCTTCGCATGGCTGGAGAACCTGCCACTGGCCAAAGGCGGCCCCGGAGAGCCAGGTCCCGCAGGCGGGGGGCTCTCCTCTGCCCCATCTGGCCAGTCCTGCAGCAGCCCCGCCGACTGGCCGAGGGCCTCCACCTGTCGAGCCAGGCGCTCCAGCTGCACCCGCAGGCGCCGGTTCTCCTGCTGCAGCTCTGAGACAGTGTGTGCCAGGGGGCTAGCAAGGCGCAGCACCTCCTCCACCTGCCGTCCCACCCCTTGCTTGAACACCTGGATGTCCGCATGGATCTCCCGAACAGCGCCCCGCAGCGTGTCCTCGTAGCGCCCCAGGGCCTCAAACACCGTCTGCGCTTCGCGGCTGGTCGGATCCTCGGTCTCGCCCGGCATCGCGTTCATGGCCCGCAGGCTCCGTGGAGCGGCCAGAAAGGCCTGGGTGGTGGTGGTGGTGATGGTGGTGGTGGCTCCGGATCCGCTGGTCGCGGACACCCGGCCAACACCTCTCCCGCCGCCGCCCGCTCCTCCCCTCGGGGAGCGCGCAGGAGCTTCCCGACGCCTTAAGCCCGATCCCCGCTCCGCCCTGCCCCTGTGCCCGTGCTGCGGAGGTGAAGCCGGACGGAGCCCGCGCCGCGCCCGACGGGGGGCGCCTCGGAAGCGCCACGCAGCAGCAGGGCACGGAGGCAGCGAGACCGGGAGCGGAGATGCTGCCCGGGACCGCCCCGCTCCGCGTTTGCACTGTGGGAGGACGGCATGCAACTTCAGCAGGGAACAGCGAAACGGGGCGGGAGAACGGGCGGGGCAATGCTGGGATCGGTTTCATCTTTCCCCAGTTGCCTGGGTGCTGATGCCGAAGTAAACAGACCTAAATGGTCGCCAGCACAAGTGAGGAAAGGTTGGATGGGCTTTATTCCTTTGCAGAATACACATAATATAGCAGCCTTCTTCCTCTGCCTTTGAAGTACCTGACAACACAAGGAAGACAATGAAAGAGCAATATGATGCAAATGTATCTAGGAATCATATATATATATTTTTTTAATAAAATAAAATTTTATAATCCTCCCCTACAATTTGGTCAGAATAGCACACCCTTCTCAAATGAAAGAACTCCTGCTTAAAACAAAGTTCATTTAGAGTAAGAGAGGTCATGAATGTGCAGTGTATGGCATATTCTGCATCTGTGCCTTATACAGACTCTTATGGGACTGAGAGAGATGATACAGCTGAGCTGACCTAACAGCCTACTGTGGCTAAGATAGTCATCTCCCCTGTTAACATCCTCACTCCCACTGCTCATGTCACAACAGTTCCAGGCCCATCAGAACACTGCCTGAGCTGATTCAATTCGTTAATCCATCAGAAAAATTAATCCACATAAAGAAATGGATTTGCTCTCTTCTGGGCCGATGAGCTGAGCCAGCCTAGAACATGGTCAGAAGAGTCTTCCTGAAGCCAATGGAAAGGGAGGGAAAGAACTGGACAGCACTCAGAGCAGCAATTGGGAAAGGAAGACCACTTCTGTTGGACAGAAGTGAGCAGCTAGTTCTTTGCATGCAGTTAACCCTAAATCGAGTTAATTCCTCAGTCTCACACTGCACAAAGTATGCAGAATAGTTAACACAGCAAATTTGTATCTTATCTCATTGCCCAGTAACTTCCAACCACAGGCATGGCTCTCACCAGGCTGGCAAAGTTTCATAAAGTAATAGGGCTGCAGGGTTGATGCCAGCAGGGAAACTGTCCCCATCTTGAAAGAATAAATACATGCTTTCCTCCAGAAAAGTAGCAGGACAACAGCTGTTTTCTCTAACAGGTATCAACTGGTGTGAGAAATGTTTTCTGTGTAGGAATGTTGCTTTCAGCAAGGTGTTAGAAAACAATACTGTCACCAGCTCTGGCCACACTCATGTTTTCCGTATCTTTATTTTTTGTTCTCACAGAGTTATCTGCTCCCTTTATCTGACTGGATCAGAAGCCATTTAGCTCCTGTGGTACTTTGCTTCCCAGAACAAGTCTGCCTCTTCCTCTCTTCTCATTTTTTCCTTCTCCCCTCCATCCTTTCTTCCTTCCCCTCCTCCTCAAATGCTTGAAATTATTTCCTTAAATTCTGTAAAGTAACCAAAGACTTTGTTCTCTGCCATCAAGAGTCTAAAGTGCTTGCTCTGGCAATCACCTCACAAGCTCAATTCTTATGTAAAATCTAAGGCCTTTTTTTGGCCTAGCATTAACATTTTGCCCTAGCATTAACATGGGTAGATAGAATAGTTGCACAGATAAAAAGAATGTTTCAGTGACCTGTTTTAAAAGAACAAGAGTTTTAGAGCAACTGCAAAATAATTCGTGTTATACCTCTGCTGTTCCCATCTCCTTAGTGTTTGGCTTGTGTCTGTGCAGAGGAAGTCTCTTCCTGCCAGTGGGCTGTACTGTCATTTGATGGATCTATTTTGGTGTTAACATTGTCTATGCATGTAGTGTGTGCACGTGTCTGTGAGAAAGGAAAAGCTTCTAGTCTTCCTGCACCCTCTGACAGCTACCCAGTTCAGGACTCAGACTACAAAGGATCACCCTCTTCTCTCTACAAATTGCATGAAAGGACAAGCTCACCATTTAGCAATTCCATGATGAATGGGACAGCAGGAATGGTAATTGCCTTTTCACAGCTAGAGCAAACAACCCAAGTTAAACAAATAATCAACAGAACAAATACACTGTGTATTCCATCAAACTTTTCCAGTAACTGAAGACCAGTTAACCTCCCTTTTGGCTACAGTTACAGCCAAGAGAGCAACATCTAACCATAGTTCAAATAGGCTTCTTTCCGGTAATGGATCTCGTACTTCCAACCAATCACTGGTTCTTAGGGACTAGGAAGAGATCAAATGTCTGTCTAGCTAGGGACAATCAGAAGCCTTTAGAATGCAGGAAAACACTCAACTCCCTAGGATCCAATCCTCTTTCTGGTTGAAGTGGAGGAACAATTCCACATAACCAGTACTCTTGCATGTAAAGCATTGGATTCTGTCTCCAATTAGAGACAGAACACTGAACTCGTTGGATCTCAAATCTGATCCAACCTGGCAACTCCTACATCCTTGCATGGCCTAACCAGCTCCCAGTCATAGATATAGACTACTTTATCTACAGCATATAGCTGAGACTGTGCCTTTGGGAATGATAGATGCTGGACTGCCCTGGTACTGGAAACCTCTGCACTCCTGCTAGCCAAAATTCTCCTTGTGAAGAGACTAAGACCATCTCTTTGCTATCACTACCAAGAGTGATAAGAATAAAGCAGGATTCTCAGGCTCTTGGTACTGAAAGCAACAATAGAGTAAAGAAATCAAAACAGAAGCTGAAATGAAACAGAAGATCAGGGAGTAGAATGAGTAATAGATTTGTGTGATGTGTGTTGTTAAATAAGCACCTAGAGTTTTTGTACACATGGATCTATCCCATCTACACTCCACCCTCACTACAATTGGACTGTGAAAATAAATTCAGCGTTGCCCACAGACATTTAACTACTTATACTGTGCCTTTTCTGCTTGGCAAGGAAGCACTATCTTTAGCTAAAAGCCAAAGGTAAAGCTGCCTGGATTCCCTTTACAGACTAAGAAGTCTGCATTGCCTGCCTTTGATTAGGAATACCTCAGAATATTTCTGGATCATTGTTCTCCTGCCATTGCTGAGCCAAAGCAGAAGCACAGAGGCTGACCTCAAAGAGAACTCAGTTCAGGGACTGCTACTTCTGTCACATTAATTATCTAATTTTGACAGATGTTTCACTTTAGCCTGACAAGGACTAGCAAACAGAGAAACTCAGAGAGGAACCGGCATATACCAATTTCTACAGAATCAGTCTTCCTACAGACAGCTGATCTATGAACACAGCCAGATGGCAAGTGTGTGCGAACACTTGAAAAGCTCAGAAGAAAGAAGTGGCTTGCTTTTTAATCTTGGCAGCCAGCTGTGCATCTTCCTACTGACTCTGCATTTCCCAGTGACTTGCAAAATGCCTGCTTTTGGAGAAAGCCTCCATATAAAGGCCTACTGTAAAAGCATTTATTGTTTAAGAGTCTAAGTCCAGAGAAAGTAAGTCATAAACTCTGTCCCTTTTGGCAATCATCCCTTAGCAAAAGATTTCTCTAATGTTTAAACCTACCCTCTGCATGGATGTGTACCTCACTCAGTTTTGCTGTACTCCTGCAGCATACAAGAAATCTAACATACAATGCAAAAAACAAGTGCAAAACAAAACTACACATGTACTAAAGACCAGAGGCACCTACTGCATGATACACGATTGTTAGCAGAAGGCAAGTTCACCTGTGATATGACCGAGTGCTCTTGATATGATTTGCCTGTGTCATTCACAGACCAATGTGGCATGCTGCAGTCAACTGCAGAGCCCTTAAAATCAGTTGTACCCAGCTGCGTATAGTAAGTCATTACATCATATTTCCTTACTTTAGATTTGCTTCCCTCTTGAATGTCGTTTTTATGTTTATTTTATTAAGTATTTTAGTTCCTTGAGTCTCTTTTTATTCATGTTAACAGAGCAACTGGAGCAGGGTCTGGGCACTGGGCTCTGGTCTTCTCTTTGCCACTGACCTTTCAACAGTCACTGGGCAAGTTATTTAATCTTTGGGCCTAGTGAAGCTTTATGGTCCTTTATGTACTTCTACCAAAACCACAGTGACATGAAGTAGATGTGAGTTCTGTTTGCTGTAAGGCTTCTGTAAAAAGCTAGGCTCATATAAAGAAAAATGGGTTCCTACTCCACAGTAGCTAGGACATGTTATTGGGTTCTGTGACCAGATCTTCCCTGACAGCACCATTGATGACTTTACATTTGACACCATAATTAAGCATTGCAGGAAAAAAAAAAAAAAAAAAAGCCGATATTGTTCAGAAGACTTCCGACATTCCACCCTTTGGAATTTCCTCCTCTATAGGGAAGGGTGGTATCATGTCGTACTAGCCAGTGTCTGAAAATAGAAGCCTGCTTACTCCCATCAGTAGAGAAGGTATTCCCCCCAAACCTGTTGGGGTTTGGATGAAATGGATGTAAGGAAAGTAGGGGGAAGCACAGCCCACTGATTGCAGTGTTGTTCTGCCCAGTTGAGAAGAGGGATAGGCTTCCTTTCCTCTCACAATGATCTGGTAACTTTGTAAGTCTCAGCTGACCTCTCTGCTCTTTGATAAGTGTTACCATCCTTCCTCTTCCAAAAAAGAGATTAAGAGTTTCACATCCTGATGGCATTCACAAGACTTCAGCAACTAAAGGATTGTAAACTTAACTAATATTAAAAATGAGTTATGTTCTCAGTCATTATTTCTTCTCTGCAAAACTTACTTGAAAACAGATGAAGATAACAATCACTGTGTGCTGGCAAAAAGCCAAGAGTCCCCAGGTGTTTAACATAACTGACAGGCAACTTTTCTGTGTCATCCCTGCTTGGCACCAGGGATTATCACAACACTAAAATAATGATCACAGAGAAATAACAGAATGCATGCACCAGGCATATGCCTGCAGATATATGTGCAAACACAGTCCATAGGCATCAAAAGGAGCATCCATCCTCCAGTTTGTACAAGGCCTTTCATCTTCTTCTGCCACATTCACTTGTCTCAAAAAGGACTAGCAGAGCTAACAGTCTCTGCAACACTTCAGAGTACCAAGTCCTGTCAAGGGTAACATTTAAGAGATAGCAGTTGCTGCCATGGCTGCAAACTTTGTTTTCCTCAATACTGATCTCAAATAACATTGAGGCTCAGTCATCCTCTTAACAAATCGCTATCTGATCCTGTGTCTGACAGCATTCCATAGGCAGTTCCAATTCTTTCCAGATCAAAGTTCTAGCTTTTCATGGCAGAAGGCAACCTGATACTCTGGCCTAGCTCCAGCTTATACAGGACTGCCAGGCAAGGGGAAGGCCTCAGCAATGGGACATTTTGTGTCAGCACCTGTCTGAAAGTGCTCTGTTACAGAAGAGGTGGAAAAATCTACTGTCACTTCACCATAGCCAGTTCTTTAATCACATCTCCTATTTAGTACCTGCTTCATCATGCACTACACCTTACAGCGTGACTTGTTATGTGTTATTTCCCACATCACTCAGCCTACCCAGTCTGGGGTCTCAAGGTGACATCAATGGAAATTCCAAGACTGGTGCAAGTGAGTAAAGGGGAGAAGCAAAAGTTTTATAGGTCTGTGGTACACTGTGGGAGTGACCCAGGCTGAGGATCTCAGAAGCAAATCCTTGAGAGGAAGGATGAAAAATTGCTACCATAGTCATTGATCTTTGGATAATGCATGTGGAAGAGCAGGGTTGCTCCAAACTACAGGAAGGCACTACGTCTGTGGTCAGCACCTTGACATCCTCTCAGGCTGCAACACCACTGCATGTTCCCATGGCTGGGGAGCTTCCCCCCAAGGAGCTGGCAAAAAGGCATTCAAAACTCCCACTAAAGTGGCTAGCATTTTGTTTCCAAATCAACAAATTGTTGTTTTTGTCTTTGTTCTAAGAAACACATTTGCCAAGCATCTGGAGAGTTTTGTGAATGTTAAGAGACCAGCAACATGCTGTTCTCCCTCATGCTTCAGGAGTAACATGTTGCTAGATACCCCACCTATCTTGCCCTGCATTCCCCAAGCACTTCATTAACTTCTCCATCTACAGCAATGTGGAATTCTTCAGGGCTCTTTAGCCATTTATCAGGCAAGGGCTTGAAAGCAGCTTTCTTGACTGATAATGCTGGTTTATGAGCTCTTGCTGACCGGGGCTCCCTTTTCCCTGAATACTCTGCTTTTCAGGCTTTTCATCCTTCCCAGCTTGCTACAGTCTGTGCTGTTTTGGAGTGAAATCCCAAATGTTAAAACGCCAACAGCCTACAGTAAACCTGTATCAATCTGATACTGTCCCAAAGAGAGCAATCAACAGCCCTTGGCTGCTGTGGAGTCTTAGCCTATGTAACATAGGTGATATTATTAACTTTCTTTAAACCACTGACTGAAAGAGCAATTGGAAATACAGTCAAACGTTTAACAAGGGCTGCCTGCCACTTAATGTTAGCAATAAAATTCCTGAAGGGTCAGGAAAGACATTTCTGCTAAAGAAGGAACCCAGACCTCACGTGTGCACATTAAACACAATGGAAGGAAGGATCTGAGGTTTTTAATCAAGGTAAATATGCATGTGCTATGTGGGTAATTTAAAAGATAACAAGGCACATTCCACTCTCAGCTATAATACTACAGTGAATGTCGTATTACTTTACCAGTTCCTGCAGTTACTTGAGATTTAATAGCTATACCTCCAAAATCAGAATGCAGGACTTTGTCTTAATTTTGAAGATTGCATATATGAAGTACTGGTGTCTTTATTTTATTTTAATATCTGTCCATAAGTTAAAGCAGAACCCTAACACTCTGATGAAAAAAATAATGAGGAAAACTGATCTGGTGAGTAGAATATTGGGAAGGGCAAAGCATAAGAACATAAGAAGGAATGCTAGCAGGGAAACTGAAAATAAATGGGGGCTACAGGCGAATCCTGATACAACTTCTTTGACCTCAGTGGAGTCACATTTTGTTTCCACTCAGTCACTGCCTCCAGCTCTGGCTTCATATGTGATCCTTCATAAATAGCTAAACACGCTCTAATTCACTGGCTCTGTTCTCCCTTTTTTGCTGCTCAGCAACTTTTGAACTAAAAAGGAACTTACCTCAGCTACTTATAAATTTGCAGTCATGGAACTAGTGAGAACCTTGCAGGGAGACTGCTTTTCAACTATAACAAGCC
Organism: Aythya marila; assembly: GCF_965140915.1. Lineage (NCBI taxonomy): Eukaryota > Metazoa > Chordata > Aves > Anseriformes > Anatidae > Aythya > Aythya marila. The sequence goes on from NC_139061.1 coordinate 11,885,146, forward strand.
AGTGTGACAATAAGGATACCAGATAATTATTTGGACATATAATCTTCACTACTGAGAAGACATAGAAACTCATGGCACACATTAAACAAAAGACACTTCAATATAGTCCCAGAAACCAGTTGCTGGGTATTTTTTTTTTCCTTTTTCCAGAATTGTTCAATCAATGGCCTCGTTCAGGCTGGAGGCTGTTTCAGGCAAACACTCTGGGCTCCGTCACGTAGGTTTTGAATTTTCCCATCAAATCTTTTCAGGACTCTTTTATCCAAGTACATTTAGAAAGATGTACGTAGTGTTCTTCCATGATCAGCAGGACTGTGGAATTGACATTTCCTTTACCTTTATCCTGTACTGAAGAAGTAACTTGAGAGCTTTGCTCCAAACAAGTATGGAAAAGTAATATCCAAAAGAGTTAAGATGCACAACAAAATAGCAGGCATTCAGCAACTGTTATTCTGAAAACAGTGGGATAAGCAATGCCTTTCCCCCCTACCCTGGTACTGTATTCCTAATGATCTCTTTAGAGTGTAGGCCAGCACTGGCCTACCTGCACTGACAGCACCTCTCAGTGTGGCACTCTGAGGCTTACAGGAAGAGGCAAGCTCACTTCCTGTAAAAGCACACTGAAAGATACATGAACATGATTAACCATAACAAATCACTGGAAGACAGAAAAGGGATGTTAATTCAGTACCAGTAGTCGGAGCCTGAAGCTCATCCTTCCTCAGAATATATACAGAGTAAACTGAGCTCTCCTTTGAAATACCTGGGGCTATCTTCATAAGCGTGCTAGGATTCAGAGAGCTAGCAAGGAAATAAGAGTCTGGCTTGCACCCTTAAGAAACATGCAACTTTGTTCTGAATGTTTTTAGCAGTCAACAGAAATAGCACTTGGGAAAGGTCAACAACTCATTTTTCTGGACCCAATAACAATTACAGGGCCAGCAAGGTTGTTCTGTGATGACACCCACAATGAATTATGACCTGCAGGGGCTCTATGACAGGACAAGCAAATAAAATGCAGTAATGTGAGTCACAGCTTGGATGTTGTGTTTTTTATGGTAAAGGGATATTATTTTCATGAAATACAAAAATATAGAGTATATAGCCAAGAAGCGGAAAACTGTGCTAATACCAGCATGATGATTCTGTGTCTTCATGAAGCAACAAGCTTTGTAACAAGATACCCAGCACTACTTAGAACCATTGCATTTGCATGCATGTTTTCAACAATAAATGAAAAACTCAGATCAGAATGTCTATGACTGGAAGGGCTCATTTTGAATGTATGTGTCTAAGCAAAGAAATTCTGGTAAACATAACCCAAAAAGTCTTCTACCCCGTTTCAGAGCTGCATAGTACTTTGCTAGAGTACTGAAATGAATGGCTAAAAGTCTCAGCATAAAGACATCACAGAAGAAAAAGTTCTGATTCTTGTTCTGATTCTGTTTGTTGTGTGACCTTGGTCACATCATTCAAAATTCCCTTGAATGTGTTGTTCCTGCTAGAGGTTATTGACCCTTCAAATCTGCAGCTATGATTCATACCTAGAAATTTAGTTCACCTTGAACACTTTCAACAGGATCTTAATAAAATCAAATGAAACACTTTTCTAGAATTCTGGATCCATTCTGTCCACATTCTGAGAGGAATTGGTACCTGATGTTCACCGCATCAATGGAAAACAAACAAAGAAACACAGAAGATCTATTTACACTAAGCACAAATGACTTTCCAAGTTATGGGATACTGCCTTAAGCAGATGGCTAAATGAGATGCTTTCTAAACACAAACCCAGAGAACTGGTGAGAAACCTGAACACAGAAGGGGTAGCTTCAGTAACAGAAGTTAAGTAGATACCTAAAGGCCTGTTAATTATAGTCACACAGCACCTACAAAGGCACCTAAGATGGCTAGATTTGGGGTAAATCTCTGAAAGGAACCTCCCACAACACCAAGACCGGGAGTCCTAGACTTTTTAATTATGCACTTAAGCCTAAACTATGAATGCTACCACTTACAGCTACATTGAGAGGACCACACAAAGCCTTGGAAGAAGGCATACTGAGTATCTGTGTGCAAGCACATCCATTGTGATTGCACATGTCAAAAGCTCCTCAACCTCAAAGTATCATCGCATATTAAAAATTTTTCAAGATCCATTTTGTAATCTTTTTTCTTCTAATCTAGGGAGTGTGGGGCAGTACTGCCTTCCACCATACGCAGTATCCCTGAGAACTGATCCTGAATTATTTTAATTATTGTCTGTGAGCTTGTTAAACATCTGTAGCATTTCACCTCAGAGATAGTTGTACCTCAGTGAGAGGTAGGGATATTCTTATCCAGCCTTTCAAGAGCCTTAGGGAAAAATACATACTCTATAAGAATTACTACTCACATTACTTACTGAATTCTTACTGATTTATTGCCAAGCAAAAGACATTCTGAAGGCTCTTCAAAGTAGCCTCTGTGTTGCTTAAGCATATCAGAAATGACTCTGAAAGTTAAAGTATTTCCTATAGGTCTTGCTCACTAGATTTTAAAACTAGATGAAGTAATTAGATTGCTTTATTTGCATTCCCAAATGTGCTCCATGGCCCACCAGAAACCAGAAGGATGCAGGTAAATGCTTCATAATGGGCCCCATGAAATGGTATCACAATATATAGATTTAATTCCAGATTTAAGTGGAATAGTGGGTGGCTGTCTGCAAGAAAGACATTCACTCATAACCTGGAATATATGGGAATGCCTGTTCCAGGCTGACCTGCATAACACGATCTAATTAATTTATCCAATCAGTGAGGGAATTCAATTAGAATTGGGTCTCAATCGTGTTCTGAGAGCACACGATTGAGATATCAAAGATGATACCAGAGTCAGTGCTCTCAGGGTGATGAGAACCATGGGTGAGACACCTTCTAAAAAGTCCGCACTTCACCAGAACAACTGTAAGAAGTGACTGAGAAAAATGGGTTAATGCGACCAACATCTCTTATCAGCAGAGACTAAGAAAAATCACAGGTTGTGCTACAGTGTTTATTGTGAAGACTGACTGGGCTACATGTTATTCCAGGTTACAAGGGAGAACATAAAACAGCAGAAAAAACATGAGCAGAGTTCCATCTGGTCCCCCTCTACATATTTTTAACAAAACTGTGCAAATAACATTAGTAAGGTGCTCAGGGAGAAGATCTGCCTAAAGGGACTTACCAGTCCTCAAGGAAGAGGCACTTTTTGCCACTTTTTCATTGAGGTAACTTTACAAGCACAATCTTCCATTTATGGCAGTCAGAACTTCATCAAAATGTGTTCCCTGAAGGGACTCGTGTCCCTGGACAGTTACAGCCTGTCCCTCAGGTGTGCCACAGAGGCAGACTAAGGTTGGAAGGGAGAGGAGCTTTATTCCTCTAGAAATACGGAGGGCTCAGCTTAGTTAAGGCTTCAGAAGAGAGGCAGAAAAAAGGCATGGAGTACGAAGGTTGCTGTCATCATCCGTGACTCTAGTAGTTACGCTAACTTCTCCTGCAGTGTTCTCGGCCCTCAGTCAGCTCAGTCCACCACTGCAGATGCCAAAGACGGGAGGGTAACAAAACCTGCAGCTGAAGGGAAGGTAGGCTACCTTGCTCTTCCCAGCTAGTGTTTCCCTGTGGCTTTGTCAGGCTCCTTCTCACACAGAGAACTAAGAGCCAATGAGGCAAAGCAGTTTGTCAAGAAAATTGTGAAAATACTGAGAAACTCAGCTCAGCTTTTTGTCTGGTATGTGCATTTAAACTTATGGCTTGCTGGCAGTCTCCTTTCACATTTATTTCACTAGTTGTGAAGAACAATTAAGAAGAATACAAAATTAACAATTTGGGGACTGAGTAGTAAATTATGTGGGGGAAATGTATGGCAGAGATGGATGTTGGAAGGACAGCTTTCTAATTTTGTGTTGTGATGCAGAAGGACAGTTGGAAACTAATCCTGAGAGCTGAATGCAATGTAACAATCACTCACAGCTCTCTCTAAGCATAATACTAAAGCTTCAGCAGAAGCAAAAAGCAAGTTGTTGAACTACTCCCTTACCAATCAAATCACAAAAGAGCAAGCAAAACAAAGCTCAAACTCCATTCTCCTCTCTGCTGGGCAGACCCATTAATGGGACCTGGACCTATACAAAGTTGAAATAACAAGTGAATGAATTCATCTTCAGTACTTAATCAACACAGCTGCAGCACTAACATGCATGGAGACACAACTAAGAGAGGAACAGCAGCATTGACAACCATGATGATAAAAAGATAAATTCACCAGCTGTCACCAGCTGTCTTCCTACAATCCAAGTAACTGTCACTGAATCTTCTCTCTGCAAATGGCACATGCTCCACAGATTGCCTTATTAGTCATGCTATATTTCAAAGGGTAGGCTCAGCCTTGGACCATGTTACAGTTTTCCTAAGAAAGGCAACAACTGGCTCCAAATGAAGGTTATTCACAGTCAAGAAGCCATACCTCCTCTCCAGAAAGGATACTGGATAAGACAAAATGCAGAAAGGCCTCTGTGGAATAGATCCCATGCCTGTGCAACAAAGCAGAGTAAATATGTATCTCGTGTGAATATGGCAGTCAAGATAGAGGAAGCTACATTGAAACAGTTCTTGGAGAAGCTGTATTTGATAACCCAGTTAGAGCAGGGACTCCTCCTGATGCCAAGAAAGATGAGAGAGAACTAAACGGACGGCAATCAAGAGTATGCAAAACTTTTCCAATATCCAAGAGAGTGGAAGGTAGTAAATACCACTGAATCTGTATTCCATGACACTGCTCAGACACAGCACAGAGGAGAGTCAAGTAGGATGTGTAGTGAGGATCTTTCTCCACCAGTAGCTCCTAAGGCCGCTTATACCCCAGCACCATCTATCTCTTTTTGCTCACTTCTGGTCCCTCAGGGCAAAGGTTACTATAGCCAGAACAACTCCGCAGAGAACTGAGCCAGAGCAGCTCAGCTAAAGCACACATCCAGGGATCTAGTTGGTTTCCAAAGAAAAATCACTTCCCTTTCCCACTGCTTTGTTTTACAACTGGATCACTTCACGCCCACCCACAGCAAAATGGAAGTGACATTAATGCCTCCCAAGGCAGGGCAGAGCCTCTTAATGCAGACCTACCACCAATGAAATAACTGTAATTGCTGCCTATAATACAAGCCAAAGAAAGAAGCTGAGGAGTGCAGCTGAAATGATACCATGTGACTCAGGCCTTGAAAACACAGCATTGTGACTTCATCGTGTCTTCTCATTCTCTCAGAAAATCCTCTGCAACCCCTTACAGCATGAGTAAAGCTCCCTCTAGGACTATAAACCTCCAAAGCACCCTCAGTTGCTTGTCGCATTCTCTCACTCCTTTACCTCAGCTGAAGGAGCAGAGAAGTGGATATTCTGTGTTACACATTGCAAATACATACCAGATGATCCTGGGTGCTGGCAGTTTGCCTGCAGGGAGAGAAGATAGCCATGCCCAAGTGCTAACTTTGAACACGCTTGCTCAGCAACCTTAGGCAAATCACTTCTCTCTGGTCTCAGGGTGAAACACACAGGCAGTGAAGCTAGGAAAAGAAGTTCCCTCTCACCATCCCATCCACCTTTACAGAGCTGCTACAGTGGTCTGGGCAGTCATGGTATAAACAAGAAAACACGATAATGGAGATAATCACCAGAATGGACGTTTTGTTTGTTTGTCTAAAGATAGAACGCTAGAATTTAAGGGTGTCACAGTGCAGCCTTAGTTCCTAAACCAGACGGGCACTGAATTAATTGGAGGTCAAAGACAAGCATGACTAGTGGAGAGCAGGAGGTTTGCCACTATAGAAAATGGATTGGTTCCTTCCCAAAGGAAACAGGTATTGGGATGTTTACCTTCTTCAAGAAGGGACTATTGACTTATACCGTACAGCTGCAATTTTAGTACTGTGTTCCCTCAAATAACCTTCACTTTCTCAAGGCCCATGACATTGACTGAACTCCTCTAATTTCCAGTTGGCCCACCTGTCTGTCATTTCCAGGTTAGCTAATGAAACAGAAAATGGAACATTCATATTGTAAAGAAGTAAGCTCCTATTACTCTTGAGTACACTCAGCTGACTAAACTCAGGACAAAAAAAAGAAAAAAGTGGCCAAACTGCCTCATCATAAAATACAACACTCTATTTTTAATCGGATATATAATCTCCATTGGAAAGGTACAAACACCAGCAAATCCAGCAGAACAACCCATCAGACAAAAACAATCTCATTGCTAAAGTCTGAATGCACTTAATTTCTGCTTTTAAGCATTAGATTTTATCGTGCCTTTCCCAGAGTGCACAAAGAACCTTTTGCAAAGATGCTTCCTCAGAGGTGTTCTTAGAGCAGATCTGTAGCATGTCAATGTGAACAAGATACAGGCTGCCTGCCTCCCCTTTTTGTGGCATTGGAGTCACACTCCGCCAAGCATTACTCTTTGTGGTATACACCCGGCTTCCCTCAGCACCCATAGTCTCTGACATAGTTTGTTTTCATTCACAAGTGGGGCTTGGCATTCAGGTGTCCCACAGAGGCTGTGTCCAGTGACAGCTATTTGCAGATGCCACTCATATATCCATATCACTTTGCACTCAGTAAAAAGAGCCTCAATGCAGAACTCCAAGTAGGAGGTCACATACACTGTCAGGGTGGGAGGGAATCCCAAGGACTCTTGAACCACTTTAAGGTTCCTCAAGGTTTCAGGATACTCCCAGTGCTGTTCACAGGGCTACCAGGGATTTCTTTTGCATTCCCATGGACATTTGGCTAGTAGGAATTTGTCCATCCTAGGTTTGTCAGCAGTACTTGCGGCGGGAGGTGCTTTTTCCCACAGCTGCACGCCCCCTGCATTGTGCATGGTTTCTTTCCAGTTCTGTGCATGATTCTCGTTGCTAACGTTTGGCAGGCGGCATTTCCAGCTGTGCACCAGGATAATGGGCATGGTGGTCGGGAGCAACACGGCTGCGCTCCAGGCGTGTTTCCCTGCAGTGGCGGTGGGGGAAGAGTGCTGGGACCACCACTGAGATGAGTGAGACCCTTCAGAGGTGGCAGTGGGCATTTGGGTGTTTCCGCCCTCCTGGGTGTGGAGGTACGGGGTGGCTTGGCACTGGGCGCTGCAGGGCTCAGATTGCCTGGAGCAGGGGCGAGGCAGGGTGAGGTCCCACCAGGAATACCTGGCTAGTGGCCAGCCCTCTGCCTCTACCCTTACCCTGACCTCCCACCTTCCTTCCTCTCCCCCCCAAACCACCGCAGAGAAGCTTTTCTCGCCGAGGCGATGAGCAGCAGAGCTCCAGATGAGGCCGGAGCTGGAGCTGGCCTCAGAGGCGGCCGGCCATGGCAAATGAAGCTGGGCGTGCAAGGCAGTGGCCAGCTCTATTCATTTAATAAATTGTAAACTTTAATTGCAATCCAATTTGGTACCCAGTCATGTATGACAACTGGGGGCTCGTCCGGCAGGGCTTTGGTTCCTGAATTCTTATTTGATCTAGGAGAGGCGCCCCACCATTTGGTGGCTGCTGTTCGAGTCAGGTTATTAGGGTTATTGTTAGGGTTATTGTTGGGTTAGGGTTAGGGTTGTTAGGGTTAGGGTTAGGGTTAGGGTTGTTAGGGTTAGGGTTAGGGTTAGGGTTAGGGTTGTTAGGGTTAGGGTTAGGGTTAGGGTTAGGGTTAGGGTTAGGGTTAGGGTTAGGGTTAGGGTTAGGGTAGCTCAGGGTTAGGGTTAGGGTTAGGGTTAGGGTTAGGGTTAGGGTTAGGGTTAGGGTTAGGGTTAGGGTTAGGGTTAGGGTTAGGGTTAGGGTTAGGGTTAGGGTTAGGGTTAGAGGGTTAGGGTTAGGGTTAGGGTTAGGGTTAGGGTTAGAGGGTTAGGGTTAGGGTTAGGGTTAGGGTTAGGGTTAGGGTTAGGGTGAGGGTTAGGGTTAGGGTTAGAGGGTTAGGGTTAGGGTTAGGGTTAGGGATAGGGTTAGGGTTAGAGGGTTAGGGTTAGGGTTAGGGTTAGGGTTAGGGTTAGGGTTAGGGTTAGGGTTAGGGTTAGGGTTAGGGTTAGGGTTAGGGTTAGGGTGAGGGTTAGGGTGAGGGTTAGGGTTAGGGTTAGGGTGAGGGTTAGGGTTAGGGTTAGAGGGTTAGGGTTAGGGTTAGGGTTAGGGTTAGGGTTAGGGTTAGGGTTAGGGTTAGGGTTCTCTTAGGGTTAGGGTTAGGGTTAGGGTTAGGGTTAGGGTTAGGGTTAGGGTTAGGGTTAGGGTTAGGGTTAGGGTTAGGGTGAGGGTTAGGGTTAGGGTTAGGGTTAGGGTTAGGTTTAGGGTTAGGGTTAGGGTTAGGGTTAGGGTTAGGGTTAGGGTTAGGGTTAGGGTTAGGGTTAGGGTTAGGGTTAGGGTTAGGGTTAGGGTTAGGGTTAGGGTTAGGGTTAGGGTTAGGGTTAGGGGTAGGGTTCGTATTCTGGTTAGGGTTAGGGATAGGTTTAGGGTTATTTAGGGTTAGGTTAGGGTTAAAGTTAGAGTTAGGTTTAGTGTTAGGGATAGGGTTAGGTTTAGTGTTAGGGTTAGTGTTATGTTAGGGTTAGGGTTAGGGTTCTAGGGTTAGGGTTAGGGTTAGGGTTAGGGTTAGGGTTAGTGTTCTCTTAGGGTTAGGGTTAGGCTTAGGGTTAGGGTTAGGGTTAGGGTTAGGGTTAGGGTTAGGTTTAGGGTTAGGATTAGGGTTTGGGTTAGGGTTAGAGTTAGGGTTAGGGTTAGGG